>NC_091991.1:26353484-26668243 GCF_044704955.1 Pristiophorus japonicus
GGTCTGGACATGGATTGGGTCTGTAATGGATCCGTTGGTAAGGATCACGGCTGAAGCAAACGCTCTACCCGGAACTCCTTCACAGCAAACGAGCCAAAGGTGGGCAGAGGTAATGTTTCAAGGACACCCTCAAAGCCTCCTCGATGAAGTGCAACATCCCCACCGACACCTGGGAGTCCCTGACCAAAGACCACCCTAAGTGGAGGAAGTGCATCCGGGAGGGCACCTTGAGTCTCATCGCCGAGAGCATACAGAAACCAAGCGCAGGCAGCGGAAAGAGCATGCGGAAAACCTGTCCCACCCACCCCTTCCCTCAACGACTATCTGTCCCACCTGTGACAGGGACTGTGGTTCTCATATTGAATTGTTCAGTCACCTAAAAACTCCTTTTTAGAGTGGAAGCAAGTCTTCCTCGACTCCGAGGGATTGCCTGTGATAATGAAGAAGATGTTGCACTTCTCATCTTCACTGACCCAAACTTCAGCAACTCATATGCTTCTTGTTTTATTCAAATATCCTAATATTTGGGCTAGAGTTCACAATTAACGTCTATCACTGAATTATAATATTATTTGCCACAGGTCCCTGTGTCCAGAAACCAGCTTGTTTTCGCAATAGGTAATTTGCCTGAATTCGACGATCTGGTGGGAATTCTGTCAGATTGTTGCTTTGGTTGGACCTTGTGCCTACCTGTCTCATTCGATCCTGACCTCAGCAGATCTTCCATCCCCAAAGCACCAGTATAAATGCCATTCTCCAACCATTTAAGAAAACTGAAAGTTGATTTATTCAGTTACTGTAAATGAGTGACACTGGTGTTACCCCATACAGAATGTTCCTAATGTTATAAAATAGCTAATCCTGCTAGTAATATTTCATATAGTTATTTCATATAACGCTTTCGTGACATGCTATTTCCAACAACAACAACAACTTGTATTTATATAGCGCCTTTAATGTAGCAAAACACCCCAAAGCGCTTCACAGGAGTGTTATAAGACACAAAATTTGATATCATATTATCTGTTGTTCTTTTATCATGATTAAACTTACCCATGGATTTTAATTACCTTTTTGTCACCAAGGAAGGTGGTGCTGTTGCATATTTACCTCAGCCTGATCTGCTCTCCCGCTAAGGTAATTGGTGCTTAGTAATGCTGCTGCTTGTGATTGGATACTGCCTCTTCCCTGCCTTTTGAGACTATTCCACATGTTGTCACTGTTCAATCTTCTCTAATCCAGTGAAAACTCACTCAATGCTGTAAGCCACATGGTAACGTTTGAGTTTTAACTCTTCATCATCTTTCTTTGAACACCCTCAAATGTGTAAAGGTTCCTTTGATAGTAGACTGCTCAAAATTACGCAAAGGGCTAAATCTTCATTGCAATGGATGGAAAAAAAACACGGGCTGCACTCCAATATTTGTACCTGGTGAACCTAGCTCAGAGAGTGGTGAGAATGTGGAACTCGCTACCACAGGGAATGGTTGAGGCGATTAGTATAGATGCATTTCAGGGAAAGCTAGATAAGTACATGAGGGAGAAGGGAATAGAAGGATTTTGTTGATAGGGTGAGATGAAGTAAGGTGGGAGGAGCCTCGTGTGGAGCATAAACACCAGCATAGACCTATTGGGCTGAATGGCCTGTGCTGTGCTGTAAAATCCTATGTAAGCTCCATGCTCGATGAGCTAAAGATGAAAATCTCTCCCATTGTTCCAAATTTGCCCTCACTTGTGTTATGTCTGTAATGTACTTATGAATGACTCCACGAGGCAATGTGTTGTACTCAAACTGTAGTGACCTTGGTCCTTTATTCCAAACTCCAGAGTGAGACACAAGCATGGTGTGCAGCCTTTTATACTGGGCCCTGCCACCAGGGCAGGAAATCCCAGGTCTCCACCAGTTGCACCCTCTAGTGGTGCCAGCATGTATACACACAGTGTCAACCTTATTGATAGTACATCAGGTAAACAAGTCTCCGTCTTATGCAACCACACAATGACTACACAGAGAGTACACCCATAGTCTGCATACACAACAACTTGTTTGTGCCGTTTGTGAATTAAAATAGTTGGTTTTAACTTATAATGCTTCCTAATACACGATCAGCATTTTTGTTACCAGCTACACATTGACTGGATACTTCAGTGTATGGACTGCATAGATGATCAAGTACTCCATAGAAACATAGAAACCTCATCTGTGAAATGTAGTTGATTAGGGTGAAATAACTTCAGATTTGTATCCTAGCATTTTGCTCAATTGCCTTAAGGAGACAGGGAGAACTTTCACAGAGCTTTAGAAGGTGATATATGCTTAGAGGCACAGGGCAAGGCTAGAATACTTAATGAGTATTTTTGTATCGGTGTTTGCTAAGGAAGAGGATGCTGATAAAACATCAGTGGAAGTGGAGATATTAGAGGTAATGGATGGGGTGAAAATTGATAGGCAAGATGTACTGGAAAGGCTGGATATGCTTCGAGTGGATAAGTCACTGGGTCCGGATGGCTTGCATCCCAGGTTGCCAAGATAAATGGGGGTGAGATAGCGGAAGGGCTTGCCATAAATCTTCCAATCTTCCCTAGATGTGAGGGAGGTGCTAGAGGATTGGAAAGTGAAAAATATGACCCCCTTGTTCACGAAAAGGTGTAAGGACAATCTAAGTAAGTATAGGTTGGTCAGTTTAACATCAGTGGTGGGTAAGGTTTTAGAAACAATAATCAGGGAAAAAAATTAACAGGCACTTGGAGAAGTTTAAGTTACTTAAAGAGAACCAGCACAGATTTGTAAAAGACAGATCATGTTTGACTAATCTAATTGAATTTTTTGATGAAGTAACAGCGAGGGTTGATGAAGGGAGTACAGTGGATGTGGTCTATATGGATTTTAAGAAAGTGTTTGATAAAGTACCACATAAAAAGCTGGTTAACAAAATTGAGGCTCCTGCAATAGGAGGGTCAGTGTCAGTTTGGATAAGAAATTGGCTTAAGGATAGAAAACAGCGCCTCGTGGTGAATGGTTATTTTTCAGACTGGAGGATGGTAGACAGTGGTGTTCCCCAGGGGTCAGTGCTAGGACCACTGCTTTTTTTGATCGAAAATGACTTGGATATTGGAAAACAGTGCAAAATTTCAAAATTTGCCGATGATACCAAACTTGGAGGTGTGGCAAACAGTGAGGATGATACCAATCGACTGTAACAGGTCAGAGATAGGCTAGCAGAATGGGCAGACAAGTGGCAGATGGAATTGAATACAGAGAAGTGTGAGGATGCATTTTGACAGAAGGGATAGGTTGAGATACTATAGACTTAATGGCATAGTTCTAAAGAGTGTGCAGGGACGGAGTGACCAAGGGGTTTATGTGCATAGATCTTTGAAGGTGGCAGGATATATTGTGACAGTAGTTAGCAAAGCATATGGAACTTGGGTTCATAAATAGAGGTAATGAGTACAAAAGCAGGGAAGTTATGCTGAACCTTTATTAAGCTCTGGTTAGGCCACAACTAGAGTATTGCATTCAGTTCTGGTCACCACATTTTAGGAAGGATGTGAAGGTCCTTGAGAGGGTGCAGAGGAGATTTACAAGAATAGTTCCAGGAATCAGAGATTTTAACTACAAGGTTAGGTTGGAGAAGCTGGGGTTGTTTTCTTTGGAGCAAAGGAGGTTGAGGGGAGATTTGATAGAGGTGTACAAGATTATGACGGGTTTGGATAAGGTAGACAGAGAAAGGCTGTTCCCATTAGTTGATGGTACAAGGACTAGGGGACACAGATTTAAGATTTTGGGCAAGAGATACAGGCGGAACGTCAGGAAGAACTTTTTGCACAGCAAGTGATAATGACCTGGAACTCACTGCTGACGAGGGTGATGGAAGCGGAGATGATTAATGATTTCAAATAGAAATTGGATAGGTACTTGAGGGAATTAAACTTGCAGGGCTACGGGGATAGAATGGGAGAATGGGACTGACTGGATTGCTCTACATGGACTCGATGGGTCGAATGACCTCCTTCTGTGCCGTAATGTCTCTATGACTCTTTATTGCCTTGGAAGATTGTATGTGGTTCTTCACTTCCCTTGGGAGATCAAGTAAGTTGGAGCGTGGTAACATTGCAAACTGCATATTATTATTGCGAGTGGCAGGCTTGATTAGCCAAATGTGCTGTACTCATTCCTTGCTTTTAACACTCACAGCCAATTTTCCCCTGGGGAACTTCGACTCAAATGCTTGCAGTTCCAATATTAGCCAGCGTAGAAGTTGCCAGATTTCCCTGCCTGCTTTCTGAGATGAAATAACATGCCGAAAGTGGAACCCATCCGTTTTGTTTGCAGCAATTGGCGTCTGTCATTCTGCCTGTCAGTGCAACGGGGTGAATATTTTTGAGAGTCCGCCCCAGCGGTAAGGTACTTCATGGGAAATTGCCCTCGTGCTGCCTGCAATTTTTCAATACATGCTGCTAACGGGTGAGGTACATCAGCACCAGCTCAGTTTCGACATTTAGACATGTTTTTGGATGCCAATAACCTACGCTCCTGTTTGCGCTGGGTATCCCTTAATTTTAGAGCAAATAGCACTTCATATTTTGATGACATTTTGAGAAAGTAAAACGAAATCAAATATTTTTTTAAATCGCTGAGATGAAGAGTGCAAAGTGCTAAGTAAGCAATAATCAGACCTGAGAGCCTCACTGAATTTCACAACTGCATGAATGCAAACCATCAGTGTTTCATACAGACATCAGCGTTTCTTGTGTTTCAGATTTGCAAAAATGGTCGCATTTAAACTGCCCCGAAGCTGTCCCACAATTTGACAAAGGAAACCATTTTTGCTTGCGTGTAGATCTTGTGCACATGTGTAGCCACGTGATCGGGTGGCTCCTGCACTCCGAGTCAAAGAGTAACCAGTGGCATGCACGGCCTTGAAAACTCTTGGTTAGCAAAAAGAGAAGAGAACATAACTACAGTCATTTAATAGTGCCAAGGCACTGCTGGAATAATGTTCTCAACAAGTAAGTATTAAAGATGTGAGCATTTAAATCCCTCAAGTGGCTCATAGTAGGTCTTTTTTTTTATCAAGACCACATTCTGTTCTCAATCATTCCTATTTGTGTAAGCATGTTCAATGTAGCATTCAGAGCCAGTGGTGCATGTAAGCAAGTTTATGTAAAACCTGTGCGTTCAATATCATTTCATTTTTTTTTAACCTAAACTTTATTTCTCTCCTCCCTCCCTCCACCTGTAGTTTCCCAGTGGAGAAAGCAAACTGGTGCAACTGAACATGTACTTGGAGAGACCCATTTACAACTCCTCTCGCCCCATCGTTTGCTTTTTTACTTGTCCCATTATCATCTCCTTTTGTTTTTACAGTCACACCATTTATCATTTAATCTCTCCTGCCTGCCACAGACATTCCCTTTTGTTTTTTCCTCCCCCCCCACCTTTTCCCTGCCCGTGCACTTGCTTAAAATCTGTTACATCGCTAACTTTTGTCAGTTCTGACGAAAGGTCATCGAGCTGAAACGTTAACTCTGTTTCTCTCTCCACAGATGCTGCATGACCTGCTGAGTGTTTGCAGCATTTCCTGTTTTTATTTCAGATTTCCAGCATCCACAGTATTTTGCTTTAGTATGTACTGGAAGAGGACACTTTTGCAGAGTTTTGGAGGATAAGCTGGGCACCTCTTTCAAAGAACTGGCACAGGCATGACGAGCCTAATGGCCTCTTTCTGTGCTTTATGATTCTATGAACTGTTCCATAATGGGCCTCTGTGTATTCCTAACACAGATGAGACTGCACACAGGGAGTTTAAAGTAACAGTGACCTCAGTCTTTATTAAGACACTCCAGAGTCAGGAACAGGCTTTAGGGGCCGGCTTTTGTACAGATGCTGGGATCCCTTGGGACTTTAGGGGATGCACTCCCTGGTGGCAGAACATGGAAGTGCATGCTTTACAGATACACAACATCACTCCCTGCCAAAGTCAAAGTGAAAACTATTTACAAGATGAGGCGGCCGGGAGCCTTTCTTTCCCTGGTGGACCACCTCTGTACAAATGTCTGTTCTGGTGTGTTGGCTGTGCCATCGCTGGGCTGGCGTGTTGTTGGCCCTGCGGGGCTGCTGGGTGAGCCTGGCCTTACTGAGCTGTTGGGTGTGATGGGTTCGATTTCCTGGTCTGGCATGGTGTCGTTGATCCTCTGGGTGTGTGTTGTGGGCTCGAAAAAGATGGTGTCTGCTGTGGGTTGTTCAGGGCAGTCTGTGAACCGCAGCCTCGTTTGGTCCAGGTGCTTTCTGCAAATTTGTCCATTGTCTAGTTTGACTACAAACAACCTATTCCCTTCTTTAGCTATCACCGTGCCGGTGATCCACTTGGGACCATGTCCATAGTTTAGTTCATACACAGGGCCATTCAGATCAATTTCCCGTGACACAGTGGCACGACCATCGTTTACATTTTGTTGCTGCCGCCTGCTCTCTACATGATCATGCAGGTTGGGGTGAACCAGTGAGAGTCTGGTTTTAAGTGACCTTTTCATGAGTAGCTCAGCCGGGGGCACCCCTGTGAGCGAGTGGGGTCTCGTGCGGTAGTTGAGCAGTACTCGGGACTGGCGGGTTTGGTGTGAGCCTTCTGTGACTCGTTTAAGGCTCTGTTTGATGGTTTGTACTGCCCGCTCTGCCTGCCCATTGGAGGCTGGTTTAAACGGGGCTGAGGTGACAGGTTTGATCCCATTGCGGGTCATGAATTCTTTAAATTCGGCACTGGTGAAACATGGCCCGTTGTCACTGACCAGTATGCCAGGCTTTGTCACTGACCAGTTGGTGGCAAACATGGCCCTCAGGCTTTCAATGGTGGCGGTGGTGGTGCTTCCCGACATTATTTCACGTTCAATCTATTTTGAAAAAGCATCCACCATTACCAGGAACATTTTACCGAGAAACGGGCCCGCATAGTCGACATGAATCCTCGACCATGGTCTGGAGGGCCAGGACCACAAACTTAGTGGTGCTCCCTGGGCGCGTTGCTCAACTGAGCACACACGCTGCATTGCCGTACACAGGACACTAAGTCAGAGTCGATACCGGGCCACCACACGTGGGATCTGGCTATCGCTTTCATCATTACTATACCCAGGTGTGTGCTGTGGAGGTCCGAGATGAACATCTCCCTGTCCTTTTTGGGTAGCAATACGTGGTTGCCCCACAACAGGCAGTCTGCCTGAATGGACAGCTCGTCCTTTCGCCGCTGGAACGGCTTGATTAGCTCTTGCATTTCAACAGGGATGCTGGCCCAGCTCCTGTGCAGTACACAGTTTTGTACTAGTGATAGCAGAGAATCTTGGCTGGTCCAAGTCCTAATCTGGCGGGCCATGACAGGTGATTTATCATTTTCAAACACTTCCATGACCATCAATAAGTCTGCGGGCTGCGACACCATCAACAAGTTGCAGGCTGCGCCATTTCCACTTCCACTGGCCTGTGGCGGATGGTATAGTTATATGCTGATAGCGCGAGTGCCCACCTTAAACCCGGTAGGAAGTTACCAAAATAGTTGAGGAGTCCCAGGAACGAACGCAGCTATGGACTGGGCGCGTTCCTGATAGCCTCTATCTTGGCGTCTGTGGGCCGAATGTCGTCCGCCGCAATCTTTCTCCCCAAAAACTCCACTTCTGTTGCCATGAAAACGCATTTCGACCTTTTCAGCCCCAGCCCTACGCGTTCCCGTCGCTGGAGGACCTCCTCCAGGTTTTGTAGGTGCTCGACGGTGTCCCGACCCGTGACTAATATGTCATCCTGAAAAACCACCATGCATGGTACCGACTTGAGTAGGCTCTCCATGTTTCTCTGGAAAATTGCTGCAGCTGAATGAATTCCAAACAGGCATCTGTTGCATATGAACAGTCCCTTGTGCATGTTGATGCAGGTGAGGCCCTTCGAAGACTCCTCCAGTTCCTGCGTCATGTAGACCGAAGTCAGGTCAAGCTTGGTGAACGTCTTGCCTCCTGCCAGCGTCGCAAATAGGTTGTCTGCCTTAGGTAGCGGGTATTGGTCCTGTAGCGAGAAACGATTAATAGTTACTTTATAATCGCCACAAATCCTGACCGTGCCATCACTTTTGAGTACTGGAACAATCGGGCTGGCCCACTCGCTGAATTCCACTGGGGAGATGATGCCCTCGTGTTGTACCCTGTCCAGCTCGATTTCCACTCTCTCCCTCATCATGTGAGGTACCGCTCGCGACTTGTGGTGAATGTGTCGTGCCTCTGGGACCAAATGGATCCTCACCTTCGCCCCGGAAAAGTTTCCAGTGCCTGGCTCAAAAAGGGAAGGAAATTTGTTAAGAACCTGGGTACATGAGGCCTCATCGACATGTGATAGTGCTCGGATGTCATCGCAGTTCCAGCGGATTTTGCCCAGCCAGCTCCTTCCAAGCAGTGTGGGGCCATCATCTGGGACAATCCAGAGTGGCAGTTCATGCACCGTGCCCTCGTAGGTGACCTTGACCATGGCGCTGCCAGGACAGTGATGAGCTTTTTGGTGTACGTTCTCAGTTTCGTGTGGTTGGGGCTCAGGGCTGGTTTGAGTGCCTTGTTGGACCACAGTCTCGCAAACATCTTTTTACTCATGATGGATTGGCTAGCGCCAGTGTCCAGTTCCATGGCTATGGGTAAGCCATCCAATTTTACATTTAGCATTATAGGTGGACATTTTATCAAAGATGTGTGCACCCCATGTGCTTCAGCATCTGCTTCTTCTCTCTGAGGCTCGAAATTGCTTTGATCCACCATGGACTGATCTTCCTCTGCCACGTGGTGGTTAGCAGGTTTTCTCTAACTTGTAGCTCGTCTGCAAGCTCATTGAAGGTGCCCCATTGTTCCACAGCTCTTGCAAACATACCCTTTGAAGCGGCATGAATAGGCTGAATGGAAGCCTCCACAACGCCAACAAGGTATGAATTGCCTTGCATTCATCCTTTATTGCAGACTCTGAGTCATTTGGGTCACCTGAGGCCTGCTGGCAGTTGCAGACTCGTGGTTTCTGCCCTGTACATTTCTGCTCGCAAACACAGTTCCAGTTAATTTATGAACATTGCTAGCACTTGTGTGTTGAGAGATTTGATTGGTGTTATCACTGGTGGACATAACCGCCTGTGCTATCGCAATGGCCTTACTGAGGGTCGGTGTCTCTACAGTCAAAGGTTTTCGTAGGATAGTCTCGTGGCAAATACCCAGTACAAAAAAGTCTCTGAGCATTTGCTCCAGGTAGCCATCAAACTCACATTGTCCTGCAAGTCGCCTTAGCTCGGCGACATAGCTCGCCACTCCCTGACCTTCAGATCACTGGCACGTGTAGAACCGATACCAAGCCATCAGCACGCTCTCCCTCGGGTTAAGATGCTCCCGAATCAGTGTACATAGCTCCTCATACGACTTATCTGTGGGTTTCACTGGAGCCAGAAGATTCTTCATGAGGCTATAGGTCGGTGCCCCGCAGAATGTGAGGAGGACCGCTCTCCTTTTTGCAGCGCTTCCTTCTCCATCCAGCTCGTTGGCTACAAAGTACTGGTCTAGCCGTTCGACATAGGCTTCCCAGTCCTCACCCTCCGAGAACTTCTCCAGGATGCCCACAGTTTGCTGCATCTTTGAGTTGGCTTCGTATACTCGTCGCCAGTTATTGTATTCCTAACACAGATGAGAGTGCACACAGGGAGGTTAAAGTAACAGTGACCTCAGTCTTTATTAAGACACTGCAGAGTGAGGAACAGGCCTTAGAGGCCGGCTTATATACAGTGCTCCCAAGGGATGCTGGGATCCCTTGGGATTTCAGGGGATGAGCTCCCTAGTGACGGAACATGGGAGTGCATGCTTTACAGATACACAACTCAGGGTACTTTACTAATCAGATTCATCTTTCCTGCCAAACAATGCAGCCTCCAGGTTTGCTCACAGTACCTTTCCCAATGACCCAACTAAGACTGAGAGTCATACGAGGAATTTGGGCTATAAGACCATCGCCAACCACTCGTGATATAACATATTAGAGAGATAATCCATCAAGCCATAATCATAAACAGTACTAAAGGTCGGCATTCTGTCCATTATGTTTGTGCCTGCTTTTTGGTAAAGCAATCGAAAACTAATCTTGCTGCCTCATTGTGGCATCAGCTAATTCCATGTTCACTAATGACAGAGCTCGTTAGAAATTCTATGAAATCAAACAGCAACACTATTTACCTGAGGCTGAATTATTTTTTAATTCATTCATGGAGTGTGGGTGTTGCTGGCAAGGCCGGCATTTATTGCCCATCCCTAATTGCCCTTGAGAAGGTGGTGGTGAGCCGCCTTCTTGAACCGCTGCAGTCCGTGTGGTGAAGGTACTCCCACAATGCTGTTAGGGATGGAGTTCCAGGATATTGACCCAGCGACGATGAAGGAACGGCGAAATACTTCCAAGTCAGGATGGTGTGTAACTTGGAGGGGAACTTGCAGGTGATGGTGTTCACACGTGCCTGCTGCCCTTGTCCTTCTAGATGATAGAGGTCGCAGATTTGGAAGGTGCTGCTGAAGAAGCTGTGGCGAGTTGCTGTAGTGCATCTTGTAGATGGTACACACTGCAGCCACGGTACGCCGGTGGTGGAGGGAGTGGATGTTTAAGGTGGTGGATGGGGTGTCAATTATGCGGACTGCTTTCTCCTGGATCGTGTCAAGCTTCTTGAGTGTTGTTGGAGCTGCACTCATCCAAGTAAGTGGAGAGTATTCCATCACACTCCTGACTTGTGCATTGTTACCTGCATAGGGCTACAGTTGGATACCCAAGATTTTTATTTTAGGTAAGCTGAAGCCCATTGCATCAACCTTTCAAAAGCTGAATGACTTTAATCCAAATCTGTTCTCATGCCATTTGTTTTGTGCCAAACTGTGATTTTAGCCCACATCAAGGCACGTGAATGATATAACTCACAACCAATATTCCCTTTAAGCCGCATGGCTGTGCAGCGCTCTGGAGCTCCAGTGCAGTTGGCTCACTGGTTTTTAAATGGGAAAACTGCGCATTCGCGTTATATTCAAATGGGCAGCGCACCCCCCCAAAAATTAAAGGGAACATTGGTCACAACCCCTTACAGTATTGTGACCCCATGCATACCATTTCACTAAAACAAAAGCAAAATACTGTGGATGCTAGAATCTGAAATAAAAACAGAAATTGCTGGAAATCTCAGCATCCCTTTTGTCTCTCTAATCTCTTCTGCCTTCCACCCTATCGCAGACCTTCCCTTTTGTTCTTTCCTCCCCTCCTCCTTTCACTGCCTCTGCACTTCCTTAAGATTCTGTTACATCTCAAACGTTTCCAGTTCTGACGAAGGGTCACAGACCTGAAACGTTAACTCTGTGTCTCTCCACAGATGCTGCTTGACCTGATGAGTATTTCCAGCATTAGCATTTTACTGCTGCTTTCGATAAAAGGGGAGGGTGAATGACAATTGTTTTGGAGAACAAAGCGAGGAACCACTGACCTAACCTTGGAACTTCCCTTCTGAAGCTGGTGAGTGGAATTCTGTTTATGGAATACCCTCAGTGTTCCACAGCTCTGCTGTAGTTTCTATCGACAGGAAAGGAGTTCAGAGGGAGGCAGAAACTACCAGGGAATCTCAGGATATCAGGTGGTTTTTCGTGTTGTATTGGCAATCACATCGGATTAGAGACCGACAGAGTAATCATAAAGTAACAATCTTTGCTATCATCAGGAATTTGTAGATTAAGGTTGTGGCTTTGTACAAGCTCAGAGCAACATAGGAATTGGGGGAAACCCCACTTGGATTTCTAAAATGTATCAGTCATTGAAGGTAGGCATGCAGGTACAGCAGGCGGTGAAGAAGGCAAATGGCATGTTGGCCTTCACAGCGAGAGGATTTGAGTATAGGAGCAGGGAGGTCTTACTGCAGTTGTACAAGGCCTTGGTGAAGCCACACCTTGAATATTGTGTGCAGTTTTGGTCTCCTAATCTGAGGAAGGACATTCTTGCTGTTGAGGGAGTGCAGCGAAGGTTCACCAGACTTATTCCTGGGATGGCAGGACTGACATACGAAGAAAGACTGGATCGACTAGGCTTATATTCACTGGAATTTAGAAGCATGAGAGGGGATCTCATAGAAACATATAAATTTCTGACGGGATTGGACAGGTTAGATGCAGGAAGAATGTTCCCGATGTTGGGGAAGTCCAGAACCAGGGGTTATGGTCTAAGGATAAGGGGTAAGCCATTTAGGACCGAGATGAGGATGAACTTCTTAACTCAGTGAATTGTGAACCTGTGGAATTCACTATGACAGAAAGTTGTTGAGGCTAGTTTGTTGGATATATTCAAAAGGGAGTTAAATGTGGCCCTTACGGCTAAAGGGATCCAGGATATGGAGAGAAAGCAGGAATGGGGTACTGAAGTTGCATGATCAGAGCCATGATCATATTGAATGGTGGTGCAGGCTCAAAGGGCCAAATGGCCTACTCCTGCACCTATTTTCTATGTTTCTATGTAATAATGTCCTTGAGGAGCACAGTCACAAAAAGATAAAGAAAGACTTGAAGCCAGCAACTAAAAAAGCACTCTCAATCACAAGCTGCTTTTGTTTGGTGACAGATAAACATGATGAGGTGTGTGTAACTTATATTAGATTCGGTCTTTGATACTCAGGAGGTGAATTTCGGGTCATTTGCTCCTCACGACAGGACGCCACTAACGACTCCTGCTAAATTCGGCAAGAGTTTAGCGGCGGCGGTAACAAGTAGCGCCCCGCTCTGCTGCGCCAGCAATGTTGACGTCATCACCGTTAGCGCCCCAGATGCTAAATTGGGTATCGCTCCCTGAAGCGGCACCGGGCGGCCGGGCGCTACCGGGGCGAAATTTAAAGGGGAGGTTGCTGACTGCTCCAAAAACAAAGTTAGCACTTTGGACGTGGGGTTTGTGCCACGATTGGTCAGAGCAGCACTCTGCTCAAGTATGCAGCTTGGGCTATTCCCTTTAATTCAGGGAAGAACCCCTCCTACGTTGCAGCACGTCCCGCTCCTGATGCACAAGGATCTCTAGGTCCCTCTGTACTGCAGCAATCGTACCCCCAACATTCAAGTCCATGTCATTGATATATACTACAAAAGCCAGGGACCTAGCATTGAACCCTGCGGAACCCCACTGGATACAGCCTTCCAGTCACAAAAACACCCATCAACCATTATCCTTTGCTTCCTGCCTTTGAGCCAATTTTGGATCCAACTTGCCCTTTTGCCCTGGATCCCATGGGCTTTTTTCTTTCATGACCAGTCTGTCATGTGGGACCTTATCAAAAGTTTTGCTAAAATCCATATACACTACATTATACGCACTGCCTTCATCAACCCACCTGGTTACCTCCTCGAAAAATTCAATCAAGTTAGTCAGACATGTCCTTCCTTTAACAAATCCATGCTGACTGTCCTTAATTAATTCATGTCTTTCCAAATGAAGATTTATCCTGTCCCTCAGGATTTTTTCCAATAATTTTCCCACCACAGCGGTTAGGCTGACAGACCTGTAATTACTCGGTCTATCCATTTCTCCCTTTTTAAACAAAGGTACAACATTAGCAGTCCTCCAGTCCTCTGACACCATACCTGTAGCCAGAGAGGATTGGAAAATGATGGTCAGACCCTCTGCTATTTCCTCTTTTGCTTCTGTTAACAGCCTGTGATATATTTCAGTAAAAGGGAATATTATTTGAATGGGGAGAAATTACAATATGCTGCGGTGCAGAGGGACCTGGGGGTCCTTGTGCATGAATCCCAAAAAGTTAGTTTGCAGGTGCAGCAGGTAATCAGGAAGGCAAATAGAATGTTGGCCTTCATTGCGAGAGGGATGGAGTACAAAAGCAGGGAGGTCCTGCTGCAACTAGGGTATTGGTGAGGCTGCACCTGGAGTACTGCGTGCAGTTTTGGTCACCTTACTTAAGGAAGGATATACTAGCTTTGGAGGGGGTACAGAGACGATTCACTAGGTTGATTCCGGAGATGAGAGGGTTACCTTATGATGATAGATTGAGTAGACTGAGTCTTTACTTGTTGGAGTTCAGAAGGATGAGGGGTGATCTTATAGAAACATTTAAAATAATGAAAGGGATAGACAAGATAGAGGTGGAGAGGTTGTTTCCACTGGTCAGGGAGACTAGAACTAGGGGGCACAGCCTCAAAATATGGGGGAGCCAATTTAAAATCGAGTTGAGAAGGAATTTCTTCTCCCAGAGGGTTGTGAATCTGCGGAATTCTCTGCCCAAGGAAGCAGTTGAGGCTAGCTCATTGAATGTATTCAAGTCACAGTTAGATAGATTTTTAACCAATAAGGGAATTAAGGGTTATGGGGAGCGGGCGGGTAAGTGGAGCTGAGTCCACGGCCAGATCAGCCATGATCTTGTTGAATGGCGGAGCAGGCTCGAGGGGCTAGATGGCCTACTCCTGTTCCTAATTCTTATGTTCTTATGTATTTCATCCGGGGAAGGAAATCTGCTATCCTTACCTGGTCTGGCCTATATGTGATATATAGTTGATACTTAACTGCCCTCTGAAATGGCCTAGCAAGCCACTCAGTTGTAACAAACCGCTACAAAGTAGTGTCATGGATTGCAGCAGTTCAAGCCGGCGGCTCACCACTGCCTTCTCAAGGGCAATTAGGGATGGGCAATAAATGCTAGCTTTGTCCACACCTTGTGAACGAATAAAAAAAAAAATCGAGGCTGACTGTCCAGTGTTGTACTGAGGGGGTGGTGCATTATTGGAAGTGCTAGACTAGAAAACAGGGGCACAGGTTGGGTGCCAACCCTCCAGAAGTGTCCTAGAATGGAGTCGCCAGGATTTGAAGATTATTCTCCAGGATGCTGCTACAAAGAATCCAGGAGAAAAAAAATCAGAGGGGCATTTAACAAAATTGTGCTTTTTTTCCCCCATTTTCTTCAAAAACTTTATATTTAGTAATGATATTGGGGCAAAAAAGGGTGTTTCATTAACAGTCAAGATTAATCCAATTAGGTAACACATTGGCAGAAGTATGGGATGGGGTAGTTCGAGGTGGAATGTCATGTGATGAAACCTCCAGGGAAACACCCAACCTAGTTGGCAATCCGAGCACAGGAAGGCGGCATGCTCTGCGTGCCCCTGTTTACGTAGGCACAAGATGAAATCGTGCAGGCGGCACATTATAGTGAGCCATGTATGCAGTCGGTGCTACTTCTGGAATGTGTGCCCGCTTCTGGGCTGGGAAAACAAAGAAGTACAACACAGGACACATAAAGACAGCCAGCATCTCTTAAAGTGGAAGAGCAATCTAGCGAGAAAGAAAATAAAGACTTACATTTATATAGCGCCTTTCACAATCACTGGATGCCTCAAAGCGCTTTGCAGCCAGTTAAGTATTTTTGGAGTGTAGTCTCTGTTATAATGTGGGAAACGCAGCAGCCAATTTGCACACAGCAAGCTCCCACAAACAGCAATGTTATAATGACCAGATAATCTGTATTTGTTGTGTTGATTGAGGGATACATATTGACCAGCACACTGGGGATAACCTCCCTGCTCTTCTTCGATGGGGCCATGGGGCCTTTTGAGAGAGCAGACGGGGCCTCTGTTTAACGTCTCTTCCGAAAGACGGCACCCTCTGGCAGTGCAGCACTCCCTCAGCACTGCACTGGAACGGGACTTAAACCCACAACCTTCTGACTCGGGGCGAGTGTGCTACCCACTCACAGCTGACACCGAGGTAGATGGAAAAATTCACAATTGGAGAAAGACTGCAAGAGGCGTAGAGAAGGCACACATTCGCTGAGGCGTGAGTCCGGGGATCAGCAGAGGCCTATAAAAGGCCGCGAGAGGCAGCGGGAGTTCGTGGTCGCTGAGGCGTGAGTCCGGGGATCAGCAGAGGCCTATAAAAGGCCGCGAGAGGCAGCGGGAGTTCGTGGTCGCTGAGGCGTGAGTCCGGGGATCAGCAGAGGCCTATAAAAGGCCGTGAGAGGCAGCGGGAGTTCGTGGTCGCTGAGGCGTGAGTCCGGGGATCAGCAGAGGCCTATAAAAGGCTGCGAGAGGCAGCGGGAGTTCGTGGTCGCTGAGGCGTGAGTCCGGGGATCAGCAGAGGCCTATAAAAGGCCACGAGAGGCAGCGGGAGTTCGTGGTCGCTGAGGCGTGAGTCCGGGAATCAGCAGAGGCCTATAAAAGGCTGCGAGAGGCAGCGGGAGTTCGTGGTCGCTGAGGCGTGAGTCCGGGGATCAGCAGAGGCCTATAAAAGGCCGCGAGAGGCAGCGGGAGTTCGTGGTCGCTGAGGCGTGAGTCCGGGGATCAGCAGAGGCCTATAAAAGCGTACTTGTGCAGCTACAGGGAGAAGGCAAAAAAGAAGTAGAAAGAAACAGAAAGGTGATGTCACAGCCTAGGGGGTAAGTGATTGGCTGGTTGGTGAGTAGTTTTTCTTTTTATTTTTTATATTAGTCAGTAACTTTTAACATTGTGTTGCCTATTTAAGTGTATTTAAGTGTATCTAAGGATTAAGTCATGGCAGGAGAGCTCGGTCGGGTGTTATGCTCCTCCTGTACCATGTGGGAACTCAGGGACACTTCCGGTGTCCCTGATGACTACGTGTGCGGGAAGTGTATCCGCCTCGAGCTCTTGATGGTCCGTGTTGCGGAATTGGAGCTGAGGGTGGATTCACTCTGGAGCATCCACGATGCTGAGAATGACGTGAGTAGCACGTGTAGCGAGTTGGTCTTACCGCAGGAGAAGGGTCCACAGCCAGAAAGGGAATGGAAGACCAGCAGGAAGAGTAGTGCAAGGAAGGTAGTGCAGGGGTCCCCTGTGGTCATCCCCCTGCAAAACAGATACACCGCTTTGAGTACTGTTGGGGGGATGACTCATCAGGGGAGGGCAGCAGCAGCCAAGTTCATGGCACCGCGGCTGGCTCTGTTGCACAGAAGGGCAGGAAAAAGAGTGGGAGAGAGATAGTGATAGGGGATTCAATGGTGAGGGGAATAGATAGGCGTTTCTGCGGCCGCAACCGAGACTCCAGGATGGTATGTTGCCTCCCTGGTGCAAGGGTCAAGGATGTCTCGGAGCGGGTGCAGGACATTCTGAAAAGGGAGGGAGAACAGCCAGTTGTCGTGGTGCACATTGGTGCCAACGACATAGGTAAATAAAGGGATGAGGTCCTATGAAACGAATTTAAGGAGCTAGGAGCTAAATTAAAAAGTAGGACCTCAAAAGTAGTAATCTCGGGATTGCTACCAGTGCCACGTGCTAGTCAGAGTAGGAATCGCAGGATAGCGCAGATGAATACGTGGCTTGAGCAGTGGTGCAGCAGGGAGGGATTCAAATTCCTGGGGCATTGGAACCGGTTCTGGGGGAGGTGGGACCAGTACAAACCGGACAGCCTGCACCTGGGCAGGACCGGAACCAATGTCCCAGGGGGAGTGTTTGCTCGTGCTGTTGGGGAGGAGTTAAACTAATATGGCAGGAGGATGGGAACCAATGCAGGGAGAAAGAGGGAGACAAAAAGGAGGCAAAAGCAAAAGACAGAAAGGAGATGAGGAAAAGTGGAGGGCAGAGAAACCCAAGGCAAAGAACAAAAAGGGCCACTGTACAGCAAAATTCTAAAAGGAAAAAGGGTGTTAAAAAAACAAGCCTGAAGGCTTTGTGTCTTCATGCAAGGAGTATCCGCAATAAGGTGGATGAATTAACCGTGCAAATAGATGTTAACAAATATGATGTGATTGGGATTAGGGAGACGTGGCTCCAGGATGATCAGGGCTGGGAACTCAACATCCAGGGGTATTCAACATTCAGGAAGGATAGAATAAAAGGAAAAGGAGGTGGGGTAGCATTGCTGGTTAAAGAGGAGATTAATGCAATAGTTAGGAAGGACATTAGCTTGGATGATGTGGAATCTATATGGGTAGAGCTGCAGAACACCAAAGGGCAAAAAACGTTAGTGGGAGTTGTGTACAGACCTCCAAACAGTAGTAGTGATGTTGGGGAGGGTATCAAACAGGAAATTAGGGGTGCATGCAATAAAGATGCAGCAGTTATAATGGGTGACTTTAATATGCACATAGATTGGGCGAGCCAAACTGGAAGCAATACGGTGGAGGAGGATTTCCTGGAGTGCATAAGGGATGGTTTTCTGGACCAATATGTCGAGGAACCAACTAGGGGGGAGGCCATCTTAGACTGGGTGTTGTGTAATGAGAGAGGATTAATTAGCAATCTCATTGTGCGAGGCCCCTTGGGGAAGAGTGACCATAATATGGTGGAATTCTGCATTAGGATGGAGAATGAAACAGTTAATTCAGAGACCATGGTCCAGAACTTAAAGAAGGCTAACTTTGAAGGTATGAGGCGTGAATTGGCTGAGATGGATTGGCGAATGATACTTAAGGGGTTGACTGTGGATGGGCAATGGCAGACATTTAGAGACCGCATGGATGAGCTACAACAATTGTACATTCCTGTCTGGCGTAAAAATAAAAAAGGGAAGGTGGCTCAACCGTGGCTATCAAGGGAAATCAGGGATAGTATTAAAGCCAAGGAAGTGGCATACAAATTGGCCAGAAATAGCAGCGAACCCGGGGACTAGGAGAAATTTAGAACTCAGCAGAGGAGGACAAAGGGTTTGATTAGGGCAGGGAAAATGGAGTACGAGAAGAAGCTTGCAGGGAACATTAAGGCGGATTGCAAAAGTTTCTATAGATATGTAAAGAGAAAAAGGTTAGTAAAGACAAACATAGGTCCCCTGCAGTCAGAATCAGGGGAAGTCATAACGGGGAACAACGAAATGGCAGACCAATTAAACAAGTACTTTGGTTCGGTATTCACTAAGGAGGACACCAACAACCTTCCGGATATAAAAGGGGTCAGAGGATCTAGTAAGGAGGAGGAACTGAGGGAAATCTTTATTAGTCGGGAAATTGTGTTGGGGAAATTGATGGGATTGAAGGCCGATAAATTGCCAGGGCCTGATGGACTGCATCCCAGAGTACTTAAGGAGGTGGCCTTGGAAATAGTGGATGCATTGACAGTCATTTTCCAACATTCCATTGATTCTGGATCAGTTCCTATCGAGTGGAGGGTAGCCAATGTAACCCCACTTTTTAAAAAAGGAGGGAGAGAGAAAACAGGGAATTATAGACCGGTCAGCCTGACCTCAGTAGTGGGTAAAATGATGGAATCAATTATTAAGGATGTCATTTGGAATTTGCATTTGGAAAATGGTGACATGATAGGTCCAAGTCAGCATGGATTTGTGAAAGGGAAATCATGCTTGACAAACCTTCTGGAATTTTTTGAGGATGTTTCCAGTAAAGTGGACAAGGGAGAACCAGTTGATGTGGTGTATTTGGACTTTCAGAAGGCTTTCGACAAGATCCCACACAAGAGATTAATGTGCAAAGTTAAAGCACATGGGATTGGGGGTAGTGTGCTGATGTGGATTGAGAACTGGTTGTCAGACAGGAAGCAAAGAGTAGGAGTAAATGGGTACTTTTCAGAATGGCAGGCAGTGACTAGTGGGGTACCGCAAGGTTCTGTGCTGGGGCCCCAGCAGTTTACATTGTACATTAATGATTTAGACGAGGGGATTAAATGTAGTATCTCCAAATTTGCGGATGACACTAAGTTGGGTGGCAATGTGAGCTGCGAGGAGGATGCTATGAGGCTGCAGAGTGACTTGGATAGGTTAGGCGAGTGGGCAAATGCATGGCAGATGAAGTATAATGTGGATAAATGTGAGGTTATCCACTTTGATGGTAAAAACAGAAAGACAGACTATTATCTGAATGGTGACAGATTAGGAAAAGGGGAGGTGCAACGAGACCTGGGTGTCATGGTACATCAGTCATTGAAGGTTGGCATGCAGGTACAGCAGGCGGTTAAGAAAGCAAATGGCATGTTGGCCTTCATAGCGAGGGGATTTGAGTACACGGGCAGGGAGGTGTTGCTACAATTGTACAGGGCCTTGGTGAGGCCACACCTGGAGTATTGTGTACAGTTTTGGTCTCCTAACTTGTGGAAGGACATTCTTGCTATTGAGGGAGTGCAGCGAAGATTCACCAGACTGATTCCCAGGATGGCGGAACTGACCTATCAAGAAAGACTGGATCAACTGGGCTTGTATTCACTGGAGTTCAGAAGAATGAGAGGGGACCTCATAGAAATGTTTAAAATTCTGACGGGTTTAGACAGGTTAGATGCAGGAAGAATGTTCCCAATGTTGGGGAAGTCCAGAACCAGGGGTCACAGTCTAAGGATAAGGGGTAAGCCATTTAGGACCGAGATGAGGAGAAACTTCTTCACCCAGAGAGTGGTGAACCTGTGGAATTCTCTACCACAGAAAGTAGTTGAGGCCAATTCACTAAATATATTCAAAAGAGAGTTAGATGAAGTCCTTACTACTCGGGGGATCAAAGGGTATGGCGAGAAAGCAGGAAGCGGGTACTGAAGTTACATGTTCAGCCATGAACTCATTGAATGGCGGTGCAGGCTAGAAGGGCTGAATGGCCTACTCCTGCACCTATTTTCTATGTTTCTATGTTTCTATTCTCTGATGCAGCTTTGGGAGACCTGGTCCAGATGGTGGAGAGGAGGAGGCAGATGCTGTTCCCTCAGGGGCCAGAAAGTCCTCCGGGCAAAACAGCAGAATTGATCACCACTTTGTCATGCTTCTATAGAAATGTTATTGATCTGATCCACAGAAGACGTACACTTTGGCTTATGAAAAATTGTTGCTGTCTTCGTAATGCGGTATTTAAACAGGTGTCTTTTGAGCAAACCGTTTTTGATTACCATTTGTTTCTCATCTTCATCAATTGGCCATTAAACATCATTAAATTGCTGTTTCCCTCCACAGATGAAAAACAAGTCATGCTCAAAGCACTCGAGACAGAAAGTGGACCAACCAAAGGTATGGTATCTTTAATACAGGAAGACCAAATCAATTCTGACAATTCAATAATTCTGAACAAAGATCGGTAGTGATGGTGCCCACACACTTCTGTATAATGGTTAGAAATTTTCTTTACTTCGAAACATTAAGCCCCCTGTTGGCTTGACAATATCGTCTTATCTAGATTAGTGCAAACATGCAACGGATATGGGATAAAGAATTGGAAAACAAATGGGAATCCTTAAGAAAACTCACCCTACTTATCACTATTACAATGGTCTACAAAGCCTATACATGCTCTGTGACAAAAATATATTATGGTCTGTTGGCAAGCTGCAGAGAAAACTGATACCTCAACTGGCTTTGGGCCAAAATAATTCAGCCCACTCGGCTTGACACAATGGCCATTACAAGTCAAGGTTGACCCTTTTCATCAAAAAGAAACAGTTCTCTAATTGCAGCACCATGATAAGAACTGCTAGTTACATTAGACCAAGGTTGTGCAAATAACAAAAATATTGTACAATGCAAAAAGTTGGTACAATTTGCTGGCAAAGCTTCCTAAAGAATGACTTTCCTTTCAAATGTTTGCTGTAATAACTTGAAACCCTCCCCTGTATGCAAAAGCTTAGAAACACTGTTGACTTCATTTACTGAAATCAGGATTGTTCAAGCATATATTGAAACTCTATTTGTCTGCTGATACCTTCATACAACGTCTTCCAGACTATCTGTGATCCCAGAAGTCAATAGCATTAGTTCATGAGACATCTGTGATCTTGTAACAACTGTCTCTAGCTGCACCTTGGTGTTGTGGCATTTTATATAAAATATACATATACAGGTGCAGAGTCCAAAATCCAGAGTTCCAGAATCCAGAATGTTCCGGAATCTGGGCTCCGGACCGATTGGTGGCAGTGTTGTCCGGAATCCGTAAAATATTCTGGAATTCAGACCTGCCGACCCTGCCAACTGAGGTCCCGCCGCTGCCCGACCTCAGGCCTCGCCTCACCGCCCCTCGCCTCGCCACTGCCCGACCTCAGGCCTCGCCTCGCCTCACCGCTCCTCGCCTCGCCACTGCCCGACCATAGGCCTCGCCTCACCGCTCCTCGCCTTGTCGCTACCCGACCTCAGGCCTCGCCTCGCCTCACCGCTCCTCGCCTCGCCGCTGCCCGACCTCAGGCCTCGCCTCGCCTCACCGCTCCTCGCCTCGCCGCTGCCCGACCTCAGGCCTCGCCTCACCGCCCCTCGCCTCGCCGCTGCCCGACCTCAGGCCTCGCCTCACCGCCCCTCGCCTCGCCGCTGCCCGACCTCAGGCCTCGCCTCACCGCCCCTCGCCTTGCCACTGCCCGACCTCAGGCCTCGCCTCACCGCCCCTCGCCTTGCCACTGCCCGACCTCAGGCCTCGCCTCACCGCCCCTCGCCTTGCCACTGCCCGACCTCAGGCCTCGCCTCACCGCTCCTCGCCTCGCCGCTGCCCGACCTCAGGCCACGCCTCACCGCCCCTCGCCTCGCCGCTGCCCGACCTCAGGCCTCGCCTCACCGCCCCTCGCCTCGCCATTGCCCGACCTCAGGCCTCGCCTCACCGCCCTTCGCCTCGCCACTGCCCGACCTCAGGCCTCGCCTCACCGCCCCTCGCCTCGCCGCTACCCGACCTCAGGCCTCGCCTCAATGCCCGTCGCCTCGCCACTGCCCGACCTCAGGCCTCGCCTCACCGATCCTCGCCTCGCCGCTGCCCGACCTCAGGCCTCGCCTCACCGCTCCTCGCCTCGCCGCTGCCCGACCTCAGGCCTCGCCTCACCGCTCCTCGCCTCGCCGCTACCTGACCTCAGGCCTCGCCTCACCACTCCTCGCCTCGCCCCTGCCCTCGCCACTGCCCGACCTCAGGCCTCGCCTCACCGCTCCTCGCCTCGCCGCTGCCCGACCTCAGGTTTCACCTCACCGCCCCTTGCCTCGCCATTGCCCGACCTCAGGCCTCACCTCACCGCCCTTCGCCTCGCCACTGCCCGATCTCAGGCCTCGCCTCACCGCTCCTCGCCTCGCCGCTGCCCGACCTCAGGCCTCACCTCACCGCCCTTCGCCTCGCCGCTGCCCGACCTCAGGCCTCACCTCACCGCCCTTCGCCTCGCCGCTGCCCGACTTCAGGCCTCGCCTCAACGCCCCTCGCCTCGCCGCTGCCCGACCTCAGGCCTCGCCTCACCGCTCCTCGCCTCACCACTGCCCGACTTCAGGCCTCGCCTCAACGCCCCTCGCCTCGCCGCTGCCCGACCTCAGGCCTCGCCTCACCGCCCCTCGCCTCGCCGCTACCCGACCTCAGGCCTCGCCTCACCGCCCGTCGCCTCGCCACTGCCCGACCTCAGGCCTCGCCTCACCGCTCCTCGCCTCACCGCTGCCCGACCTCAGGCCTCGCCTCACCGCTCCTCGCCTCACCGCTGCCCGACCTCAGGCCTCGCCTCACCGCTCCTCGCCTCGCCGCTACCTGACCTCAGGCCTCGCCTCACCGCTCCTCGCCTCGCCACTGCCCGACCTCAGGCCTCGCCTCACCGCCCCTCGCCTCGCCATTGCCCGACCTCAGGCCTCGCCTCACCGCTCCTCGCCTTGTCGCTACCCGACCTCAGGCCTCGCCTCACCGCCCCTCGCCTCGCCGCTGCCCGACCTCAGGCCTCGCCTCACCGCCCCTCGCCTCGCCCCTGCCCGACCTCAGGCCTCGCCTCACCGCTCCTCGCCTCGCCGCTGCCCGACCTCAGGCCTCGCCGCACCACCCCTCGCCTCGCCGCTACCCGACCTCAGGCCTCGCCTCACCACCCCTCGCCTCGCCGCTACCCGACCTCAGGCCTCGCCTCACCGCTCCTCGCCTCGCCGCTGCCCGACCTCAGGCCTCGCCTCACCGCTCCTCGCCTCACCGCTCCTCGCCTCACCGCTCCTCGCCTCGCCGCTACCCGACCTCAGGCCTCGCCTCACCGCCCCTCGCCTCGCCGCTGCCCGACCTCAGGTTTCACCTTGCCGCCGCTGCCTTTACCTCGGGGCCTTGTCGCTGGCCTGCCCGAACACATCCTCCGCGACGGGGCTCTGCCCGATCAGCTCGTCCTTGGCGGGCCCGCCCAAACACTTCCTCAGCGGCTGGGGCCCGCCCGAATACTTCCTCAGTGGCGGGGCCCGCTCGAACACTTCCTTGGCGGCTGGGCCCCGCCCGACGACCTCATTGATGGGGCCGGTGACCCGAACAGCTTCTCGGCGAGCACCCCTCCCCCCCCGCCCCCCCCCCCCCCCCCCTTTCTGACATTCCGAAATCCGGAAATACCCAAACCTGGGCTCGGATGTTTCCGGAGTCGTGACGTCAGAAAGAGGTTCCAAAGTCCGGTAAAACGCGGAATCCGGAACAGCCTTGGTCCTGAGGGTTACGAATTCGGGACCCTGCACCGTACACACAGATCATTACATAACTCACTGACAATACGCTAACACACATCAGTGAGTCAAACCTTCCCACTGTGAATGTCAGTGCAAACAGATATTGCGGTCGCAATTGCCCACTGCCCGAAACGAGGCGCACCTACCATTTTCGATGTGTTACAGCCGCCCCAATGCACGGGGGGGCCAATCCAGAGATTTTCAGCTCTTCGTGCTTTTTTTCGGAGTGGGAGGAAGTGGCCTCGTCATCGGGGTGGAAGAGGGGAAGAGTCGGAGTGATTGACGCTGCAAGGCATCAGCGCCGGGCTGACGACATCATCACGCTGGTGCATCTCAATGTCCCTCCCCTTCAGTTAAAGGGGAGGGCTGCTGCGAACTCTGTAGCCGCTTTAGTGGCAAACACTGGGCCCCCAGGGAGGGTTTCGGCCGGGTCAGCAGCCTGGCACCCAAGACGGGGAGCCAGGCTGCCTGTTGGCGGCCCGGTCGAACCCGCGGTCATAATTGTTGGCCTGACCTGGCAGTCGACCGACAAAAAAAATAGGGACATGTCGGCGTGACCCACAGAGAGTGAACCGACAGCAGAAGATGTCAGTGCCACGACCGGTGGTGGCACTGCTCCCACGGGGCAATTCCAGGTAAGGGGCAATTCCGGGAAGGGGTCGCCGCCGGTTGCTGAGAGGTTGGCGCATGCACGCCATGGTGGGAAAACGGGAGGAGCGGTCCCCTACACTGCTCCAAAGCAGAGGAAGGACAATTTTTAAAGTGGCGGCCCCTCCGCGAAGGTCTGCACCAACCCATGGCCATGGCTTTCAGGTGGCCACGGGCCTTATAGAAAGGGGCAATTTCAGCCCCATAAAATTAATGAAATTAATTACAGTCTATCACTACCAAGGCAGGACTATTATAACCTTTTCACTATTAACTCCTTGTAAAGATTAATGAATCTGGGGTAATGACCGACCATATTACAAACAGGTAAAATCAATTTGAACTTACATACTTTGCAACAAAATCTCAGGATGAAATTTTGCCTTTCACACAGTAAATCCTAAAATTTAACTCCAGTTTTACCTTGAGTGCCATGGTACGTTTTCCTACATTATAGGCGCTATATAAATGCAAGGTGGTTATTGTTGTACCAGATGTATCTACATTATATTATTCAACTGTGTCAACTGTGACTCAGTGGGTAGCACTCTCGTCTGAATCAGAAGGTTGTGGGTTTAAGGCCCACTCCAGGTTCTTGAGCACATAAATATAAGCTGACAGTTCAGTGCCGTGCTGAGGGAGTGCTGCACTGTCAGAGGTGCCGTCTTTAGATGAGACGTAAAATCGAGGCCCCGTCTGCTCTCTCAAGTGGAAAACAATGACCACACTCCAAAAGTACTTCATTGCCTGCAAAGTGCTTTGAGACGTTCGCTGGTCATGAAAGGCGCTATATAAATGTGAGTTTTTCTTTTCTTTTAACTGTAAAGAAGAGACTTATTTTTAAAAACTCTTTTGTTCCAAAATTAACAGAATTAAAACATGCATAAATAAATATCACAATACATAAAAATAAAACCTACAAGAGAAAGATGCAGGGCTAGATTTTCCCCAAGCAGTTTTGTCGTTGCACTGACCTCAAGCCCGCATACTTTGCATGCTGGAAACGGCGCCGGCAAAAACTCACCCTATCCTGGCCACTGCGTACAGTCCCCGGAGTCGTGGCGTGGTGTGGAGGCAGCAAGGGGCGGGTGGGTGGGGAGCGGAGCAACAGGCCAGCGCAGAAAGCACTGCCGGCACCTGCGTGCATGCTCAGTGAGGGCTGCGCGCATGCTCCTGCCCTCCCAGCGCGTCCTGTGGGCTGTGAGCAGGACCCGATGCTCACAGCCCCTATCTCCGGCAGAAGGGACGCCCGATCTTGCCGCACCCTATCCCTGGCTGAGTGGACTCCCGCATCAGCCGGTTGGCCGGCCGGCCCGCTAAGTTCCCAGGCAGCTAAGGACTTTGCTTTTATTTTTTAGTTAGTGGCTGTGCTTGTGTGGCTGTGCTTTAAACTTTTGATTGGCGGGGGGAAGGAGGAGAGTTTTTTTGGGGGGATGAGGAGAGTTTTGCGGGGGTGGGAGGAAGAGAGTTTTGGGGAGCGTGGGGAGGAGGAGAGTTTTGGGGAGGAGAGTTTTTTGGGGGGAGGAGGAGAGTTTTTTGGGGGGAGGAGAGTTTTTGGGGGGGAGGAGAGTTTGGGGGAGGAGAGTTTTGGGGGGAGGAGGAGAGTTTTTGGGGGGGAGGAGAGTTTGGGGGAGGAGAGTTTTGGGGGGAGGAGGAGAGTTCTGGGGGGGAGGAGAGTTTTTTGGGGAAAGGAAAGTTTTGGGGAGGAGAGTTTTGAGGGGGGAGGAGGAGAGAGTTTTGGGGGGAGGAGAGTTTTGAGGGGGGAGGAGGAGAGAGTTTTGGGGGGAGGAGAGTTTTTGGGGGAGGAGAGTTTTGGGGGGAAGAGAGTCTTTTGGGGGAGGAGGAGAGTTTTTGGGGGGAGGAGAGTTTTTGGGGGAGGCGAGTTTTTTGGGGGGGAGGAGAGTTTGTGGGGGAGGAGAGTTTTTTGGGGGGAGGAGAGTTTTTTGGGGGGGAGGAGAGTTTGCGGGGGAGGAGAGTTTGGGGGGGAGGAGAGATTTTCGGGGGGGGAGTTTGACGGGAGGAGAGTTTTTTTGGGGGTGAGGAGAGTTTTTGGGGGGAGGAGAGTTTTTGTGGGGGAGGAGAGTTTTTTTGGGGGTGAGGAGAGTTTTTGGGGGAGGAGAGTTTTTTTGGGGGCGAGGAGAGTTTTTGGGGGAGGAGAGTTTTGGGGGGGAAGAGAGTTTTGGGTGGGGAGGAGGAGAGTTTTTTTGGGGGAGGAGAGTTTTTTGGGGGGAGGAGAGTTTTGGGTGGGGAGGAGGAGAGTTTTTTTGGGGGGGAGAGTTTTGCAGCGGGGGGGGGGCGGCTGGCAGGGAGAGATTAGACTTCCAGACCCACGAGCTGTGATACCCCCGGTCACTTGGCGGCCCCCCACCCCCCGCCGAGACGCCCCGGCCCAGCAACTGTGACTTTTCGGATGCACGTCTTCCCTCCCCTATCCCAGGCCGAATGGCCTCATGGACAGGCCGGCCCACTGCCTTTCACGGGAAGACATTAAAGATAAGGTAGGATTTACTTCTTTTTTTATTGTATTTTATTGGTTTGAGCTTTTCCTTAATGTTTGCTGCTTGGTTGTTGAGGTCCTCTCCAGTTCTCTTCCCTCCCCTAATGTCTGCTGAATGTGCGCTGCTTTTTCTTAACAAGGTTTTTCAGAGCTGGCCACATACGCTGACCTAAATGGATTTGGAGTACGTTTTTATAGGCCAAAGTGGCATAAATGGCCAAAACTGGTGTAAATGTCTGGGAACGCCCCCTTTTGAAAAAAAACTAACCTAAAAAAATCGTTCCTAACTGACTTACTCTGGTGCAAATTTTGGGGGGAAAATGGCATTTTCTAACTTACGCCAGAAGAAACAACTTACACTAAAAAAATTAATGCAAGTCATGTCCAATGTTGGGCCCGTAGTGCCAGAGGACCAGCGGATAGCTAAAGTTATACCCACATTTAAGAAGGGGATAGAACATGTCCAGGCAACTGCAGACCAGCCAGCTTAACATCGGTGGTAGGAAAGGTAATGGAATCTCTATTAAAGGAGAAAATAGGAAAACATCCGGAAACCAAAAATATAATAATGGATTTCAAAAGTTGCTCAACCAACTTCACTGAATATTGACATTAAAGGGAAAGCCTGCTGCTCACTCTGCAGGCCCTTTGGTGGCCGCCACTGGGCCACCAGGGACGCGATCGACAAGGCCAGCAGCTCGGCACCCAAAACGGAGTGCCGGGCTGCATGCTGGCGGTCCGATCGGCGTGAGGGCCACCATTGTTAGATCTGGCCCTTACGGCTAAAGGGATCAAGGGGTATGGAGAGAAAGCAGGAACGGGGTACTGAGGTTGAATGATCAGCCATGATCTTATTGTATGGTGGTGCAGGCTCGAAGGGCCGGATGGCCTACTCCTGCATCTTTTTTCTTTGTTTCTATGCTTCTATGACCCAAGTGTCAGCCGACAAATAATGATGGCAGCCCGAGGCGCTGAAGACCTCCACTTTAAGGGGCGCCCCGGCGACGGATTTCCGCCAGCTTCGCAACCCGCGGGCAGTTTTCCCCGTGGGGCTGAAATGGGTCGGTGAGGGGGTCAGCGCGCACGGTGATGACGTCATTGCCAGTTACCCACCGACCCGGGGCGCTAATCGCAGGGCGCGCTGCTGCTGGGACAGCGCCCCCCCCCAAACATCCGGGGCCCTCTCCCCCTGGGTAAAAATGACATTGTGCCCCATTGGCGCTAATGGGGATATAAAAAGGGGCAATTTTGCCCCCCTTCGACTCTGGAAACAAAAACACAATTTCTAAATTTCTGGACGACAGCAAATTGGAAAGGGTGGCAGGGATCGTCAATACTGAGGAGGCCTGCAACAAATTACGTGAAG
The DNA here is from genome assembly GCF_044704955.1 of Pristiophorus japonicus. Lineage (NCBI taxonomy): Eukaryota > Metazoa > Chordata > Chondrichthyes > Pristiophoridae > Pristiophorus > Pristiophorus japonicus. Next base: position 26,382,339 of record NC_091991.1, read on the forward strand.
ACATGAATAAACTTGCAGAGTGGGCATATCATTGGTAAATGAATTTCAACACGAATTTCAGATAAGTGTGAGGTATTACAGTTTGGTAAGAAAAATGAGGTCACATATTACTCGGAAAATAATAATCTGAATAGAATTAAGGAGCAAAGGCGTCTGGGAGCACAAATACACAAATTACTAAAAGTAGCAACACAGGATTAATAAGGCCATTAAAAAAAATAAGCACTCGGGTTTATTTCCACAGGATAGAATTGAAAAGTAGTCAAGTTATGCTAAACTTGTATCAAACCTTGTGTAGACCACACTTGGAGTATGATGTACAGTTCTGTTCGCCATATTGTAAAAGGGATAAAGAGGCAATTTATAGGGTGCAAGAAAGGTTTACAAGGATGATGCCAGAACTGTGAGGTTATACCCACCAGGAAAGGATGAACAGGCTGAATCTGTTTCCTCTTGAAAAAAAGAGAAGGCCTAAAGGGTGACCTAATAGAGGTATTTAAAATTATGAAAGATTTTGATAGAGTGGATACAGAGAGAGTGTTTCCACTTGTGTGGAAGAGCAAAACTAGAGGCCATCAATATATGATAGTCACCAAGAAATCCAATAGGGAATTCAGAAGAAACTTCTTTACCCAGAGAGTGGTGAGAATGTGAAACTCGCTACCACAGGGAGTGGTTGAGGCGAATAGGATAGATCCATTTAATGGGAGGCTGGACAAGCATATGAGGGAGAAGGGAATAGAGGGTTGTGCTGATAGAGTTATACGAGGAAGGATGGGAGGAGGCTCGAGTGGAGCATAAACGCCAGCATGGACTGATTGGCTGAATGACCTGATTCTGTATTATGTATTCTGTGCTGTATATTTTATTTAATTTTTGAAAGATGAGCTCCTATTTGGCCCCTAATCTCCAAATCAAATCAAAATCAGACTTGTATGCAATAGATATTTTGCTCCTTATCTAAGCAGGATCATATTGCAGAGCAGATAGTCTATAAATACAGGGTACTATCAAGGCCTGGCAGCAGATGCATTTTATATTAAATGTGTTTCCAATTTTAAATCTCCAAAAGGGAAGATCAAAAGATCTTCAACATCCCAAGGTTGATAACCAAAGGTTCTAAGCGCATAGTCGGGGTTGGAGGTAATATATTAGCATGGATAGAGGATTGGCTAACTAACAGAAAACAGAGGGTCGGGATAAAAGATTCATTCTCTGGTTGGCAACCAGTAACTAGTGGGGTGCTGCAGGGATCAGTGCTGGGACCCCAACTATTTACAATCTATATTAACGACTTGCAAGAAGGGACTGAGTGTAACGTACAAAGATGGGAGGAAAAGCAATGTGTGAGGAGGACACAAAAAATCTTCAAAAGGACATAGACAGGCTAAGTGAGTGGGTAAAAATTTGGCAGATGGAGTATAATGTTGGAAAGTGTGAGGTCATGCACTTTGGCAGAAAAAAATCAAAGAGCAAGTTATTATTTAAATGGAGAAAGATTGCAAAGTGCTGCAGCACAGCGGGACCTGGGGGTACTTGTGCATGAAACACAAAAGGATAGAATGCAAGTAGAACAAGTGATCAGGAAGGCCAATGGAATCTTGGCCTTTATTGCAAAGAGGAAGTCTTACTACAGCTATATAAGGTATCGGTGAGGCCACACCTGGAATACTGTGTGCAGTTTTGGTTTCCATATTTACGAAAGGATATACTTGCTTTGGAGGCAGTTCAGAGAAGGTTCACTAGGTTGATTCCGGGGATGAGAGGGTTGACTTATGAGGAAAGGTTGAGTAGGTTGGGCCACTGCTCATTGGAATTCAGAAGAATGAGAGGTGATCTTATCGAAACATATAAGATTATAAGGGGGCTTGACAAGGTGGATGCAGAGAGGATGTTTCCACTGATGGGAAGACTAGAACTAGAGGGCTTGATCTTAGAATAAAGGGCCACCCATTTAAAACAGAGATGAGGAAAAATTTCTTCTCTCAGAGGGTTGTAAATTCGCTGCCTCAGAGAGCAGTGAAAGCTGGGACATTGAATAAATTTAAGACAGAAATAGACAGTTTCTTAAACGATAAGGGGATAAGGGGTTATGGGGAGCGCGCGGGGAAGTGGAGCTGAGTCTATGAGCAGATCAGCCATGATCTTATTGAGTGGCTCGAGAGGCCATATGGCCTACTCCTGTTCCTATTTCTTATGTTCTTATGTTCTTATATAGATTATATTAATAAGAAATCATTTTGATGAATTATTTGTGTACAAATCAAGATTTGGAATTTTAAATAGAATTATTTATACACCAAGGTTATTTTTGTTTATTTTCCAAGCAAAAGAAAAATCACAAGAACCTTTCACACATAGTTGTTTTATTTTCCGTACATGTGTTATTTTTATGCATTGAAATGTAATACATATGTAAAGAAGATTATAAGAGGGTTATGTAGAGTCATTGACCAAGGAACGGAGGAGAAGTACATAAGATAAGGAATAGGCTATTCAGCCCCTCAATGACTGATCTATATCTTAACTCTATCTACCCTCACTTGGCCTCATATCACTTACTATACCTTGCTAGTAAAAATTTATTAATCTTAGGTTTAAAATTATTAATTGAGCTAGCCTATACCGCTTTTTCGGAGTGAGTTCCACACTTCTGTCACCCTTTGCGTGAAGAAATATACTTCTCTGCTGAATGGCCTGGCTCTGATTTAAAGGTCATGACTCCTTGTCCTAGATACCCCCACCAGCAGAAAAAGTAGATATATATATTAATAATCTGGGTTTGGGTATACAGGGCACAATTTCAAGTTCGCAGATGACATGAAACTTGGAAATGTAGTAAATATCAGACTTCAGGAGAACATAGACAGACTGGTGAAATGGGCAAACACTTGGCAGATGAAATTAAAAGCAGAGAAGTGTGAATTGAGACATTTTGATGGGAAGAATGAGGAGAGGCAATATAAACTAAATGGTATAATTTTAAAGCGGGTGCAGAAGAGAGAGACCTGGAGTTGTATGTACACAAATCTTTGAAGGTGGCAGGACACTTTGAGAAGCCACATGGGTTTCTTGGCTTTATCATTAAATGCAGAGAGTACAAAAACAAGGCAGTTATGCTGAACCTTTATAAAACCATCATCATCATAGGCGCTCCCTCGAAACGAGGATGACTTGCTTCCACGGCAAAAAAAAGGACGAGTTCACAGGTGTTTCAATGAAGGGCCCGAACTACATCCCAAAGGGTGGAAGATGCCTGTGCATGAATTTTTTTAACGTGTGGTGGCCGTTACACACCAGCCACCACACGGGCTTGACAGAGCTAGGTCCTGGTCCAGTGGCAAGGATTACCCAAGACAACTGGAGACCAGCTCTGCTGCACGGACCTAGTGCGCACACATATCACAGTGTGTGCTGGCCCGTGCTGCCCCTGGGCCCCTGGGCCCCTGGCCCCGAACTTGCACCTCCCCTGGGCCCCGATCATGTCCCCCTAAAGTCTCTCGCCGCTCCTGCTGTATCTGCCCATGCTCCAATCACCGATCTGGATCTTGGTGACGTCACTCTTCACAGCCGTCGCCCTCCTGCACCAGCTCGCGCTGTACCTTGTAGTGGCATGCCTTGTAGCCACACTGCCTATGGCCACTGCTCGCCGCTCCTTTTATGGCCCCGACCTGTCGCTGATGTTCCCTCGCAGGTCGGGGCCTCCACGCTGGTCATGGTTATAAAACACTGGTTAGGCCTCAGCTGGAGTATTCTGTTCAATTCTGGGCACCTCACTTCAGGAAGGATGTCAAGAGAAGGTGCAGAAAAGATTTACTCGATGAGGGATGAGGAACTTAAGTTACATGGAGACTGGAGAAGTTGGGGTTGTGCTCCTTAGAGCAGAGAAGGTTAAGAGGAGATTTGATAGAGGTGTTCAAAATCATGAACGATTTTGATAGAGTAAATAAGGAGAAACTGTTTCTCGTGGGAGAAGGGTCTGTAACGAGAGGACAGAAGAACCAGAGGTGACTTTTGTTTCACGCAGCGAGTTGTTGTGATCAGGAATGCAGTGCCTCAAAGGCTGGTGGAAGCAGATTCAATAGTAACTCACTGAAGGGAATTGGATAAATACTTGAAGGTAAAAAAAAATTACAAGACTATGGGGAAATAGCAGGGTAGTGGGACTAATTGGATAGCTCTTTCAAAGAGCCGGCATAAGTATGACGGGAAAAATGGTCTCCTTCTGTATGATCATTCTATTAATCCAACTACCCTTTCAAAATCCTAAAAACCTCAAAAAAAATCACTCTTAACCTTCTATGTATCAGTCAAGGCTCAGTTGGTACCTTCGCCTCTGAGTCAGAAGTTTGTGGGTTCAAGTCCCACTCCAGAGACTTGTGTGCAAAAATCTAGGCTGACACTCCAGTGCAGTGCTGAGGGAGTGCTGCACTGTCGGAGGTGCCATCTTTCAGATGAGACATTAAATTGAAGCCTCATCTGCCCTCTCAGATGGCCATAAAAGATCTCATAGCACTATTTTGAAGGAAAGCAGGGAAATTATCCCTGGTGTCCTGGTCAATATTTATTCCTCATTCAACATCACTAAAACAGATTATCTGGTCATTATCACATTGCTGTGTGTGGGAGTTTGCTGTGCACAAATTGGCTGCCGCGTTTCCTACATTATAACAATACCACACTTCAAACAGTACTTCATTGGCAGTAAAGTGCTTTGAGATGTCCAGTGGTCGTGAAAGGCGCTATATAAATGCAAGTCTTTCTTTCTAATCACTCCTCATAATTTAACTTGTGAAGCCGTAGTAACATTCTGGTGAATTTGCACTTCTTTTAAGGTCAATATATCCCAGAAATGCAGACAGTACTCCAGATGTGGTCTAACCAGGGCTTTGTAACAAAACTTCCTCTCTTCATATTCTCGCCCTCTAGTTATAAAGGCTAACGTTCCTTTAGCCTTTTTGAGTATATTTGTAACTAACTACTACATTTTAGTGATCTGTATACTGGACCCCTAAATCTCTTTGGACCTCCACTGTTCCTTCCTTTTCATCACTTAAAAAATACTCAGATTTATCCTTTTATGGTCTCAAATGGATGACCTCACACTTATCTGCATTGAAATCCATCTGCCACAGTTTTGCACATTCACTTAATCTAACAATGTATCTTTGTAATTTCATGCTCCTGTCTACACTACTTATTATTCCACCAACATTTGTATGATCAGTAAACTTGGATATAAGGCTCTCTATCATGTTATCCAAGTCATTAATAAATATAGGGTATTAGTGAGGCCACACCTAGGGCCCGAAATTCATGGACATGCCGCCCCCTACTGCCTGCGTACCGCTCGCTTACCGCCCAAAAATGAATTTTGGTCAAAAAACACCTACATACCGCTGACATACTGCTCGGCAGAATATTCATCATTGACATACTGCCAAGCGGTATGCACACCATCCGCCATGCAGAACCGCCTGCATACAGCCCAAAAAGCCCGAATTTCATGGCATATGGTCGACATACTACCAGAGCTACATACCATCCTGGAAAAGGTGCTTTTACGCGATGTTAATCGGCGGGAATGGGCAATAGTGCTCAGAGCCGCCATTTTAAATAGGGAACAGTCAGCTTAAGCAGCACCTCAGTATTTCTGAGGTGAACAGTGACTTTACAGTACGATTTACAGTGGGAAAGGTATTTTTATTGGTAGAGTAAATTATTAAGATCAAAGGCATTTTAGTTACATTTTTTTCACTGAAAAATATTCTGGAGGTTTAAAAAGAATAGGACCTGTATTATCTCAGCCTGTATTGCTGACTACCTGTCTAATGGAGGATCCAGATGTGAGAAGGTTTATTGAGCAGAATTATCAGGGAAATGGAGGAGGTCGCAGACTGATGAGGAGGAGGAGGCCTTACCTCCAAAGGATTTTCAGGGAGAAGCGCTCATACTTGGACCTGACCGATCGACAATGTGTTCAAAGGCTGCACTTCTGAAAAGAAGTGATCACTGAGATTTGCCAGCTCATTAAGGCAAGCCTGCAGCTCTGTACCACCAACATTACTGCACTCTCTGCTAAGATGAAGGTGACTGCGCCTCTTTAATTTTATGCATGCGGCTCTTTTCGGGCATCAGCTGGGGACATATGCTGTATTTCTCAGTACGCTAGTAATCGCTGCATTCGACCAGGGAGGCACAGAGTGAGAGGGCTTTGGGTTTTGCACGCATTGCCTGCTTCCCCAAGGTGCAGGGTGCTGTTGACTGTACCCACATTGCCCTGCAAGCAGCATTACAGGAGGCGGAGGTGTACCAAAACCATAAAAGATTCCACTCCCTCAACGTGCAGCTCGTCTGTGACCATACGCAGCGCATAATGGCAGTGAATGCCAACTTTCCAGAGAGCATCCATGATGCGCACATCTTGCGTGGGAGCACTGTATCTGACCTGTTGAAGTCTGAGCCACAAGGTAAATGCTGGATGCTGGGGTACGGCCTCGCCACCTGGCTCTTGACCTCCCTGCAGAACCCTCAGACAGAAGCCGAGCAATGATATAATAAGAGCCATATAGCCACACGTAATATTATCGAAAAGACAATTGGAGTGCTGAAGCAGCACTTTCGATGCTAGGACCATTTGGGAGGCAGGCTGCAATACCACCCTGAGCAGGTTGCCCAGTTCACAGTGGTGTGCTGCATGTTGCATAATTTCGTAATCATGCGGGGACAGGAATTTCCACAGGGGACTGCGGGACCACCTGAGGAGAGAGTGCAGGAGATGGAGGAGGAAGAAGAGGAAAATGAGGGGGAGGAGGATGAGGAGGAGCTTCCAGATGAACCCATAGCACCATCCCACCGCGCCCCCCCCTCCCGCCAACAGCACAACGGAGGGAATGTGGAACGTATGCCACTGCAAAATTGTTACATCAGCAGCTCATAAATGAACACTTTGCTTGAATGTGGAGAGCTGCGTTTTGGGACCTTGATGACTGTTACCCTAAAAGTTTGGCACTGTATGAGAGAGTGCTTAAATTCAATTCAAATATTTATGTAAACATTTCAAAAATATACAACTGTGTAAAACTTATAATTATAAAACAACTTTAATAACAACTTTAACAAATTAAATAAACTTTAAAAAAAATCAAACTTCAATTATTAAATGAACAAGTGCAAGAAAAGACCCTTTACTGACCTCTACCGCATGCTACACCACCCTTGGGACTATTCCCCCCTTTCTTACTCCCGCCCTTCCCTTTCCCACTGCCCCTGAGCCCGGACCTCCCCGTGGTGGTACCAAGCCGGCGTGCAGCAGTGTACCCCGAGTGCTGTTGCTGTCGTTGGGGGTCAGACATTGCAGGCGCACTGAATGGGGCCCCAGGAGAAGCTCATGATGTGGAAGGCACGGCTTCAGGGCTGGAATCTACTGGCAGCTCGCCACCCTCAGGTGCTGTCGACCCGACTGGTATGGCATGGGGGGATTCCGCGCCATGTCCCGATCCCGTCGATTGCCACATGGCACCGACGGAGTCGGCAGTTCGCTCCATCGCGGTGATCAGACGCGACATACCCTCCGACTGCTGTTCTGATAAAGTCGTGATATTTGCGGTTATCATAGCCATGGCCTTGAGCAGCTCTCGACCTATGTCGACACTGGCCTGTGACAGATGCACCATGATCTGGTACACGCCGATCTGTCCTTTTCTGCACCAACCGACCTTTTCTGCACCAACCTCTGTCGCTATGGCAAAGGTGCTGCAACACTGGGGCCTTGCTGCGCATGGCTTGGTCCCGCAGAATCAGAGGAGCCATGAGGGAATCCCCTGAATATGGACTCGGTGGTGGAGGATGTTCCAGCTGGCCCTCATAGAACTGGTATATCCTCCTCTGTCTCCAACCCACCTCCACCTCCACCGGCTCCAGGATCAGAGGCTCTTCCTCGTCCTCTTTCTCTTCATCATCTCTGCCAGTGGTGAAATCAGGAGAGGGCTGGGTGACGTCAGAGATGGAGGCAGTGGGTCTCTCTGTGGAGGTGTGGTCTGAATTGTCCGAGTCTGGAAATACAAAACAACATTTAAAAATGCTTGGCACCAGGAGAGGGGTCAGGGTTACATGAGTACATAGTAGAGTGACTTAGTGCAGTTTTACTTAAATGTCCACTGCTGCATTACTGCATTACATATCGCAGACAGACAATACATATATGCATTGCGTTACATGCCCCCAACATTGCAGTACATCACATGAGACCAACATTACAGAGCAATAGACTTACATTACTTTACATGAGACCAACATTACAGTTACAGTTACATTATGTGACATGATAGGACCGCAACACAGACCAGGGATTGTATTCGACTTACCATGAGGGGGGTCAGCTCCATTGCCGGTGGTGGCACGGTTGCTAACCCCAAGCACAGACCTCAATCTCAGTCAATGGTTCTTGCATTCGGGGTCCTCTCCTCCCTACGCCACTGATCGGCTGCTATTGCAGATGTCTTCTTCTGCAGAAAGAAGTAAATGAAAGTAAAAATCTTCAATCCATTTAACATCGCAGACACACACACACATTAAAACACTGGGTTGATCTTCTTGTCATTGCCTGAAAGCACAAATACACCGCTACAACCTTAAGTTAAATAACATCATCCGTGTGACACTGAACCTACATTTACAAAGTACATGGCACATGGGGGATGCATAAATAAAATCATTACTTACTCCTGCTACCCTCACCAGGTCGTTCCACCTCTTACGGCACCTTTCCCCGGTGCGTACCATGGTACTTGTGGAGGACACAGCCTCCCTGATCTCGTCCCATATTCTGTTGTACTCCTTGGCAGGGTGGGGGGGGGGGGCTTTGCACGACCACCCTTCGTTAGGTCAGGGTATCTCTCTGTAATATTCTCCAGAAGGGCAGGTAGCTCCATCTCGTCGAAGGCAGGCGCCCTCAACCTCCTGTCTTTCTCGATGTTCCTGTGCTTCCACTTCTTTTTTTAACATCACCATTATATTTATGTTATGATTTTTCCTTTTTAAAATATGTCTCATTATTGTTCAAACTGTAGAATTATTAGTTGTTATGAATATTTTTTAACTCTGCAATGTGTTTTTAAAATAACTGCCTGTCGACTAGCTTGCTGCTCCTTCTCACTCTCTCTCCCTCGACTTCAACTCACTGCGCATGTGCGGGTGACACCTGACCCCCAAAGTTGCGGGTAAAACACTTCTGTGAAAAAAACGGGGGGAAAAAATCGCGCACGCGCAATTCAGTGCCGCACCATCCATCGAAAAGAAAGTCGATCTCGATCGACTACAATGTTACCGAATGGCCGCTGCAGACCGCTGACATACCACCAACATACCGGGGGAAAAAATCGACCAATTTTGTCCCCTTCGGTCTCGGCGGTATGCCGGTGGTTTGAAACGACGCACTGCCGGCATACCGGCGAGAAATGAGCAGACCTTATGTGTTGACTAATTTAGGGCCTCCAGAGTACTGCGAACAGTTTTGGTCTCCGTATTTAAGGAAGGATATACTTGCATTGGAGGCAGTTCAGAGAATGTTCACTAGGTTGATTCCGGAGATGAGGGTGTTGACTTATGAAAATAGGCTGAGTAGGTTGGGCCTATACATATTGGTGTTCAGAAGAATGAGAGGTGATCTTATCGAAACATATAAGATAATGAGGGGGCTCGACAAGGTGGATGCAGAGAGGATATTTCCACTCCTAGAGGAAACTAAAACTAGGGGACATAGTCTTAGAATAAGAGGCCGCCCATTTAAAACTGAGATGAGGAGGAATTGCTTCTCTCAGTGGGTTGTAAATCTATAGAATTCTCTGCACCAGAGAGCTGTGGAGGCTGGGTCATTGAATATATTTAAGGCGGAGATAGACAGATTTTTTTAGCGATAGGGGAATAAAGGGTTATGGGGAGCGGGCAGGGATGTGGAGCTGAGTCCATGATCAGATCAGCCATGATCTTATTAAATGGCAGAGCAGGCTCGAGGGGTATGGTGGCCTACTCCTGCTCCTATTTCTTATGTTCTTATCGTATGTTCTTATAGGCCCAGATTGCCGCTGACCTTGAAGAAAGCTGTCCACAAAGATCTCATGATCTCTGTGGCGTTGATTTCACACCTCCCGACGTTAATTTGAATCTGATCTACGGTGTCCAGCAACAGTGATGTTATCAAGCTGGCTAAGCAGCCAATCACATTGAAGAATTTTCACAGACAGCAAACCAGGAAGTAAAATACACTGATTTTTCTTCACTTTTTAATAATTTTACAGAGCCAAATAACGATTGGGACATATACATGTGATTAAGGTAGAAGCTAAAATAGCAGGCAACGATAGCACAGTGGTTAAGCTAAGAGACTAGTAATCCAGAAATCTACACAAATAATCTGGAGACGAGAGTTCAAATCCCACTATGGCAGCTAGGGAACTTAAATTCAGTTAATTCAATACAATTAGAACAAAAAAAGCTAGTATCAGTCATGAAACTACCAGATTGTTGTAAAAACCCATCTGTTCAAGAATGTCCTTTAAGAAAAGAAATCTGCCATCTTTACCTGGTCTGGCCTTATGTGACTCCAGACCCACAGCACTGTGGTTGACACTTAACTGCCCTCTGAAATGGCCTAGCAATCCACTCCGTTATACACAACGAAAAACAATAATGAGAATTTTAAAAAACTGGCGGACCATCCGACATCAACCTCGACATGGGCTACGGACACGACAATGGCACACCCAATCCAGTGAACCTTGCAAAGTCCATCTCACCAACATCTGGGGATTTGTACCAAAATTGGGAGAGCTGTCCCACAGACTAACCATACTCACAGAATCATACCTTTCAGCCAATGTCCCAGACTCCTCCATCACCATCCCTGGGTATGGCCTGTCCCACCGGCAGGACAGACCCACCAGGGGTAGCGGCACAGTGGTATACAGTCAGTATATGTGGCCTTGGGAGTCCTCAACATTGACTTTGGGCACCATGAAGTCTCATGGCTTCAGGTCAAGCATGGGCAAGGAAACCTCCTGCTGATTACCACCTACCGCCCTCCCTCAGCTGATGATTCAGTACTCCTCCATGTTGAACAGCACTTGGGAAGAAGCACTGAGAGTAGCAAGGGCACAGAATTTACTCTGGATGGGAGACTTCAATGTCCATCATTGAGTGGCTCGGTAGCACCACTACTTACTGAGCTGGCCGAATCCTGAAGGACTTCGTTGCCTGATCAGGGCCTGCAGCAGGTGGTGAAAAAAGCCACACAAGGGAAAAACCTACTTGACCTCGTCCCCACCAATCTACCTGTTGCAGATATACCTGTCCATGACAGCATTGCTAACAGCAATCACCATACTGTCATTGTGGAGACTAAGTCCCGTCTTCACATCCATTGTGTTGTGTGGCACTACCACCGTGCTAAATGGGATAGATTCAGAACAGATCTAGCAACTCAAAACTGGGCATTCATGAGGCACTGTGGGCTATCAGCAGTAGCAGAATTGTACTCCATCACAATCTGTAACCTAATGGCCCGGCATATCCCTCACTCTACAATTACCATCAAGCCAGGGGACCAACCCTGGTTCAATGAAGAGCGTAGAAGAGCAGCACTATGCATATCTAAAAATGAGGTGCCAACCTGGGGGAGCTGCAACACAGGACTACATGCATGCTAAAAAGCGGAAGCTGCATGCTATAGACAAGGCAAAGCGATCCAACAAACAACGGATCAGATTAAAGTACTTTAGTCCTACCACATCCAGTCGTGAATGGTGGTGGACCATTAAACAACTAACGGGAGGAGGAAGCTCTATGAATATCCCCATCCTCAATGATGGCAGAGTCCAGTGTATGAGTGCAAAAGACAAAGCTGAAGTGTTTACAACCATCTTCAGCCAGAAGTGCCAAGTAGATGATCCATATCGGCCTCCTCCTGAGGTCCCTGTCATCACAGAAGCCAGTCTTCGGCCACTTCGATTCTCTCCACGTGATATCAAGAAGCGGCTGAGCGCACTGGATACAGCAAAGGCTATGGGCCCCGACAACATCCCAGCTGTCGTGCTGAAGACTTGTGCTCCAGAACTAGCCGTGTCTTTAGCCAAGCTGTTCCAGTACAGCTACAACACTGGCATCTATCCGACAATGTGAAAATCTGCCCAAGTATGTTCTGTCCACAAAAAGCAAGACAAATCTAATCCGGCCAATTATCGCTCCATCAGTCTACTCCCAATCATCAGCAACAGTGCTATCAAGCGGCACTTACTCACCAGTAACCTGCTCATCGATGCCCAGTTTGGGTTCCGCCAGGAAAACTCGGCCCCTGACCTCATTATAGCCTTGGTCCAAACATGAACAAAAGAGTTGAATTCCAGAGGTGAGGTCAGAGTGACTGCCCTTGACATCAGGGCAGCATTTGATCAAATGTGACACTACAGAGCCCTAGTAAAACTGAAGTCAATGGGAATCAGGGGGGAATCTCTCCACTGGCTGGAATCATACCTCGCACAAAGGAAGATGGTTGTGGTGATTGGAGGACAATCATCACAGCCCCAGTACATCACTGCAGGAGTTCCTCAGGGCAGTGTCTGAGGCCCAACCATCTTCAGCTGCTTCATCAGTAACCTTCCTTCCATCATGTCAGAACTGGGGATGTTCGCTGATGACTGCACAGTGTTCAGTGCCATTCACAACTCCTCAGATAATGGGGCTGTCCATGCCCGCATGCAGCAAGACCTGGACAACATTCAGGCTTGGGCTGATAAGTGGCAAGTAACATTCACGTCACACAAGTGCCAGGTAATGACTATCTCCAACAGGCGAGAGTCTAACCACCGCCCCTTGACATTCAATGGTATTACCATCGCCGAATCCCTCACCATCATCATCCTGGGGGTCACCATTGATCAGAAACTTAACTGGACCAGCCACATAAATACTGTGACAACAAGAGCAGGTCAGAGGCTCAGTATTCTGCGGCGAGTGTCTCACCTCCTGACTCCCAAAGCCTTTCCACCATCTACAATGAATACTCTCCACGTACCTGGATTAGTGCAGCTCCAACACTCAAGAAGCTCGACACTATCCAGAACAAGGTAGCCTGCTTGATTGGAAGCCCATCCACCACCTTAAACATTCACTCCCTCCACCACCGGCGCACCATAGCTGCAGAGTGTACCATCGACAAGATGCACTGCAGCAACTCACCAAGGTTTCTTCAGCAGCACCTCCCAAACCCATGATCTACACCACCTAGAAGGACAAGGGCCACAGGCGCATGGGAACATCACCACCTCCAGGTTCCCCTTCAAGTCACACACCATCCTGACTTGAAAGTATATCACCGTTCCTTCATCGTCGCTGGGTCAAAATCCTGGAATTCCCTCCCTAACGGCACTGTGGGAGCACCTTCACCACACGGACTGCAGCAGTTCAAGAAGGTGGCTCACCACCATCTTCTCAAGGGCTATTAGGGATGGGCAATAAATGCTGCCCTTGGCATCAACACTCACATCAGGAACAAATGTTTTAAAAAGCATAAACAAACTTTAAAAAATAATATCTTAAAAACCATTGAATTTTTATCATAATGGAAAAATTTGACATTCCACAAATATAAAATTAGATTTTCATGGCCAGAATGGAGATCAACAGTAATTATGACTCAGTACCCCATTACAAACCCAGTTATACCCCATTCAACAAGGCTTAACTTTTTGAGGGGTTTTAACAGCGATATTCCAGCTTAAAAGGGGGCGTTTTCTTCAGTGCAATGATTTCAATCAATTGCCGGCAGGGATTTCAGCAACGCACCCTATGGAGGAGCAGAGAATGACAGTAACTTCTGGATTTCCGTGTTTAACTGCGCAAGTGCGTACTCCAGAAGTTGCTGTCAGACACTTGTCATGACGGCGAACACTGGCAGTTTCACCATCATTACAACCACAAATTCTGGGCCATAGTGAATCAATGAGGCCCCAACACAGATCCCTGTGGAACACCACTAGTCACTTCCTTCCGATTTGAGTACATACCCATTATCCATACCACCTAATCAATCCCCTAACCAGGTCAATAATGTGCCTTCAATTCCATGAGCTTAGAATTTAGCTAACAGTCTCTTATGTGGAACTTTATTGAATGCTTTCTGGAAGTCCATATAAAATCGACATTCCCCTGTTTACTACTTCAGTTATTTCCTCAAAAAGTTCAATTAGGTAATACATGACCTATTCTTTACAAATCCATGTTGGCTCTCCCTAATCACTCAAATTTCTCAAGTGCTCTATCCTTAATTCTAGATTGCAATAACATTACTGCAACAGATGTTAGACTAACAAGTCTATCATTTCCTGGTTTCTCTCTCTCTCACCATTCTTAAATAATCGAGTTACATTTGTAATTTTCCAATCTAAAAGGACAATCCCTGAATTGAAATTGCTTTGGAAGATTACGTCCTTTAAAACCCTGGGGTGGAGACCATCAGGTCCTGGGAGTCAGTCTTCAGTGCCATTATTAGGTTGGGACAAATTATTGACCATGGCTCAGCATCTGTAGGGAGTGCAGGCAGATAGATATCTTGGGATAAATCTTCTCGCATCCCTAGATTTTGGAGTGCAGTAGTGCTTAGCTGTTGTTCATGTTACATGCCAGTTTTTGAGGCAGAAGATGCCACTTACAAACAAAATATCACAGACAAAGCCTTCATTAGTTCCCTTCCTGACATTTTCCAGACACAGAAATTAAGCAGTTTTTGTTTTAAAAAGCGAATATTTCCTGGTTCACAGTTTTATAAATTCACATACACATGATTTCAAGGTTATGTAATTCAAGCCACTACACAGCCTTTGAGACTTCAGCATATGCTGTATTCATATGGCAGATATAAAAAGGTAGTGAATTCTAGCTGGAGGATTGTTTAAATAACATTTTACAACATTCACAATTTAGCCTACTTAATCTTTACCAGTATTAAACATTACTTATTCAACAGTGCTTATTCACCACTAATCCTTGAGTTTAGCAGCTGACTGTTGATGCACGGCCTACTATTGCCTGTCTACAGTAGAGTAAGGGTACGATAATCTGAGTTCACTGAATTTTATCTTCTATGTACATGTATGAGGGTGTTAAATTGACAGTCTATATTCAACACATCCAATTGTAAACAGTTGAATGAATGCGCAGAAAAACATTCATGTGGGATTTTAGACTCGATAAAGATACACCAACTTGAATTAAGTAGGCAATTCTACTGCATTTAAAACACAGCAATAGTTGTATTTGAAGTCAGACTAAAACAACATCTCCAATTAAATGTTCTGATGAAAGGTCATCGACCTGAAGCACTTACTGTTTCTCTCTCTGCCGATGTTGCCTGACCTGCTGCGTGGTTCCAGTATTTTCTGCTATTATTTTCAGATTTCCAGCATCCGCAGTGTTTCGCTTTTGTCCAATTAAAGCACGCTATTTAAATTGTGTGCGTCTTTACTTACATCTGCTCTGATTTTTGCAAAGAAAAAAACCCACAAAACTCCACAGAGTAAATGAAGGAAGGCTATTTTCTTACTGTGTCTCTGCATTATTGATACAGATCAAAAATGTGTTGCAGATGTTGGTAACAGCTGACAAACCAGTGAGAAAGTATGGGTAGAAACTAGCGAGAGGCTGCATTTGTACAAGGCCATGGTTAGTTCACAGTTTTTGTACATCTTTACAAGAAGGATCTGGAAGTTCTAGAGATTGTACAGAACAGATTCACCAGGGGGGTGCCAAGGATGGGAAAAAAAAACTATAGTTATGAGGAGATATTTGGGATACTTTAGATGTGGCCCTTATGGCTAAAGCGATCAAGGGGTATGGAGAGAAAGCAGGAATGTTGTACTGAAGTTGCATGATCAGCCATGATCATATTGAATGGTGGTGCAGGCTTGAAGGGCCGAATGGCCTACTCCTGCACCTATTTTCTATGTTTCTATACTAGCACAATATCTACTGGGGCGGAGAAGGCTAAAATGGAGGGTTTTGATTGGGGGGAGACTCTTTCCTTGGGTTCAGGAATCAGTCATGAGGGGGTCAGAAAGTTAAAATGATCACTCAGGTTAGATGAAATGTTCTGCAAACAGTTGGAGTGTAGAATGCTTGTACATGGAGTATTTGCTTCAGATAGTTATCCACTATTCAGAGAGAGACCCAGGGCTTATTGGGGGCGGGGGTGGGGGGGGGGGGCGGCGGGGGGGGCAGAGTCACGGGGTTAGATTTGGATTGCTCTAGGAATGAGTCAGCATAGACATGGTGGGCCAAGTGACCTTCTGAAGTATAAATTGTTATGGTTCTAACATTGAAAACTGTGAAGATAATCCTTCACCAGTGCAGAATTATATTGTAGCAAGATATTTATTGAATTAATCAAAATACACTGTTGGAGGTCCATTTTTGTTTAGTTATATTCATGAGTTATGAACAGTAGGGCTGAGCCTTACATAGAATTCTAAACCAATTGGGGTTAAATTGGTGTCAGCTGTGGGTCAGTTGGTAACACCCTCGCCTCTGAGTCAGAAACTTGTGGGTTCAAGTCTCACTCCAGAGACTTAGCCTAGATTTTTGTGCTCGACACTGGAGTGCTGCACTGTCAGAGGTGCCGTCTTTCAGATGAGACATTAAACCGAGGCCCCATCTGCCCTCTCAGGTGGACATAAAAGATCCCATGGCACTATTTTGAATTAGAGCAGGGGAGTTATCCCTGGTGTCCTGGCCAATATTTATCCCTCATTCAACATAACAAAAACAGATTATCTGGTCATTATTACATTGCTGTTTGTGGCAGCTTGTGCGCAAATTGGCTGCTGCATTTTCTAAATTACAATAGTGACTACACTTCAAAAAGTACTTCATTAGCTATAAAGCGATTTGGGACATCTGGTGATCTTGAAAGGCGCTATATAAATGCAAGTCCTTCTTCTTAAATTGTCGAGAATGGAATTGCAAGACTTGGATTTGGCCAAGTAAAAATACTTAAAATAAACAGCACGTCCATCAGGCAAGGATGTTTCAGGCAGACACCCTTATTTAGAGGTTTAGGGAGGGAATTCCAGAGCTTAGCACCGAATTGGCTGAAGGCACGGATGCCAATGTTGGGGTGAAGGAAGTGGGAGATGCGCAAGAGGCCAGGATTGGAGGAATGTGCAATTCTTGGAAGGTTTTAGGGCCGGAAGAGATTAGAAATAGGGAAGGGCGAGGCCATGGAAAGGTTTGACTCCATAAACATCATTCTTAACTAAAATATTTGGGTCATTATCGACCAGTGTCATTTATTAACTCTCAAAATAGTTTACACGTACTTCAGATTATTGAGCAGTATAGAGCAGGATCACAAGGGATGATTGTGCAAAGGTCTTTCACCTGAGTCATATAGTTGTGTGCCAATACTAGCCTGCAGTCATGCAGTGAGACCTTTTTATATTTCATTTCACATCTACGACACATTCAGTCTAATGAAAGCATGTGAATTAATTTGGTTCCTGACTCCAGGAATTAATTGGAGTGATTCAATTATACCCACATATAGCATTCTTGGAGCACATTCATCACGATGACGGAAGTCAGTGCTGGGGAATAGAATATTTCTTACTTTTTCCACCAATTCTAACATCAAACGCATCTAGAATAAATACAGTTATAGACAGGTTAACTCTCCCTCTGCTGGACTACACCATTAAGATTCTTTGACCCCCCCCTCCCAACCTCAGAATGGGAAGGTATATAGTTATAAGGAGAGACTTAAGATACTGACATCAACAGAAACAGTGGGTTAAATGGCCTCCTTCAGCCCTGTAAGGGGTAGAAATTCGGCAGGTTTGCGTTTAGCGCCATGGCGAAGCTGAAAAAGTAATTTTTTTTGGCATTAAACAAGTCGCACAAAATTTAGCGTCCCATCGGAAAATTCAGTAGCGGTTCTGCGCCAGCACTAAGAATTATTGCCGGCCCGTTTTTTTTCCTGTTTTTATGACGTCAATCGGCGTGCAACGTTGCGCGGAAAATTCGTCAATATCGCTATTTTTATGGCCGGCCCAAAAACACGCCCGAAAAAAAATCAAGTTTTGCCAGGTTAGATCGAGGGGGACACCCAGCGCTAACAGCACCACCTTGAAAAACGGAGCAGAAGTTCAGTGCATGAAAGGATTTGGAGGGAAGGCTGTATTTTAGACAGTGAGCTTTATGTGAGTTCATAGTTCGTTTTGAAGGATATTTAAAGACATTTAAAAGAATAGGGGGTATAATATCTCTGCTATTATTCCTGGCTGCTTTTTTTATGCAGCATCGAATTGGATGAAGGCTTATTCAGGAGCATTTTGAGCATAATCAAAGAGCTCTCAGAAGTATGGGGAGGAGGCCTTACCCCCACGAGTTTACAGGGAACAGCGCTTATACCTGCAGCTTGTCTGAGGCACAGTGCGTTAGAAGGCTGTGCTTCCGAAAGGAGGTGGTCACAGAGATATGCCAGCTGATAAAGGCAGACCTACAGCCTACCAGCGGGAACAGGACTGCACTGCCCATCGAGGTGAAGGTGACTGCGGCACGTTCCTTCTATGCCTCCGGCTCCTTCCAGGCATCAGCAGGGAACATCTGCTCCATCTCACAGTTCGCTACACATAGCTGCATTCGCTAGGTGACTACTGCACTGTACGCACACAGGATGGACTTTATAAAGTTCTGGAAATAGAAAACAACAGACAAGTGGTTAGCAGCAGGGGAGGGGACAGGGTGACATGAGGAAGGTCACATAACACAGGCTCATATGAAGGACCGGCACTACTGCAATATATGTAGCCCACAGACACTGTATGACATTGTCCCAACTCTAGTCCACAGACACTGCATAGAAACATAGAAAATAGGTGCAGGAGTAGACCATTCGGCACTTCGAGCCTGCACCGCCATTCAATAAGATCATGGCTGATCATTCCTTCAGCACCCCTTTCCTGCTTTCTCTCCATACCCCTTGATCCCCTTAGCCGTAAGGGCCATATCTAACTCTCTCTTGAATATATCCAGTGAACTGGCATCAACAACTCTCTGCGGCAAGGAATTCCACAGGTTAACAACTCTCTGAGTGAAGAAGTTTCTCCTCATCTCAGTCCTAAATGGCCTACCCCTTATTCTAAGACTATGTCCCCTGGTTCTGGACTTTCCCAACATCGGAAACATTCTTCCTGCATCTATCCTGTCCAGTCCCGTCAGAATCTTATATGTTTCTATGAGATCCCCTCTCATCCTTCTAAACTCCAGTGAATAAAGGCCCAGTTGATCCAGTCTCTCCTCATATGACAGCCCAGCCATCCCTGGAATCAGTCTGGTGAACCTTCGTTGCACTCCCTCAATAGCAAGAACGTCCTTCCTCAGACTAGGAGACCAAAACTGAACACAATATTCCAGGTGAGGCCTCACCAAGGCCTTGTACAGCTGCAGTAAGACCTCCCTGCTCCTATATTCAAATCCCCTAGCTATGAAGGCCAACATACCATTTGCCTTCTTTACCGCCTGCTGCACCTGCGTGCCCACTTTCAGTGACTGATGGACCATGACACCCAGGTCTCGTTGCACCTCCCCTTTTCCTAGTTTGCCGCCATTCAATGCATCACATTGCCCCAACCCTGACCCACAGACACTGCATCACATTGTCCCAACCCTAACCCACAGATACTACATCACATTGCCCCAGGAATTTTGCAGGACTTACCCTCAGTTTCGAACAGGGGATCAGCACCCGCATGGGTAGTTGACCTCCTTGAGGCACCGATCAGAGCTCCAGGTCCATTAACGGCAGTGTCTGGGGTGGACCGCTGTCTGTGTGTCGCTGCTCCCGGCGGTTATGCGACAACTTTGCCTGCAAAGAAGACAATTGGAATGGTTATCAGAGAGCCTTTCTGCTATGTGGCACACACATCAAAGCACTTATACCATACTGTGTGCATTTAATACAGTCCTCTGTTTAATGGCCCTGGTAGTTGCATGTGGTTCATGAGGAACATATCAAAGTGCAGAAACATCTTTTAAGATGTCAACAAGCAGTCTGACTAATGTGTAACGATCATTCATGGCAAATAAGGTGCATCACTAAGCCTACCTCTACCAATATGTGTCAGATTTACAATTTAAATAATGAACGCATGCATGAATAAAAATATTACTTACTCTCATGACCCTGCAATGGTCATTGAACTTTTCCCTACATTGTTGATGGTCCCTCTTGGTATTATCGACTGAGGAAACCTCCTCAGCCACACTGGTTCACAGACGCCCTTGCACAGCTGGGACGGGTTTAACAGCACCCCTCCTATTAAATTCCCCCATCTAGTTTGCACAACTCAGGGCCTTGTTTGCTTCATAGCAAAACTTTTGAGCTCTCTGCCTGCTTGAGTCCCCTTCCCTTGTGGCTGCTTGGTCTGTGAAAAATACTTGATTCAGCCCTGGATGTACTGCGGATGTACCCTGACAGCTGACCAGAATTGCGGGAAGAAGAAAAAAAATTTGCGCATGCGCAGCAGGTCTGTTTTTTTTTCTTGCAAAATTCAGCTCCAGTGCACAAATTCCATCGTGCAAGGCCGGATTTAGCGCTAACGCTGGTCACTATTTGGCGAATTTTGTGATGTCCGCGATAATGCTACCCCGGCGCTAAAAAGAAATAACTCCATGATTATCACCCAAAAACGAGCGAAATCGCTAATACCTGAATTTCTAGCCCTAAATGTTTATAGCGTAGCAGAGGATCCTTACTACTCAAATATTGGCTTCTCTTCTAGAGTAAGGTTGCTCAACTAAATTGCGGCAAATTATGGGCAGTATTTTTGCTTGTTTTTGGTTGCAGAAGGGAACGTGCAAAGTCAACTGCAATGATGACAGGAATCTCAGAAAATTAATCCTCTGGCTGCCTAAAACACAGAAAGATTTGGAGAAATTATTCCCTACTGCTAAAAACCAAATGCATTTTTCAGTAAATGATATTTAAAGTGTCTTAACAATGCATTTCGACTAATCAGGGATTTCAACACAAAACAATCTTATTCTATAGCTTAACCCCACAATCCCATCATATCTATCAATCCATTCTCTCTCCAGAATGCATCCATTTGCCTCAAACTGATTTATACTGTCTGCTTCAATAGCTTTCTCTGGTCACTTATTCCACAACACTGATCACCCTTTGGTGAAAAATCCCATGCAACGCCCCTTCTTATTCCAAGAAGGCACAAAAATACTCAAACTTCTACCTAGAATGGGCAAAATTGGAGGGAACTGTATCATCTGGTAGAGAACTCTATTGAAGGAGTGATACTTGAGCCTTTTTCTTAAAGAGTTCAAAAGGTTTTAGCCGCTAGGCGTTGAGGCCAGCTTTCTTTCATGTTGTCGAGGTTAGGCTCTTTACAGTTTAAAAATATATTTGAACAGATTCCCCTTTCTCGGATTCTATCAAAGTCGCAACTTGTGCTCAGGCACAGCTCTTCAGGCACCAGTGGCCCTCCAATATCTCACAAAGCAGTTTAAAAAAATACATATAGCCCAAACAGCGCGTGTCAGGTGCTATTCAACCATGTTGACAAGTTCCAGCAGGGGCCACTAGACAGCAATCTGGAGGAGGAGTGCAGGTTATTCTCCGCCACCATCCCCACCGCCCCGCCCCTCACCCCTCAATAGCACGGGGGAAGATACTGAGTTCAACTCTAGCTCTTCAGTGCAGATCCAGCTGCAATTAGCACAGACTAGGGACCAAACCTGGGAATAGCACTATGCAAACCTGGGAAGAGTACAATTACCAAATAAACCACTGGGGAAAGTTGTGCTAAATGATTACCTTCTTGAGACTTCCTTGCTCACACTGCAAGGCTCGCAGTTATGTCGAGCGTCTGAAACATTACCTTCGAAAGGCAGCAAGAACATCCTAACCAGCTTATAACACATTTCATAAATTTGAATGATTTCACTACAGCTCCACAGTCATCACCATTTTTTCATTCTGCTGCTCACATTCCCTTTCTTCTGCACATATGCCAACTTTCATTCTGGTTGTCATAGTGACAGGGATACCCAACAAGCAAACAACACTACCAAGTCATTCTTTAAGTGCCTTTCAAGCACAATTGTCCTTTCAGACAGTTCAATAGGGACACTCTGTTATAGGGATAACAATTAAAGTGTAGCAGGCAGACTCAATTTTGTGTCTGCAAACACAGTACTCCAACGTGCAAAAACGATGAATGTCTAAAACATTAATACTTCTCCAATTTTATTTCAGCTGGATGTTCCAAAACAATAATTCACTAAGGCACTCAATTGAGAGATTATAACTTGCAATTCAAAATGAGTATTATTTTAAAGCTGTTCCTACCATACCCTCAGCTTGTTACAAATCCTTCCAAATGAGCAAGTTTTGAAAAACCATGCTCAATAATATCTTTACTGCAGGGTGGCAGAGCAGATTTTGTTGACATTTTTCTCAAGCCAGAGTCCTATACAAATGGAACAAAAGGAGATAAAATGGTGCATCCAGAAAGTTCTTCAGTTCAAGGATTTGGCTTCTTCACCTTAGCAGCAAAATAAAACAGTGTGTATTACATAACATTCCCCTCCTTACAAAATAGTATCATCTGGCTTATAGTGAGCAACACAATGGGCTACAACCTTCACTTTTGTGCTTATTGCCCAAAAATGGGCATTATTTCCGGCGTGGGCAGTAAAAAGGGGTTTTCAGATCGCCGGTTTCTCACCCATTCTCAAAGCACCTAGGGCTAGAAACTCCACTTTTGTGCATAGCGCCCAAAAACGGGCATTATTTCCAGCGTGGGCGTTAAAAAAGGGTTTTCAGATCACCAGCTTCTCGCCCATTCTCAAAACACCTAGTTTCCATTTTTGAAAATGGCTGTTACCGCGAGCGATATCAAATGGGTGGTAGTGTTAAATTTTTTTGATCTTCTGCCAAAAAGTGTGGTCGTCCTTAGCAACGGCATGGCAATGCTCGATTCCCGTGATTCAGGAGGTCAAGGGTCATCATGACATGCGCAGAAGAGGAGACAGAGTGAGAGGGAACTCAGAGGCACTGAAAGCGTGAGTGGCTGTGGTGTGTGCTTGTCTGGCTGTTGTGGGAGGCACGACAGAGATTCACCAGCAGCAAAAAGCCTACTTAGCACCAAGAACATAGTTGGCACCAAGTTTTTGTCCAACAAATAAGATATAACATGGAAGGGAGAGAGGAGGCCCTGGAGCTGGTAGCCAGGAACACTGCTGCCACAGGCCTCCCGGTGGTCTCTGAGCGCGGCACTCCACCGCTAGGTTCTGCAACACCACTGCGACCGGCAGATGAGATCAAGCACCAAGATCCTGCTTCTGCATCAGAGAATGTTGCCCCCTCAGCGCACCCCCCCCTCCGTACCCATGCAACCATCACATCTGCCTTCATCCCCCCCAATGAGGCACCGCCTGAGGAGCTCCTCGGCCAGGTGCCGTGGAGCGAGGAGGGGAAGGGGTAGAGGTGGGGAGAAGAAAGAGAGGGGGGAAGGAAATTGAGTTGCATGTGCTCAGGTGATGGCTGTGGTTATCTCTCCATCTGGGTGTATGCAATTTGTTGCAATGTATGGGGGCTGGGGACCACGCTCCTGCTTTGCCTTTGTATTCTGTGTTGCTGGACATGTTGAACATGTGATTGATGTCAATGGAGGAAAAAGTGGGGTGTGAGCAGGGATTTGGTGTTATTGGCTGCGATACTTATGATTTCAGACCAATGTTGGTATTAAACTTTTGTATTTGAACATAACCTTGTTGCGCATTGTCTCGGATAGCTGGATAGTTACACACTGGTGACTCCTTACAATGAAAGGGTTAAAGACAACTTAACATCAATCAACGTAAACTTTAACTGGCACCAAGGTGATGGGCACCATTGATGTCTGAGCTGCACACACACAGCAGTGTGTCAGCGTTGTCACTCACATCAGCGCTCTTTCAGGCAAATATTTCCAATATCAGCTCCTTACGTAAGAGGGGATTTAACAAATGCCAGCCACACCTCTGCCGTTTGTTCTGGTTATTTCCACTTTTCGTGGGTGGTTTTTTGAGTGAGCGGTTATGTGGGCGATATGTGTGCGAGGTGGTGAAATTGACGATGGCCGATCTCCATGGCCGCTAGTAAGGGTAAATATGCTCTTTATGACAAAAAACAGTGAGCGGGCGTTCATATTGAATCTTGGCGTTAATTCCATGCGAAAAGTAACGCTGAGCGATATTATGGCCGTTGATTTCGCCCATTCTGTTGATTCCGTCCCAAAAAAGTGGACGGGTGGTAATATTTTTTCCTCGTGTTAAGCCCATTGGGAAAATAACGCTCGGCAATAAGTCTCCTAAAAAAGCCCGTCAGTTTCAATGCTGTGCCAAAATGGGCGATATGTGGGCATTATCCGTCATTTCAGCGGTAAAATGGCTGTTAAGTGGGCGTTAAGCATACAAAAAAAGTGGAGGTTCTAGCCCCTAGTCTCCATTTTTGAAAATGGGCGTTACCGCGAGCGATATGAAATGGGCGGTAGCGTTACATTTTTTTGACCTTCTCCCGTAAAGTATCGCCGTCCTTAGCAACGGCATGGCAATGCTCGATTCCCGCGATTCAGGAGGTCAAGGGGCAACATGACATGCGCAGAAGAGCAGACAGAGAGAGAGGGAGCTCAGAGGCACTGAAAGCGTGCGTGGCTGTGGTGTGTGCTTGTCTGGCTGTTGTGGGAGGCATGAGGGAGATTCACAGTAGCAAAAAGCCTACTAAGCACCCAGAACATAGTCGGCACCGAGTTTTTGTCCAACAAATAAGATATAACATGGAAGGGATGGAGGAGGCCCTGGAGCTAGTGGTCAGGAACACTGGTGGCAGAGGGCTCCCAGTGCTCCTGGTGCATGGCACTGCACCCCAAGGTGCCGCACCACCCATTGCCAACCACACGAGAGCCAGGAGCAACATCTTGCTTCTGGCTCGGAGCACGTTCCCACCTCGGGACTGTCCTCTCCCATATCCATCCAAGCAGTGTTTCGGCTGTTACCTTCCCCCACCCCAATGAAATATCACCTGAGGAGCTTTTCGGCCAGACGGCTTGGAGTCAGGAGGGGAAGGGGTAGAGGTGGGGAGGAGAAGCGGGGGTGGGGGTGGCGGGTAGAGGGGAAGGGTTGGTTTGTACAGAAATACTGATGATTTCAGCCTAATGTTCGGTTTAAATGTTTTTTACATAAGAACATAAGAACATAAGAATTAGGAACAGGAGTAGGCCATCTAGCCCCACGAGCCTGCTCCGCCATTCAACAAGATCAGGGCTGATCTGGCCGTGGACTCAGCTCCACTCACCCGCCCACTCCCCGTAACCCTTAATTCCCTTATTGGTTAAAAATTTTATTTAACAAAACCTTGTAGCGCATTTGCTCAGATAGCTGCACCATTACACGCTGGTGATTCCTTAATATCAAAGGGTATAATTACGTTTAACTTCAATCAATTTGAACTTTAACAATGCCCACCATTGATGTACGAGCTGCAGACCCAGCAGTGTGTCAGCCTTGTAAATAACACCAACGTTCGTTCAGGCAAAGCGATCATTGATGAGCTCCTGATGTAAGGTTCTTGCAGCCCTTTCATGCAGTCTACAGGGGGGACGGGGTCATGGCTTCAGCATCAGCCTGATTGGCTGGGCCAATGTCAGAGTCCACCTCCTCGTCCTCCTCTTTCTCTCTCTGGTGAGGTGGACATTCAGACTCACCAGGCAATTCTTGTCCCCTCCTGATAGTCAAGTTGTGCAGCATGTAGCAGACCACCACAAATTCAGCTACCTGCTCAGGGTGGTATTGGAGCTCACCTCCTGAGTGGTTCAGGCATCTAAAGCGCATCTTCAGCACTCCAATGGTTTTCTCCACGATATTGCAAGTTGCTCTGTGGCTCTCATTGTATTGCCTCTCTGTTTCCATGTGGGTATCATACAGGGGGGTTATCAGCCAGCTGGCAAGGCCATATCCTTTGACATCAAGCATCCAGCATTGACCTTGTGGCTGATTGTTAAACAAGTCAGATACAGTGCTCTCACGCAGGATGTGAGCATCATGAATGCTGCCCGGAAATTGAGCATTCACTGCCAGTATAATTTGCTGGCTGTCGAAAACCAGCTGGACAGTCAGGGAGTGGAATCCCTTGCGGTTCCTGAAAACCTCTGCATCCTGAAAAGGTGCCCGCATTGCAATGTGTGTACAGTTTATTGCTCCCTGCCCCTTGGGGAAGTTTGAAATTCTGGAGAATCCTAGAGCCCTCTCACTCTGTGCCTCCCTGGTCATAAGGAAGCTGATCAAGTCCCTCCTGCGTGCGTATAGGGCTTCAGTGATCTGACTAATGCAGTGGTGTGTGGCATGCTGAGAAAGTCCGCAAATGTCTCCAGCTGTGGCCTGAAAAGAATCCGAGACATAGAATGACAGTGCCGCAGTGACTTTGACCTCGACGGACAGTGCAGTACTGATGGTGCTGGCAGGCTGCAGATCTGCCCTTATCATTAAATTAGTTGTGTGGTTGATAATTACGAGGAAATTCATGGGCTGCAGGAGGATATCAATCTACTGATCAGATGGGCAGAGCAGTGGCAAATGGAATTGAATTCAGAGAAGAGTGAGGTGATGCACTTTGGGAGAGATAATAAGGAAAGGGTATACACATTAAGCGGTGGGCCACTTAATAGTGTAGATGAACACAGAGACCTTGGAGTGCTTGTCCACAGATCCCTGAAAGTAGCAGGCCAGGTGGTAAGGTGGTTAAGAAGGCATACGGAATGCTTGCTTTTATCGGCCGAGGCATAGAATATAAGAGCAGGGAGGTTATGCTTAAATTGTATAATACTTTGGTTAGGCCACAGCTGAAGTACTACATGCAGTTCTGGTCACCGTATTATAGGAAAGACGTGATTGCACTAGAGAGGGTGCAGAGGAGATTTACTAGGATGCTGTCTGGAATGGAGAATCTTAATTATGAGGACAGATTAGATAGGCTGGGTTTGTTCTCATTGGAACGGATGAGGTTGAGAGGAGACCTCATTGAGGTGTACAAAATATTGAGGGGCCTGGACATAGTGGATAGTAAGGGTCTATTTCCATTGGTGGAGGGGTCTATTATGAGGGGGCATAGTTTTAAGGTGGTTGGCGGAAGGTTTAGAGGGGATTTGAGGGGGGGCTTCTTTACGCAGAGGATTATGGGGATCTGGAACTCACTGACTGGAAGAGTGGTGGATGCAGAAACCCTCACCACTTTTAAGAGATGGTTGGATGGGCACTTAAAGTGCAGTAATCTGCAGGGTTATGGACCTAGAGCTAGTAATTGGGATTAGACTGGATGACCTTTTGTTGGACGGCGCAGATATAATGATAAGTATGGCAGGGAATAGAATACGGCTAGGGTGATCTCCTGGACTCATTTCGATCGCCTGGATGGGTTGGAGAGAAATTTTCCCAGATTTTTTCTCCCTAAATTGGCCTGGGTTTTTATCTGGTTTTTGCCTGTCCCAGGAGATCACATGGCTCCGGTTGGGGTGGAGTGTAGAATGTTTCAATATAAGGGGTGTTGCAGTTGTGTGAGGCGGACTGGTTGGGCTGGGTGCTCTTTGCCTTTCCGTCATTGTTCATAGGTTTATATGTAACCTTTAGGGCTGCCGACCAAGGGCCATGTGGCTCTTTGTCGGCCGGTGCAGACACGATGGGCCGAAATGGCCTCCTTCTGCGCTGTAAATTTCTATGTTTCTATGTTTCTATCAGCTGGGTACCTCAGTGATATCCTCTTTGTGGAAGCACAGTCTCCGAATGCAGGTCGTGTCTGGCAAATTGAGGTAAGAATGCTTCTCCTTGTACTTGTGGGGGGTGTAACGTCTGGTCCTCCTCATCAGTCTGTCACGTCTTACGTTGGGCACATAATGCAGTGGAGCATTCCTTCAGCAATGTCGAATCTGCTGCATGTATTGGTCTCCATGAGAGGGTGAGGAAGGACAGGACCCATTGCAGTAGCTCTCTGTTTTCCACCGATTGGTCACAAACAAGGAATGTCCCAACGAAGACATCTATTCAATTCCAATCAGTCACAGTATGGTTAAGATGTTTGTAGAGGTGTTCACATCAACTCCAACGACCTCCAGAGTACATCCGAACTCCATCGAGGTTGAAGCACAGCAGCCTTTTAAAAGATGCGACACGTGATGTAGAACATGGCGTCCATAATGCTGTGATTAGTTCTGGTTGGTCCCACTTTTTCTGGACGTTTTTTTGGGTGAGCGATAGTGTGGGCGATATGTGTGTGAGGTGGTGAAATTGACACTGGGCAATCTCATGGCCGTTAGTTTCGGTAAATATGCTCTTTATGACAAAAAACAGTGGACGGGCATTAATATTGAATCTCGGCGTTAAATCCGTGCGGAAAGTAATGCTGGATGATATTATGGGCATTGATTTTGCCCATTCTGATGATTCCGCCCCAAAAAAATTGGGCGGGGGATAATAATTTTTCCCGGCATTTAACACATGGGAAAAGTAACGCTCATCAATAAGCTTCCTAAAAATGCCCGTCAGTTTCCATTTTGTGCCAAAATGTGCGATATATGGATGTTATACATCATTTCAGCGGTAAAATGGGCATTGTGGGCGTTAAGCATGCATAAAAAGTGGAGGTTCTAGCCCTATAGGTGATGGATGGAAAGAGGGGGAGTACATTTAGGTCGAGAGTGATATTATATGTATATCGGTATAGAGATATCTATATCCCTAGTTTTCTGCCTGGGTATATTTATTTGATTTTAAAGTTGTGTTATCCTCAAAAAGAAATCTGAACATGACCTTTCATAAACCGTGCCTTCTATTGCCTAGGCGCTAAGCTCTGGAATTCCCTCCATAAGCCTTTCCACTTCTCTACACCTCTCTCCTCCTTTAAAATGCTCCTTAAAACAAGCTTTTGGTCACCTGCTCTAATTTCTCCTTATGTACTGTGTCAAATTTTTTGTCTTATAATATTCCTGTGATGCGCTTTGGGACATTTTACTACATTAAAATGCACTATATAAATGCAAGTTGTTATTGTGGTGGCCTCCGACAATAGGCTCTCCCAACCAGTAACTAAGCTCTCTTTACTTAGGACGTGTCCGTATAGAGAGTGTGAATTCCATTTGGGGAAAACAGATATCCTACTGGCTGGTGAAGAATTCTCAGCAGCTTGAATTGAAGACTTTTAAACATGGTGACACCCTTCCATATGTGTCAGATGAAAATGTTTCTGGGCTCCATGCATGCATGAGCTTACTGCCCCTTAATGTTGCTTTAAGTCCCGTTCACCCATCATCCCTGCCCTTGGTGGCCTGCATTGGCTCCCGGACTGGCAATGCCTCAATTTTTATATTCTTATCCTTTTTTTCAAATCTCTCCATGACATCACCCCTCCCCATCTCCGTAATCTCCTGCAGCCCTACAACCCTCTAATTCTGCCCACTTGCGCATCCTCGATTTCCATCGCTCCACCATTGGCGGCCGTGCCTTCAGCCCTCTAGGCCCTAAACTCTGTAATTTCCTCCCTAAACCTCTCCGTCATTCTACCACTCTCTCCTCCTTTAAGATGCTCCTTAAAACCTTTCACCAAGCATTTGGTCACCTGTCCTAATACCTCCTTATGTGGCTTGGTGTAAAATTTGGTTTGCTAACACACCTGTGAAGAGCCTTTGCACATTTTTTTCTACTTTAAAGGTGCTATATAAATGCAAGTTGTTGTTGTTGGTGTGTCTGCACGCATGTTGGTAATGCCCGGCTTTGCTCATGTAGAATTTCAACCCCAGACTTCAGATTTATTTCTGCCCGGACTCTCCTTTTCTTTTAGGATTAGGCCCCATTTTTGTCTTCATGGCCACTCACTTCTGAGCCTCTACTCTTGCTAAATGCTAAACTTATGCCTGTGTAGCTCCAGACACTCCAGGCAACAACATTGCTTTGTTTTTAATCTGATCATGGGGCATGTTTACAGGGAGAAGATGATTCTTTGAGACTAAGCAAAATACATTTCATTGGCACTGACTGGAGAAGGAGGAGCTCACTCTAAGTGGACTATAGTCTCTTATCGCTGCAGTCCAACAGGAGTCTGTTGCAGAGATAAACATAATAGATAAGTTATTTTCAAGTCCCATTCCAGAAACTTGAGCACATAAAAAAAATATCTAGGCGGACACTCCAGTGCAATGCTGAGGGAGTGCTGCACTGTCAGAGGTGCCGTCTTTTGGATGAGACCTTAAACCGAGGCCCTGTCTGCTCTCTCAGGTGGATGTAAAAGATTCCATGGCACTATTTCAAAGAAGATCACGGAAGTTAACCCCGGGGTCCTGGTAAATAATTATCCCTCAATCAACATAACAAATACAAACAGTTTATCTGATCATTATCACATTGCTGTTTGTGACAGTTTGCTGTGCACAAGTTGGCTACCGCTTTTTCCACATTACAACAGTAACTGTATTCCAAAAAGTACTTCATTGGCTGTAAAGCACTTTGAGATGTCCATTGGTCATGAAAGACATTTGGTCTCCTAATCTGAGGAAGGACGTTCTTGCTATTGAGGGAGTGCAGTGAAGATTCACCAGACTGATTCCCGGGATGGCAGGATTGACATATGAGGAGAGACTGGATCAACTGGGCCTTTATACATTGGAGTTTAGAAGGATGAGAGGGGATCTCATAGAAACACATAAGATTCTGACGGGACTGGACAGGTTAGATGTGGGTAGAATGCTCCCGATGTTGGGCAAGTCCAGAACCAGGGGACATAGTCTTAGGATAAGGGGTAAGCCATTTAGGACTGAGATGAGGAGAAACTTCTTCACTCAGACAGTTGTTAACCTGTGGAATTCCCTGCCGCAGAGAGTTGTTGATGCCAGTTCATTGGATATATTCAAGAGGGAGTTAAATGTGGCCCTTACGGCTAAGGGGATCAAGGGGTATGGAGAGAAAGCAGGAAAGGGGCACTGAGGGAATAATCAGCCATGATCACATTGAATGGTGGTGCAGGCTCGAAGGGCCGGATGGCTTACTCCTGGACCTATTTTCTATGTTTCTATATAAATGCAAGTCTTTCTTTTCTTTATTTGTCTGTGAGGAAAAGCCATAGGAGGTCGTCTTAATAGGGCCAATTGCCCTCTCCCTCATGCCTGTGTCAAAGATAGTCAGTATGCTGTAAAACTACCCAAGCCCACCTAAATGTCCCAGTCCGGATAGTTTACATACACTGGACATGTGTAGTTCCCGATTGGAACCTTACCCAACTTGGAAAGGAACTTTGGTTTTCCAGCTTAAAGGCCTGCAACAGCTGTCGGGCATGGCGCTCATTGAAGAAGTGCGGAGACACGCCTGAAAGAGTTGCAGTTGTAATCTGACCCTATTTGAGGAGCGTCCCCTGCAAATTCAGGGCACGGCCATGGAAGAGGGGTCAGGAAATGGGATGCAGGAAACATGACCCCCCCCCCCCCCCCCAGCTCAGGTGATTGTAGAGGAAGGATAAGGGCTGTACACTCACACAAGCAAGCTAACCCAGCTTCTGTTGCATTACAACAGCTGAAAAGGAGTACAATTTTGAATTTTTAGTTTACGGCACTGTCCTGCAACCTCTCCATAAATGACTTAGCACATACTGACACTAGCTTGGCAGTATTCCTCAATTTTCTACTGCTGACTTGCAGCCACTAGGAACTGTGTTGTTTTTGATCAAAGTCAGTTTGACTAACGATAAAGCAAGAGGTGGCTTGCAGCCCAGCTACCTGTGCTGGTTTGCAGTTTAGCAAGGCTAAATCCCAAAACCTACTGCAGTGAGCTAATGTAGTTTTCCTGAATTGCTCCATCAAAACCTGGAAAGGATTCAGAATTTAAGAGGAAATGTGGGAGTTAATTTTAAAATCGTGGGAAGCTTTTTAAAAATTTCTTCACGGGATGTGGGTGTCGCTTACAAAGCCAGCATTTATTGGCCACCCCTAATTGCCCTTGAGAAGATGGTGGTGAGCTGCCTTCTTGAACTGCTGCTGTCCCTGTGGTCAGGGTGCTCCCACAGTGCTGTTAGGGAGGGTGTTGACCCAGTGACGATGAAAGAACGGCGATATATTTCCATTCTGACTTGGAAGGGAACTTAAAGGTGATGGTGCTCCCATGCGCCCACTGCCCTTGTCCTTCTAGGCGGTAGAGGTCGCGGGTTTGGGAAGTGCTGTGGAAGAAGCCTTGGTGAGTTGCTGCAGTGCATCTTGTAGATGGTACATGCTGCAGCTTCGGTGCGCCGGTGATGGAGGGAGTGAATATTGAAGGTGGTGGATGGGGTGCCAATCAAGTGGGCTGCTTTGTCCTGGATGGTCAAAATACTCACTTGAATTTCCAACTTGCATTGCTGTCGGATGAGGTTTCCCATTGGCAATGTGGAGTTGTTAAATGACACTCTCTAAAATATTCTGCGGTCTTAATTTTATGCGTAAAATTTCCAGAAATGAATGTTCATGAGACAAGAAAAAAAATCCATAGGGTATTGGAGTATGAATTAGAATAAAGGCAGGATGAATCTAAAGATTAAAACACCCAGATAATGTTTTCCTTTTGAAATTGTGTTATATTTTCCTGTCTTCAGTTCTCTCCAGGCATGGAATTTCCCTTTCAAGTTTTCCACCAGCATTACCAAAATTGCGAAAGCACGTGGCTCTCAAATCAATGGCCCTGAAATTCCGATGTCCCGGGTCCTTAAGAAGTTCCTACGGACGCGGGAAGGCATCGGAAAAGCCGATTTCCAGGGCGCAATGCGCATGCGCTGGAAACCAACATTTCCGATCTGTCAAGTTTTTGGTCTTGGGAGCTAGGACACTTGCGGGGTAAGATTTCCGATATTTACAAATATCTTGCCCTGCAAATGTCCTTTAAAATCCTGCGCCTAAAAAAGCAGGCATATAGCCTACTTTTACAGGCACAAGTGGTTAAAACTACACATACAAATAAAAAATAAAGTTATAAAAGCAGTTTTTATGTTTAAAAACCTTCCCCACTACAGTAAGTTTATTTTAAGTGTTAATAAAAATGTTTTTTTTTGAAAGGTTGGAAAACTATTTTTTTATAACAACTTTAATTTAAATGCATGTCAATTGTGTACTTTATTTTCTATTTTTTATTAGTTTTTAAGTGTTGGGGTGGGTGGGGGTTCTCATTCATAGCAATAGGCGTTCTGTACTGACGGAACTCCTATTACTATGATTGAGAAACTACGCTGTACCTGGTTGGCTGCTGTCACTAGATCCCAGCCTGCGCACGTCGCCACGTGCACGAGCTGCCCGCGCAGTCACCTCTGGGCCTCAGACTCGGAAGTTCAGACAGTCGCAGCAGCAGCAGCTAAGTGCATATCTTTTTGCTTTTTTTAGGTCATTTCCCCGTGGGAAGAGGTCGAACGGAATTTCAGGGCCATAGAGTCTTTTGATTTTCTCAGCAGTGATTAAATATAGGCAGCCAATCACAATGCCTCTGTAATATTGAATATCTGACTGTCAGTGAAGAAAAGGCCAATTAGCGAGGAGACCCTGTAAGTGGTCAGTAATGGAGCAGTGTAATGATGGGGGAGGACAGCTTGCCAGCAAGTGGGATGCTAACATGCTGTTCTACCAAACTAAAAAACGGGGAAGATAGGATTAAAACCACAGTGTATCTTCAATGCAATTCATTTTGAACATTGTGAGTATTTTCACGAGCTTTGTCCCCACATTATATACTGCTCTGTACTATCAGTTAACAGATCCTGCCTTCTCAGACTTGTGGGGGAGGGTGGGGGGGAAATTGTGTAGCGTCCCGTTTGGGGGCGGTAACAGCCACGAGGCGGGATTTCCTGCGCCAGGCGCAGAAGCCCCATCCCGCTCGAGATATTAGCGTTCCCACCCCCAAGTGCATGTGGAGCGCAAAATAACGTGCTCCACTTGCTCTATGGGGCGCGAGCGGAGTGGCAGCGAAAGGAGAGGGCGCTGGGACGCATTAAAGGGGAGGGCCAAGTTTCCGACCCTGCAGGTCCCTACCTGGGCCACCGAGGAGCAATTGTACCGTGGCATCAGCCTGGCACTCAAGCGGAGTGGCGGGCTGCAAGATCGCGGCACGGACCCCGCATTCCACCATTCAATGGTAAGTCGGCCGATTTTTTTTCCAAGCACGACCTCCCCTGTAAGTCGCGCCCCGGGAGCGGCCTACAGCCCTGTACACACCCCCTGAAGCTGTTGCTGGCATCGCCTGGCACAGCTTTAGAGGTCTCCCCCGGATTTTCACTGCGGTGCGAAAGCAGATCGCTGCGCACAGTGATGACGTCATTTAGCGGAATTTAGCAGGAGTCGTTAGTGGCACCGCGCCCGGACTAATGGGAGGTGCAAGCAACCCGAATTTCTCCTCCCCATAGAATTCAGATTTTTAACTACAAGGCATTTGTTCTCCCCTCCCCTTTCCTGCCCAGCCACAGGACTCAAATTTTAATTATCTGCTGTATAGAATCTGCTGTATAGCTAGTCAACTGGCCAATTTAATTGGCCTGAGGCTGAATTTGGCCTGGCCTGGTGCCAGATGCAAACACCTGCCATTTCAGTAAAAATAAAATTGCGTTCCTTCTGTCAAACCCAATCGAGACTAAATCACTTCACCGCTCTAACTGGCAGCAGGTGATTAGCTGACCGAACAGCCTCAAACCTCTCTTTAATTTTTTTCTTATCACTTCACACAGCTTTGTTTCTCTGTGTTCAGTTAATGTCTGCAGTTACTTTTCAAAAGCCAGTGGCAGCTGAAGATGTGCTAACTAGCAGAGGCTGAGGGAATTGGACTCTTTACTTGCAGTAATTGGGAAAACTCAATAGCAGTATCTTGGGGCACTGTAAGTGCAGTCATTTACATGAAGAAGGTTAACTCTGAGCGATGTTCATTATGCATTTTCCCAAATCTTTTTACCTCCCTCACTCATGTGCTATTGCCACAATGGGTGCCAGGGAATCATTCTAATTATTGCTCCCGTACCCGGGGAAACATCACATTTAATGCGGATGACGTCAGATAAACTGCTGGGTAAGCATAGCTCGGATTCAAATACAGGACACTGGTCTACCAGCTTACTTCCAATTCACTCCCATTGTATTTCTGATCTGATCATAACATTTCAATTCAGATATAAATTGTGCGAAGGTTCTGAAATGTTTTTAAACATTCAATGCACAAGTACCTGCTTCACTGCCAAGTTTCACAGAGATAGCAGCACATTTTAGGGATATTCATACTGGGTCCATGCAGGCTCTGGGCTCCAGCATCTCTCTCCATCTTGGACAGACTGGGAGATCGCGTGGAGAGGTGCGTCAGTCGGACCACAGATGCCCCAAAGTGCACTCTCCCATAGGCCAGCAGGGACGCTGGGCCACAGCCAGATAACGGGAGCTGTTGTGCGATGGAAATGAACCCACATGACCGAACCTCAACCCAGAAAGTCAGCTGGACCTCACTGCTCGGTTAGCTGCCGGGTTGCTGCCATCTGTAGCCAGGATCTCTCGGGGGCGGGGGCCAGGCTCCTAGAGGCCTCTGATGACGAGCATCTCATGAGTGCTTGACTGAGTCGTGGCAGTCCTTCACTTCCCATTGTGAAGCCACTGGAGGCGCATCTTAAAGAAGCACTAGAGTAGATAGGGGAACACGTTCGACAGGCTCTACGAGCTCATGGCAGAGTAATGATTAGTGTGTAGGCATTGTGTAAAGCCAGAAAAATGATCATCCTTTTTGAAATCTGTGTGTGCAGAGCATGCTCTTCTACCAGTTGGTAACCGGCCATGTCAGTTGACATGACTGTCAATGTTGGTCTTTAGAGGATGTCATTTATTTGCTGATGAAAGGACTGGGAGAGATGTTGGACATGATTGCCATTGCAGGAGAGGCAAGGGGTTTCAGCTGAAGTTTTTTTCAATGAGCTGTTGCCAAACAGCTCGGGCTGCAGGCAACTGTTAAAGCTGTCCCTCTCCATCCGCCATGCCACCGCACGTTAAAAAAATCCATGCACAGGCATCTTCCACCCTTTAATATGCAGTTCAAGACCTGGAATATTAAGTCCTTCATTGAAACACCTGTGAACTCATCCCTTTTTGGTGGAAGCAAGTCATCCTCGATGCGAGGGACCGCCTAAGAAGATCCACTTTCCCATCATGCTGAAGATTCGATCTAATTGTAGCTCCAGGCATTGGCCACTTTGCAGGGCAAAGTTATGCAGCATACATCAAACCACTATCATGTTGGATACTTTGTGGATTATATTGCAGGATAACACCAGATTTGAATTGTTGCTCAAGAACTACAAAACGTCGGCTTATTGGGGGAATTTAATTGATCCACGGATCTTATTGTAGCACGGTACAACCACTGAACACAAGTTTCTGACGAGTCCTGAGCCAACTGCGTGAGGGATAGCCCTAGTCGCCAAGCAGACATTGCTGTGCAGGGTCAAAGGGTGGTAGTGGGGGATGGGCAACAAATGCCAGCCACGGCAGCAGAGAATTCGAATTCAGTTTAAAAAATCCAGACCGGTATCAGTGAAAAGTGACCATGAAGTTGTCGAACTGCTGCAAAATAAATATGGCCAAAGTGGTTCACTAAATGTCCTTTGGGGAAGGGAACCTGCCCTCCTCACCCGTTGTGACCTATGTGTGACTCCAACCTCACACCAATCTGGTCTACACAGAAAATAAATTATCACATTTTAATAAGTGTCATTTTTGTTATGTGCAATTGACACAATGACGTGTTTCAATGTAATTCACACAATTCCGTTGCATAGTTGGAAATGGACGATAAATAGTCTCTAATGAAGACTATGCTTGCTTAATACATAGAGATGAAGCTGGCACATTCAGTAAACGGCTGAACCAGTGCCAGTGAAATGCATCTCTCATGTTCTGAAGTAAAGCCGTCCTGTTGAGGACCTGATGAATGATGCATACATCACTATTGGACTGATAGAGAAAAGGTTCAACAGTGCATGCCTAGCGTAATGCGTTTTCAGAGCCTCAAGATTTTAAACAGGATATTTCTCAAAGTCAGTCGAAGGTACATTCTTATGCAAAAGTAGGGTTGTAATATTTATTAAAGTCTATCAATGTAACAATTCCAAAATAAAATCAAACTTGAACGATAATCAAAAAAAGAATTACTGACATGATAACATTTTCATTTTACAGTACAGGTTACTTCTATTAATTCAAAAGCATTTTTGCTCAAAAAATCATTTTGAATTGTCCCGTAGTTTGAATTAAGAAATTCTAATACAGCAGCAAGGGAGACTATGACTTTGCAGGATTTCAATTGCAATGAACTGATAATTCAAATTAAGCTACTTCAAATTTGTAGGGTGTTCGTTTTCCACTCTACTTTGATTGATAGACCTCGGGAATTACATGAGGGACTCCATGTAACGCAAAGTTTAGGCTTAAACCCAACTGTTAGTTTATTGCACAAAAACCAACAAAAATTACAGAACAAGACTTCTTCAAGACTGATGGAAGACATACAATCACCCATCCAACCAGTTGCTGCTGTTGTGGATTGTAGGCTCGTGGAGTGAGGGAAGATGATGGGTCCCAGCTGCTTGCTTCTCCGCTTGTCTCTCCTGCTTGTGTTTCCTTCTCGTCGTCTCTCTCTTCTTGTTCATATTTCCATTGTTCCCCTTTGTGGTGGTTGTTCCTTTGACCTGTTGTTCTGAGGTATTTTACTTCTGTGAACTCCTTCATATATATCCATTCACTTATACCAGTCTCCTGCTGGGCT
Source organism: Pristiophorus japonicus (assembly GCF_044704955.1). Classification (NCBI taxonomy): domain Eukaryota; kingdom Metazoa; phylum Chordata; class Chondrichthyes; family Pristiophoridae; genus Pristiophorus; species Pristiophorus japonicus. The sequence goes on from NC_091991.1 coordinate 26,420,217, forward strand.
GCTTTCAGTTAATGTGTCTGGATGAGTCTCGATGGCTGTAATGATGGGTTTGAATCTGTTTGGATGGCCACAATTTGCATCTCATTATCTGTTGCTTCCAACACTCGTCTGTGCACGGAATCGGCAGAGCCAAAAATAACTCCTTATCTTTTATGCCTCGCTATCCAAAAATGCACGCCTTGTGGGATCCATTGTGGTCCTGGATTTTTGCAGTCTTGCAGTCTTTATAGGGAACCGTTTCTTTCCCCTCCGGCCAATTAATCCATGGGCTTCGCTGCTTGACTGTATCAAAACCCTTTGTCTCGATGTTAATCGGGTCTCGCTCCTGACCACAGTAATTGCACTAATTAGTTATGTCACCACCTGCCCCAGGTTGGCGCTCTTTCTCCCACCCAACAGTCCCACAGGTTTTTGTTTGAACCATTGCAGTCCGTGGCCTCTTGCTGTGCCCTGATCACAAAACATGTAAACCCGTACAAATTTAAAAGGAAGAGACTGCACAAAATAACTAAACATGATATTGCAAGATTTTTTAAAATTTTGTTTTGTGATCGCCATTTTAGGCTTGCTATTCGTGTTGGCAGTGGTTGAGAGGCTATTGATAAGTACTAGTGGTGGAGTGTACAAACATTTAATGCAGCAATTTTCTGTGGTGTTTTAATATTAACGTGATGATTAGTTTGGGATGTTGCCAAGCTGAAGTGGCGAGGCTATTTTTTTTTAGCATGTAGCAATGGGGAAACATGCTGCTGACAACTTCTATCCTGGGGTTCTGAAGGAATTGACTCAAATGATTGCAAGTCCTCTTGTGGATATTTTTCACAAAATAAGCCAAATCCCAGAGGATCAGAAAATAGCAAAGGTGACTCCCATCTTCAAAAAAAAGGGAGCAAGGGCCAAATCTTCAAATGATAGACCTGTAAGCCTTACTTCCGCTGTTGAGAAAGTGTTTGACGTTGTTAGGAACGAGAGGTCATGCTTGACTCATTTATTGGATTTCTTTGAGGAGGTGACAGACTTAGTAGATATAAAGGAAAAGACAGTGGATATTTTCTACCTGGATTTCAGGAAGGTATTTAACACAGTCCCAAATACGTCAGCGAGGTCCAGGTCAGTGATTGGAGCGTGGGCAGATGCAACAGGCGCGGCGAGAGTGGCGAAGGAGCTGTGAGGGACTGTGGAAGGATGTGATCGAGGCGTGAGTTCAGGGCAAGGGGCCATGGGGCAGCACGCACTGCGATATGTGTGTGCACTAGGCCCGTGCAGCAGAGCAGGTCTCCAGTTGTCTTGGGTAATCCTTGCCACTGGGCCAAGACCTAGCTCTGTCAAGCACCCGTGTGGTGGCTGGTGTGCAACGGCCACCACACGTTAAAAAAATCCACGCACAGGCATCTTCCAGCCTTGAGGATGTAGTTTGGGTTCTTCATTCGAAACACCTGTGAACGCATCCCTTTTTTTGGTGTGGAAGCAAGTCATCCTCGTTTCGAGGGACTGCCTAAGATGATGATGACATAATAGACTACTACACAAGATCCAAGCCAATGTGATTGATAGGAATGTATTAAGATGGAATGGTAAATGGTAGGTTGGTAGACAACACTGAGTAGCAGTGCATGGGCAGGTATCAGGTATTTGGCAGTACATAGTGCCTGACTGGTCAAAGGCTTTGGAGATGCGTAAAGCACTGACAGATCATTCACCATCGTGATTGACAGAAGAGTCCAAGAGGTGTGCAACACTGGCAATAAGATTAGTCATGCTGAAAACCATTGTGTCAATCATAAAATAGGCCAGGACTTAAGTTGATGGATAATTTTAGAGTTAACAGCAGCTTCCAAATCTTTAGAAAGTAGAGACCCGAGAGCAAAAGGGCAGTTTTTGAAGGATAATTTCCTAAGGAATGATATACTTGCCTTAGAGGGAGTGCAAAAGAGGTTCGCCAGACTGATTCCTGGGATGGGGGGATTGTCCTATGAGGAGAGATTGAGGAAACTAGGCCTATATTCCCTCGATTTTAGAAGAATGAGTGGTGATCCCATTAAATCATATAACATTCTTACAGGGCTTGACAGGGTAGATGAAGGATGTTTCCCCTGGCTGGGAGTCTAGAACTAGGGGTCACAGTCTCAGAATAATGGGTCAGCCATTTAGGACGGAGATGAAGAAAAATTTATTCACTCAAATGGTTGTAAATCTCTGCCCCAGAGAGCTGTGGATGCTTATTTGTTGAGTATATTCAAGACAGAGATCAATCGATATATGGATACTAAGGGAATCAAGGGATATGTGAATAGGGCAGGAAAGTGGAGTTGTGTCGAAGATCAGCCATGATCTTATTGAATAGCGGTGCAGGCTCGAGGGGCTGAATGTCCTACTTCTGCTCCTATTTCCTATGTTCTTAATGGCTAAGAGAGATCGCCTTTCTTAGAGATAGGATAAAGTGAGCAAATTTCCAAGCCAAAGGGAAGGTGGATTGCGAGTGAGAGAAACTAAAGAGACAACTTTGGAAAGTTTAGAGGAACACATCTCGAGGGCAGTGGGAGGGATACCATCAGAACCTGAGGTCTTTCTGGAGTCCAGAGATTGGAAACTTAGCGGAGATCAAACTTGATGTCGGTTATAATGGTCGAGTAGAATGGAGCAACGGAAGAAGGCTCTTGACCAAGGTGAAGGTTACAGTGGGAGGAGGCAAAACAAGGTATTTCTCTTGAGAAGAATTGGCAAATGTATCACCAAAAGAGGAAAGGAGAATTCGCAGAAGTTGCAATAAACAGCTTTGGCACGGGACCAGAAGGAGCAGCTGCTGGAGCTGAGAGAAGACAGCAGCTGATGTTGTTATTCAATAAAGTTGTGGCGAGCTGAATGGGTGTTGTAAATAACCGTCTTCAGTGTCCAACACAAGTGAGATTGCAAGTCTGATGTGACCTTTTCAAGAGTAATCTTTTTGAATAATTATCTTCACATAATGAAAATTGCAATTAACTTCTTTAAATATGGGACTATTTGGAAATATCACAGTGGACTCTCAGTCTAGCAACATGTTGAGATTTTTCTGGCATAGTAACAGCAATTGTGAATTATAAGATTTTTGCTGCCAAAATGTTATTACATTCACACTTTTAAAATTTTCTACTGAAAGAACAACGCACTTTTAATATGGTAAAACAAGGGGGTGAAATTGATCCATGGCGGCAGCACAAAATGGACGATAATGAAATCGACAATCTGTTTTACAGCACGCCTGATTTTCTGAAATTCGCACAGGGTTGTAAAATGGGATGCTGATTCCCTATCGCCTGTTTTGTGCTACAACTTAAGACCAATCTCAAACCCAAGGTGCTTCCAAGGAGTAAAAATGAATGCTAAGCAATAGGAAGAGAATTAGGGGAAGTCGAAGATAGATCGTATGGAGGCTATGGAGTTGGAGAGAGAAGTAGCAAGGAACAGGTGATCAGGGCAACTGTCGAGCTAAAAGCTCTGCCAACAAGGGTAGAGTGATGGGAGTGGGAACAAAGGAGGCTGGAGGATCGAGCCCGTGGACGCATTTGTAACCCAGAGTGAAGATTTTTAATTCAATGTGTTGGGGGATAGGAGACTAATAAGGACAGGGTGATAGGGAGTGAGACTCAAGGATGAGACAGCAAGCATGCAGCAGAGTTTTGAGCAAGTTGGAGTCTATGTAGCATTGAACCTAGGAGATACTGAGGAGAACATAAGAAATAGGAGCAGGAGTAGGACATTCGGTCCCTCGAGCCTGCTCTGTCATTCAATGAGATCATGGCTGATCTTCTACCTCAACTCCACTTTCCCGCACTATCCTCATATCCCTTGATTCCCTTAATATCCAAAAATCTATCGATCTCTTTCTTGAATATACTCAATGATTGAGCCTCCATAGCCCTCTGGGGCAGAGAATTCCAAAGATTCACCACCCTCTTGAGTGAAGAAATTTCTCCTCATCTCAGTCCTAAATGGCCGACCCCTTATTCTGAGACTGTGACCCCTGGTTCTAGACTAGCCAGCCAGGGGAACATCCTTCCAGCATCTACCCTGTCAAGCCCTGTAAGAATTTAGTATTTTTCTATGAGATCATCTCTCATTCCTATAAACTAGAGAATATAGGCCAAGTCTACTCAATCTCACCTCATAGGACAATCCCACTCCCACCCCCATCCCAGGAATCAGCCTGTTGAACCTTTGTTGTACTGCCTCTAAGGCAAGTATATTGTTCCTTAGGTGAGGAGATCAAAGGTAGAAATTGTCCCTATTTATAGCCCTGTTAGCACCGCCCGGAGGCACTAACGGGGCACAATGGCATTTTCGCCTGGGGGAGCCTGACATTACCGCCTCCCGGGAAATTGTCCCGGAGGTTTGGGGAGGCGCTGTCCCAGCAGCGGCGCTCACTGTGATTAGCACCCCAGCCTGGCGTGCAACCAGCGATCACATCATCGGCGTGCTTGCCAACCGCTCACCAGGCCGCACCAACCCCTCTGTGCCCCACGGGGAAAATAGCCTCACAAACAACGAGGCTGATGCAGATGGATATCAGGCCCCTTAAAAGGGAGGCCTTTAGCACCCTGGGCCGCCATTTCTATTTGTTGGCCAACTCTTCGGTCGGCCTGACAATGGCAGCCCTCGCTTCAGCCGGGCAGCCATCGTGCAGCCTGGAACCCCAATTTGGGTGCCGGCCTGGTTGATCATGTCCCTGGTGGCCCAGTAGCGGCCAGCAAAGGTCCTGCAGAGTGCCCAGCAGCCCTCTCTTTAATGGAAGGGGAGGGACGTTGTAAGTGGTGGTCCCGGGGATAAGGTTCACCTCTGACCTACTTGAGTGGTTCGAATCGCTCCCACTCCCTTGGGTTCTAGACTCTGGGTTTATTTGGGGGTGCGATAAAGTGCAAAGGACAACTGGTTTGATGCAAAAGAACTTTGATTTTATTACAGACAAGAAAGTACAAATGTCAAACTAATAATCACTCTCATAAAGAACAATACATTACACATTCAAAGAGGGTTACAGTAAAAATTACACCATCCACCTCCCAATACCTAATCCCAGCTAGGTTAGACTCCGGGGCAGGAAGGGACTATGCTTACCAATCCTTTCTGGTCAGTTAGCGGTAGTTCGCGATTTCGGGGTCCGTTGTATTCTGTAGGTTCTGCTTGCCGTACTCCGAATGTCGGAGAAGACTTCTTACTGCGCAATCTTCAGTTGGATTGAGTCTGCTGATGTGGTAAGGTGCGTTTTGGATCTATGGGGTAAGAACCCGGTTTAGGCAATGTTTTCACCTGTTGGTCATCAGAACTTAGATTATAGAGTGGAAACTTTCGAGTCTTCGTTTTCTTTCTGTTGGAGTTTTGATTCCAGTTTGGTCAATCGCGGTGGTTTACGGTGGTACCACGTTGGCTGTGGTTGGTTGCTGCCGCGATGGTGATGTTCTTCCTTCCTTCAGGACTTCAGGACTTCGAGGCTGGAGAAGTTAGTTTACAACCGTCGCATTGGTTTCTTTCCCTTCTTGATGACATAAGCGTAGTATGGTACTTGGCGTAGTATGGCATACCATCTGTTAAAACAGGTGGCCAGTTATATGGTTTGCGTTGTCCTAATCTTCACGCCAAATCAGTCCAGAATTCTTTGTTTAAATTTGGCGGGCTTGACATTTCTTTGTAATATTTTGGCGGACTTGTTAAAAGTTAATATGTCTTGGGTGGGTTGCTCTTCTAAGCCTGTTTCCTGATGGAAATATTAGCTTGGTAATCACAACGTCCTTTTGTGCTTGGTTTTTTGTATACAGGCTGTAGTGGGCACTTTGTTCTTATTCATGTTGAAGATGGCTTTTCTCGGTTCAGTTCGATGGCTGGCCATCTCTGAGTTATTGTTGTAATGTTAATGTCTGTTGTGGAGAAGGGTTTTTGAGTGTCCATTTCTCCAGACAATTTACCTTAGTCCCAACACCCAGACAGTTCCAATAATCAAGTTGGCTTCTTTAGTTCCTCAGGCCCGCCCACAGACTTGAATTTGTCTTGTAACAGTCCAAAATTCGATTAAAGTTCGTAGTTTCTTCAATAAGCACTTTAACATTTCAAACTTTCCGGTAGGTAGTCCCAAATTAAATTTCCTTTCCAATGAGCCCAAACACTGGGGAGGGGGTGGGGGTTCCCGTGAATTTTGACCTTTCAGTCCCCCCCTGTAATACTCTACACTCTTGAGTGTCAAGCAAGGTAGGCAAAATTCCTGATCCCGAGATACAACCTTCCCCACATTTATACTAGCTAAACATTAACGTGCATCCCCTTTTAAAAAGCAATGCAATTTACAGGCGAGTACAATCACTACAATTTGGTTACATCATAGAAGGGGTACAATGCCCCTCCTTAAACATAGAAACATAGAAAATAGGTGCAGGAGTAGGCCATTCGGCCCTTCGAGCCTGCATCGCCATTCAATGAGTTCATGGCTGAACATGCAACTTCAGTACCCCATTCCTGCTTTCTCGCCATACCCCTTGATCCCCCTAGTATAAGGACTACATCTAACTCCTTTTTGAATATATTTAATGAATTGACCTCAAGAACTTTCTGTGGTAGAGAATTCCACAGGTTCACCACTCTCTGGGTGAAGAAGTTTCTCCTCATCTCGGTCCTAAATGGCTTACCCCTTATACTTAGACTGTGACCCCTGGTTCTGGACTTCCCCAACATTGGGAACATTCTTCCTGCATCTAACCTGTCTAAACCGTTCAGAATTTGAAACGTTTCGATGAGATTCCCTCTCATTCTTCTGAACTCCAGTGAATACAAGCCCAGTTGATCCAGTCTTTCTTGATATGATCCCGGGAATCAGTCTGGTGAACCTTCGCTGCACTCCCTCAATAGCAAGAATGTCCTTCCTCAAGTTAGGAGACCAAAACTGTACACAATACTCCAGGTGTGGCCTCACCAAGGCCCTGTACAACTGTAGTAACACCTCCCTGCCCCTGTACTCAAATCCCCTCGCTATGAAGGCCAACATGCCATTTGCTTTCTTAACCGCCTGCTGTACCTGCATGCCAACCTTCAATGACTGATGTACCATGACACCCAGGTCTCGTTGTTTCTCCCCTTTTCCTAATCCGTCACCATTCAGATAATAGTCTGTCTCTCTGTTTTTACAACCAAAGTGGATAACCTCACATTTATCCACATTATACTTCATCTGCCATGCATTTGTCCACTCACCTAACCTATCCAAGTCACTCTGCAGCCTCATAGCATCCTTCTCGCAGCTCACACTGCCACCCAACTTAGTGGTCATCCACAAATTTGGAGATACTACATTTAATCCCCTCGTCTAAATCATTAATGTATAATGTAAACTGCTGGGGCCCCAGCACAGAACCTTGTGCTACCCCACTAGTCACTGCCTACCATTCTGAAAAGTATCCATTTACTCCTATTCTTTGCTTCCTGTCTACCAACCAGTTCTCAATCCACGTCAGCACACTACCCCCAATCCCATGTGCTTTAACTTTACACATTAATCTCTTGTGTGGGACCTTGTCGAAAGCCTTCTGAAAGTCCAAATACATCACATCAACTGGTTCTCCCTTGTCCACTCTACTGGAAACATTCTCAAAAAATTCCAGAAGATTTGTCAAGCATGATTTCTCTTTCACAAATCCATGCTGACTTGGACCTATCATGTCACCTCTTTCCAAATGCGCTGCTATGACATCCTTAATAATTGATTCCACCATTTTACCCACTACTCGGTTTTCACAGTAAAATAACGGTATACAGTCAAACACAACTTTAAGTTCAGTAAAAATAAAGGTACATAGTCAAATACATTTTACATAACACTCTTACAACACTCGATATTTTGCGGTTTACAGCAGGTAAAATCAAACACAAATTAAACATGGTAGTATGGTGTCACCCCTCCCTGCTCGATTCCCAAGCTTGGCCAAGGAGCGTACAGCATCGTTTGGTGCCTGACCTGACGGCCTCTGCGTTTCACTCGGCAAGTGAGACACCATAAGTAAAGTATAATCGCAAGTTGACAGACATTTAAAGTGTGGGAAGCGATTCGGATCCAGACTGGGAATTTTGTAGTTCTGAAAAGGTACTAGCAAGGTGGAATTGTGATCTCGAGAATCTTTTTCCCTTTCTCAATGGTTTTCTGTTCTAGAGTATAGAAGTGTTTTTGTGAGATAATTACACCTTTTAGCAGAGCGGTGAGATGTTCAGGTAGAGGGGGAATTGCATAGTCAAAATGTACAATATAATCCTGCAGGTTTGTAATGTTTTCCTTCACAGTGAGGTGGACAGTGGAAGGTTCAGGAATGGGGACAATCCGTTCGTGGGCCACGTGAACTGATGCCTCAGGTTTGAAGCAAAAACTGCTGTCACTCACTGGACACCAGAAGTGTCCCTGTTGATCGTGGGCCACACTGGTGGTGACACACTATGTCCCAGCCCCTATGTATGCTACCTGTGGAGGGACCTGGTCTTGTCCCATTACTTCCATGGTGCAGTTAATAGGCTGTGCACCAGCAGCTTTAAACCCACACTGTGACTTTGAACAGGCACTCAGGTACTGGGGACACAGTATTACGTGTGCACCTCGGCTCTGGCACCCGGAGAGGTCAGTACCCGTTACAGCGTGCTCCCACTTTATGACATAGGGTGGGACCGCTGCGAAATGAATGTGTGCACCTCCCTGAATAACTCCAATGTTCTCCACCCGGTATACTGGTGCGGGTCGGGCTGTCCCACCCATGACCGGCATCCTTAACACTATCCCCATAATAGTGTGGTTAGATTTCCCACAGTCTACTGGGACGGCTTCATAGGCTAGGCGGAGCTGGCACGGGCTTAGTGAATTGCTGTACGGGTGGAGGGCTGCGAGGTGTTTGTTCCTGATCCAGGAGGGGACTAAACCTTGTTTTAAATCCTCCTGGTTGTTGCGGCCCTCGCCCAACAACTATGCCCCATACAGTACGCACACCTCGTTCTGTGCAGCCTGGTCCGAAGTATTTCTATCCTCCCGTATGAGTGCATTCACTGTCTGTGCATGTTTTTCCAGCTCAGCTACTATTTCTTTTAAATGGACAGTCATAGCCTGGTCCTCATGTAGTTCTGAACCTACTACTGTGTTCTCTTGTTTCAGGATTTTCCTCAATTGGTTCTTTAAACCGTTTATCTGTGTTTGTAATGCTATGTCATCTAGGCTATTTATTACAGAGAATCCTGTATTGTCGGCAGTGAAAACATCATTTATGATTCCCCTTCTAGGTCTCCCCAAGCCCATGGTGTCCCTAGCGTTTAGGGTATATAGGTCTACTTTGTCTACATTTCCAAAGTCTAACTCATAATATTTCTGGAACATGTCTCTAAGTAGGGCCTGGTATCGCAGCTCTGTTTCCTTCGGGCACCATGCAGGTAGGTGTACCTCGGTAAGGTTTAAAATTACCGAAGCTACTGCATAATGTATCCCCTGATATAACACCTTTTCAATCGGTACCAATACTAATCCATTCCCAGGCCCCTTGGTGGTGGTAGGACACCTTTCTGTTACTGTGCGTATTGGTGGGGTTGTGGGCAGGGGTTTCTTAATGTGTGCTCTTAGTTCGATGGCATTAATTGGGAGTGGGGAGTGTGGGACCGTGGACCCGTGTAGGCTAGAGTCCCACCCCATCCCTTCCCCTTCATCTTGCCATTGCCTGGCGAAGGCGATCGATATGCCTACGGGAAAAATATTCTCTGATCCCCACATGCAAACATAAATTCCTTGTTCGGATTCCCACCATTTATCCTAACACACTTTTACTCCTCCCCGTGTCCCCGTGACGGTGCCGTACGTATCATTACCGGGCATTGGTGAGGCCACACCTGGAGTATTGTGTACAGTTTTGGTCTCCTAACCTGAGGAAGGACATTCTTGCTATTGAGGGAGTGCAGCGAAGGTTCACCAGACTGATTCCCGGGATGGCGGAACTGACCTATCAAGAAAGACTGGATCAACTGGGCTTGTATTCACTGGAGTTCAGAAGAATGAGAGGGGACCTCATAGAAACATTTAAAATTCTGACGGGGTTAGACAGGTTAGATGCAGGAAGAATGTTCCCAATGTTGGGGAAGTCCAGAACCAGAGGTCACAGTCTAAGGATAAGGGGTAAGCCATTTAGGACCGAGATGCGGAGGAACTTCTTCACCCAGAGAGTGGTGAACCTGTGGAATTCTCTACCACAGAAAGTTGTTGAGGCCAATTCACTAAATATATTCAAAAAGGAGTTAGATGAGGTCCTTACTACTAGGGGGATCAAGGGGTATGGCGAGAAAGCAGGAATGGGGTACTGAAGTTGAATGTTCAGCCATGAACTCATTGAATGGCGGTGCAGGCTAGAAGGGCCGAACGGCCTACTCCTGCACCTATTTTCTATGTTTCTATGTTTCTATGTTTTCCCAGTCCGATTCCTGGTCCCATGCATCCTTGCTGAGTTTTCTGAGCCACCACCATCTTCCCAAGAAAATCTTTCATTTGCAAGTCAAACATACACGCTTTCCCTCTGTAACACTGACTCAGGCAGCGATGATCCATATCCGGGGGCATGGAACTGAGGCCTCCCTGTAGCTAAAACCTTCCTGGCTGGAGTAGCGGGTAGAATTAGATCCCAGCCACCCTGGCCACCTTCCCTCGTGGGTGTAAACTGCGAGTTCTTCCACGCCTGGGGTGCCACCCCCGGCGGTTACGATCGGTGCTCTTTCTCCTGAGCACCCGTAAATGAGGGATTGTTCCACGTCTCCTCGGTCGCCGCTGCTCATCCTTATCAGGGCGAGCACGAACAGGACCCTTCTCATGTTGCTCTCTTTCCTGTAGTGGCACATAAAACAGATCGTCTAGCCCTGAGAAAGCTCTCTGGCTTGACAAAGGTGACCGAGCTCCAATTTGGGTTCTCTTCCTTTCAGACATAGTATAGTCTTTAATCGACTGACTGTCTTATTCAGTTCCTTGTGGACTGATGTCTGCTTCTAACTTTTATCTCACAGACGTTTTGCTTGTTATCTCACCGGTGCTTCCCTTAATAGTTATACCGGTAGATTCTTCTTACTTGGATGGGCTTTTACACGTTTTCCCCAATAACTAATACATATGTTCTTATCATTACAAATAATCTTACACTACTCTAAATTACTCACTAAACATTCTTAAATTCATATTGTATGATATATGTACATCTGCCACCCGTCTCCAGGTGGCCAGGTTAATTCCTGCCTTCTTTCTTTCTTCTTTTGCCTCTGGGTGTCCAGCGTGGCCGGTAGTAAGTCGGCCTGTACTGCAGGACCCGGAGTGTCCTGACCGGACGTGGGTCTGAGTCCCACACTATCGGGGGAATGTCCCCTCCAGTGCTGCAGCACACCGCTCCTTTGTGAGTGACTGCCTGGTTCGTTTCGTCCCCTGGGGTTCTGCCTGGTTGAGGGCTATGGGTTGGGGACTCCCACTTGGTGGCTGGTCCACCGCTATCTCTTCTGAGGGTCCCTTTTTGCCCGAGGCTACTGACTGGGTGTCCCTGCTCGCGGGCTGGTGTCTGACCTTAGGTGCCCTTTTGCGGCTGGTCCCTTCCCCGGGGCTGAAACATTCAAATTGGAGCGCTGGTGACCATGGTGTCTTTGGTCGTGGTGTGCGGGGAGTCCTTCTTAAGGCTCTGGCTGCTGGGGATGTGTCCGAGTCCCAAATGATTTGGGGGACAGCTCCACCAGTTACACAGTCCATCGCCCCTTTAGGTAGTCTGTGGGTCTGCCACGTCCCCTGTGGGATCTCCACAGTCGGGGGCTGTTGGCTGGGGGTCCCTGTCTTTAGTGCGGTTTACAGTTTTTGGCTGTCCCTTACGTTTTGCTGCTGCCCCGGGTTGAAAGGTTTGCACTGATTTATGTGGAACCACTTTGTTCGGCGGGGCAATTTTATGGCATAGACCATGGGACTTGCCTTGTCAACAATGTGGTACGGTACCATGTACAGTGCCTCAAAGACCCCTACTCTGGCATAGTACCTCACCATAACCGGCTCCCCTATCTCCCACTCGTGGTGCTTGCGGGGTTCTAGCAGCAGTCGGTTGCTCCGATGCTGTTTTCCCATGTTGTTAGCAGCCTGCCAGTGAATCTGATTCCGGACAAAGCTATCCTGGCTCGCTTCCCTAAACTGATCTTCCGTGAGTACCGGGGCGAACACATGGGTGGAGGTTCGCATGGCTCTGCCGGTCATGAGCTCATGCGGGGAGTACCCCGTGCTCTTTGACTGGCTGGCCCGGATCCCCATGAAGACCAGTGATAGGACCTCTATCCAACCAATGGGTGAGTCCCCGTCTCTTTGCACAGCCTTTCTCTGATAGTGCGGTTTACATGCTCCACTGGCCCGGATGACTGCGGGTTGTGGGCGACATGCCATTTTCCTTTGATGCCGAGCACCTTAAGGGTCTCCTGCATCACATGCCCGGTGAAGTGGCTCCCTTGGTCGGACTCCATGTATTGTGGTAGTCCACATTGGGAGAACACTTTTCTGACCAGGAACCTGGCTGTTCCCAGGCCAGTAGCTGTTCGGCATGGGAAGGCTTCCACGCATTTGGTGAATACATCCATTAATACTAGCCAGTACTTGTAGCCTTCCTGGGCATTGGGTAGGGGCCCGATGTAATCGATATGGATCGACTGCCAGGGTCCCTCTACCCTCCTGATATGTCCCATTGACACATTTCTTTTCTGGGGGCTGGGGTTGTGGGCCGCGTACACCAGACAGCTAGCACGGAATTTGTGGATGTCTTCCCTGAATCCTGGCCACCACCCTGCCTGTTCCACTCGTTGCCAAGTGGTCTCAGGTCCAGGGTGTCCTGCTCATGGACCCTCATGGGCCAGCTGGAGGAATTCTCTCTGGTGTTGTTGCGGTACTACCCATTGCTCCCCCCTGAACAGTGTGCCATCTTTAATGGCAATTGATGCAGTGCCATACGGGCCGTCTACCCTTTCCCCTTTTGCTAGCATGTTCAGGACAGTTTTGAGGACGGGGTCTTGGGTCTGAACCGTTCTTAGGTCCAGGGGCAATGCTGTCTTCCCTATCGTCCCCATCCTGTCCCCAACTGCTGCGATGGGTCCTGGGTTGTACGGATCCCAGAGCTTACCCATGCGGGCACCTTGCTTGGCCAACATGTCAGCCTGCTGGTTTCCTTCGCTATGGGGTTCAGTGGTGGAATGTGCCTTCACCTAATGTATGTAGATATTCCCTTCCTCGCTATGGCTTTCATGATCTTTTCCAGTAGGGGCTTAATTGCCAGGGGTCTTCCAACTGCAGATGTGTACCCGCGACGGAACCAGATAGCCAGGTACTCCGTACATGAATTGCAAGTGAACATACTGTCCGAGCAAATCGTGTATAGGGTAGGGAATTCTTCCGGATGTGTGACTACGTACACCACCGCAGACAGTTCAGTGTGCTGGGCGCTCATAATACTGGGGCGTTTCATCGGCAGGGCAATGCCTGCCTTGGGGTCATAAACTCCGCAGCCTGTGAGTCGTTCACCCGCAGATACCGTGCTTGAACCGTCCCCATAGATCTCGCGGCCTGTGGGGTGTAACCCAGCCCGAAAGCCGATGTTGATTTCCCATACCCCTTCTACGGAACACCGGTGGGCTGTCCCTGGATAAATCATGTTGGCTGCGAGTCTTGGCTCGCAGAGACCCTTTACCCGTAGGTCCATTTGAGAGAGGAGCAGGGTTCAGCGAGCAATGCAGGCACTGCTCACTGTCCCGTCTTTGATTCTCCCGTCCAGGAGCATTTGGGTATTTGGGTGGGCATATGGTGGGTAAGGAGTGTGATAGAGGACTCCCCTGTGAAGATCAGTGATCTTTTCATAACCCAGTGAGTGGCTAGGAGGTGCCGCTCACAGTTGGAGTATCCCTTCTCCACGTCCATGAGCATCCTGGAGGAGTAGACCACTGGTCTCAGCCGGCCATGCCGCTCTTGGAGCAGTACTGCACTCAGGCTATCCCCACTGGCTGTGTCCGCCAGGAAAAACTCTTTACCCGCATCGATGGCCCCTTGAGTTGGCGCGGTCTGCAGATCTTTCTTGAGTTGGATAAATGCTGCCTCGCAACCTTTGTCCCATTCCCAGTCCACTCCCTTGTGTAGGAGTCGGAGCAAAGGGCGGCTGTGGCTGCATAATCCTCAATGAAGTCTCTGCAGTACCTGGTTAGTCCTAGAAAAGATCTTACTCCTGTCACTGTGTTGGGGGCGAGTAACTTCTGCACTGCTTCCCTTCTAGCTTTGTCAATGGCTCTCTCCCCAGCGCGCACAGCCAGTCCCAGGAATTTTATTTCCTTCAGGCCGATCTGTGCCTTCTTGGAGTTTACTTTAAACCCTTCTTCTTTCAGCAGTTCCAGCAGTTCAGCCAGCAGTGGGCCATGTTCCTCCCCCTCATCGGTGAACAGGAGCAGGTCATCCACATACTGCACCAGCTGCTGGGGTCTGCTGAAACTCTTTAAACAGTTGGCCTTACACTGATGGAGAATACTGGGGCTGTTGTGGAAGCCCTGAGGGAGACAATTCCAAGTGTATTGCTGTCCTTTAAAGGTAAAAGCAAACTTGTGCTGATCTTCCCTTCTTAAAGGTATGGACCAGAACCCATTGGAAATATCCAGCACCGTGAAGGTGGTTGCGGAGGCTGGGATACTTCCAATGAGGTCGGCGACAGCAGCAACGGTGGGTGCACAGGCGGGGATGTTACAATTGAGTACTCGATAGTCCACCATGGCTCTCCAGGAGTTGTCTAGTTTCTTAACCAGCCACAGTGGAAAGTTCACATGGGTAGCTATTGGTCTCAATACCCCCTGTTTAACCAGAGAACCCAAGGCTGTTTGCATGTCTGCCTCCGCCTCCCTGGGGAAGTTATACTGTTTCTGTGGTTGGATCATGGGGTCCCCATCTATGCTAACCTCGACCCCATTTATTCTCCCGCAGTCATGTTTGTGAGTGGCAAAAGCTGCAAGGTTTTTCCTCACATATTCTTGGTATTCTATCTGAGTGTTACTGACCAGTGATTCAAGGTCGTAACCCTCCTTTGGCTTCATGGTGCACACCGTCCCTTTACCCTGTTTTCCCGGGATAACCATCACCTCACTCTCCTGTCCCGTACAGACTAACCCCCAAAGGTAGTGGTTTCTTAAATCCACTAGGATCCCGTGGCCTAGGATGAAGTCAGCCCCCAGGATCCCGCTCCCTTCCTGTTCCCACTTCATCAGGTCACAAGTCCACTTCGTGTGGAGTGTACCTAAATGAATGGAGAGCGGAACGGAGAATGAGCCAGTCTGTTCAGTGCCTGTGAATGAAACCCACCAAGCTGTAGGGGACCCCACTAGACAGAGGTGAGGCGGCAGGGTTAGCTGCATAGATAAGGGTGCTTGAGACACCAGCAGGTAAGTCCCTTTCACCTTTTCCACTTCCATCTGAACAGTCGGTCTCCCCCACGCATCATACTCGAGGGCACACAGGTGGTCAGGCTGCGCCTGTCCTAGTCACGGTTTTGGTTGTGATGGGGCAGATGGGATTTCGGTACCGATGGCGGTGGCTACCTTCCCAGGGCCATCTAACATGGTTCGGAGTGCGGTTAGGAAGGTAGAGAACGAGTGGGGAGGGACTAGCTTATCGGTCTCAGCCCTTTTGGCCAGGGCTGGAGAATTCTTTTCTGCGCTACTCTTCCAAGAATTTCTAGAATCCTTTCTCCAGTGCCCACTTTTTCCGCTCCCAAGACTAGTACATTTTGTATCGGAGGGGTTGTCCCCCTCGTGGTGCCATTCCCTCTTATCCTGGCTAGGTCGGATTTCATAGATCCTTCCCTTTTGTGGTTGCTCTTCCGTCCCTCTGCCGTTCCGGTAAGCTAGGGTCAGTTGCCTTAGCACTCCCTGTTCGGTGGCTTGGGGATCTCTTGGGTCGAACCAAGCCTCAGTCATGGCTCTTATTCGGAGTAAACTGTTAGCTACTAGGCTTCGGAGCCAGTGTGCTAACTCGTCCGGGCTTAAGTGATTTCGGTCGAGGTCCCCTCCACAGGCGCTCTGGTACACAGGCCATAGTCGGTCTGCGAAAGCCTGGGGGGTTTCCCCTTTGAGCTGCACCGTTTTCTCTACTCTGGAGAAGGGACTCCCGTCATTGCAGCCCATGGCTTCTAAAATGTCTTTCTGGATGGCGGCAAGTATTCTCCACCCCTTTTGCTCTCAGTAGAGAGGGACTGGTACAGCTTGCTGTCCAGGAATAGGAGGAGCATCTTTGCCATTTCTACATCATCGCACCCATTAATATCCCCTGCCTGTTCCACCTCCATAAAGTGGACCGAGGGGTCTCCCTTTGGAATTAGCTTTCCCAGGTGGCTTATCATAGCCCTAAACTGTTGGGGTGTGTGGGGGACCACAAACTAACTTTCCAGGGGCCCTTGACCCCGGCACTGGTGGGCGGGCCAACCTTCTGTTGCCGGACCGGGCACATTGGCTCTGGCTCTGGCTCTCCTTGTTCTGGCTGGCCTACCCCTGACAGACCAAGCACCCACTCTTTAGTGACATTCACTTTCTTATACACATAGGAGGAAATCCTCTCTTCCATCTTGATTCTTTCCCCCAAATCAGCACTCTCCGCATCACACCCCTTATACCAGAGTCCAGCTGTGGTCGCCATTTTGTTAGGGGTGGTCCTAGGGGTCAGGTTCACCTCTGACCTACTTGAGCGGTTCGAATCGCTCCCACTCCATTGGGTTCTAGACTCTGGGTTTATATGGGGGGTGTGATAAAGTGCAAAGGACAACTGGCTTGATGCAAAAGAACTTTGATTTTATTACAGACGAGAAAGTACAATGTCAAACTTATAATCACTCTAATAAAGAACAATACATTCCACATTCAAAGGGGGTTACAGTAAAAATTACACCATCCACCTCCCAATACCTAATCCCAGCTAGGTTAGACTCCAGGGCAGGCAGGGACTATGCTTACCAATTCTTTCTGGTCAGTTAGCGGTAGTTCGCAGTTTCGGGGTTTGTTGAGTTCTGTAGGTTCTGCTTGCCATACCCCGCACATCGGAGAAGACTTCTTACTGCATAATCTTCAGTTGGGTTGAGTCCGCTGATGCGGTAAAGCGCATTTTGGATCTATGGGTTAAGTACCCGGTTTCCTTAGTTAGAAATAGGTTCAAAGTCTCTTGAAGTAATGTTTTCACCTGTTGGTAGTCAGGACATTGATTGTAGAGTGGAAACTTTCGATTCTTCGTTTTCTTTCTGTTGGAGTTTTGTTTTGAGTTTGGCTGATCGCGGTGGTTTTTCGGTGGTACCACGTTGGCTGTGGTCGGCTGCTGCTGCGATGCTGATGTTCTTCCTTCCTTCAGGACTTCAGGACTTTGAGGCTGGAGAAGTTAGTTTACAACTGTCGCTTTGGTTTCTCTCCCTTCTTGATGACATAAGCGTAGTATGAGTCGAGGCGTAGTATGGAATATCCTCTGTTAAAACAGGGGGCCAGTTATACAGTTTGAGTTGTCCTAATCTTCGCACCAAATCAGTCCAGAATTCGTTGTTTAAATTTGGCGGCCTTGACATTTCTTTGTAATATTTTGGCAGGCTCATTAAAAGTTAATATGTCTTGGGTGGGTTGTTCCTCTAAATTTGTTTCCTGATGGAAATATTAGCTTGGTAATCGCAATGTCCTTTTGTGCTTGTTTTTTTGCATACAGGCTATTGTGGGCCCTTTGTTCTTATTCATGTTGAAGATGGCTTTTCTCGGTTCAGTTTGATGGCTGGCCATCTCTGAGTTATTGTTGTAATGTTAACATCTGTTGTGGAGAAAGGTTTTCGAGTATCCAATTCTCCAGACAATTTACCTTAGTCCCAACACCCAGACAGTTCCAATAATCAAGTTGGCTCCTTTAGTTCCTTAGGCCCGCCCACAGACTTGAATTTGTCTTGTAAAAGTCCAAAATTCGATCAAAGTTCGTAGTTTCTTCCATATGCATTTTAGCATTTCAAACTTTTCGGTAGATAGTCCCAAATTAAATTTCCTTTCCAATGAGCCCAAACACTGGGGGGGTTCCCATGAATTTTGACATTTCAGTGTCGCTACATGGAGCATCCGCGTAGTGCTGGCTTACTCAGTCCCGCTACCACCCTGGGAGTGCCCCTCAAAGGAAGCGGTGTGCTGGAGACAGTGCTCCGCTTCCTTTGAGGGGCATATCACCCAAATCCACATCAGGGGCGGGTCTTGTGAGCCGGGCACAGGATGTCATGGCCCCGGAAGGCTACCACCTCCAATTGGGGCAAGGGGCAATTTCTAGCCCCAAAACTGTACACATACTCACCAGGGCCCTATTTAATTGTGATAAGATATCTTAGCCCCGAAATTGTCCTCCGCCCGAAACAGGCCACACACACCCCGTTTCGAGTGTTTTCACTGCCGTGGTTGAGGTGGCCTCTTGAGCAAAATTCCACTCTTTGTTTTTTTTTCAGTCAGATCCGGAAGTCGCTTGTAATGGGGGTGGAAGTTGGGGTGGTGAGTACACTTGTGGGGCGGTATTTGGGGGTGGGGTGGGGGGAGTGTAGTGACTGCAGTGATGAAGTCACCACGGCTCTCCCCTTCACTTAAAGGGGAGAGCCTCCATGATGTTTTAACTTCAGTCCACTGGGCCAGCAGAGACTGTTTTGGCCAGGCTAGCGGCCTGGCAACCAAGAGGGGGTGCCAGGCTGCTGATTGGCAGCCCGGCCAAATTGGGGGCATAATTGTCGGGCCGACATGCAGTCGGCCGATAAGAAAAACATGGCGGCAGCGGCAGTAAGCCCTCCCCTTTAAGGGGAGCCGTGCCGTCATTGCAAAAGGCTTCAGCCTCACTGCATCACTGCGAAAAAGCTTGTTTTTGGCACCGCCCGGCGGCCGAAGATTTTCGCGGCGGAATTTCACCATCGGGGGCGGGGGGTAGATCAGCAGTGCGTTCTGTGATGACGCACTTAGCATGGATCGGCAGCAGTGGAACGGTGGCGGGGGAGGGGGCGCAGGGCACTGCCGAGTTAACACAGGGGTGGAATTTTGATAATGGCGGCCATTACACGAAAAGTCGGCGGCCATTGCACTCCGCAGCGTGGCTGCCGATTTCTGGTGTTAAGAGGCCTTAAGAAAAAGGTCAATTTTGGCTTCCTTTACTCGGAATCAAATCCTCTTGTAATAAAGACCTACATACCCTTTTGCTTTCTTAATTGCTTGCTGTACCTGCATGTTAACTTTCAGTGATTCGTGTACAAGGACACCCAGGTCCCTCTGAACACCAACATTTCTCAATATCTCACCATTTAAAAAATATTCTACTTTTCGATTTTTCCTACCAAAGTGGATAACTTTACATTTCTCCACAAATGTTTCCATTTGCCATGTTCTTGCCCACTCACTTAGCCTGTCTATATCCCCTTCAAGCCTCTTTGTATCCTTCTCACAACTTACATTCCCAGCTAGCTTTGTACCATCAGCAAACTTGGATATATTACATTTGGTCCCCTTATCCAAATCATTGATATGGATTGTGAATAGCTGAGGCATAAGCACTGTTCCTTGCGGTACTGTAGAGGGTAGTGTGTGGGGTCAGGTTCACCTCTGACCTTATGAGCGGTTCGAATCACTCCCACTCCCTGGGTTCTCGACTTTGGATTTATTTGGGGGATGTGACAAAGTGCAAGAGACAACTGGTTTGGTGCAAAGCACTTCAATTTTATTAAGGACAAGAAAATACAATGTCAAACTTGTAATCATTCAAATAAAGAACACTGTATCACACATTCAAAGAGGTCACAAAAATAATACACCTCCCACCTCCCAATGCCTAACTCTGACTCCAGGGCAAACAGGGACTATGCTCACCGATCCTTTACTGGTAGTTGGCAGTAGTTCGCAATTTCGGGGTTCGCTGGATTCTGTAGGTTCTGCTTGCCGTACCCCGAACGTCGTAGAGGACTTCTTACTACGCAATCTTCAGTTGGGTGGTGTCCGCTAATGCGGTAGGGCGCGTTTGGATTTATGGGGTAAGTACCCACTTTCTTTCGTTAGAAATATGTTTAAAGTCTCTTTAGGTAATGTTTTCACCTGTTGGTAGTCAGGCCTAGATTGTAGAATGGAAACTTTCGAATCTTCGGTTTCTTCTTTGAGTTTTGTTCGATCGCGGTGTTTTCGATGGTACCACGTTGGCTGTGGTCGGTTGCTGCTGCGATGGTGATGTTCTTCCTTCCTTTTTGGTAGCAGGGCAGTGTGGCCCCGGTAGGGGCGTTGATCCTGGAGAGGCTTGTTACAACTGCTGCGGTGGTCTCTCTCTCCTCCCTTATTGATGCTCTCCGAGGCTATGCACCCGATGCTCATATTCTCGTTTAAAACACGACCCCAGTTATATTTTGGAGCTGTTCTAATCTTCGTGCCAAATCAGCCCCGATTCTTTGTTTAATTTTTGGTGGTCTTGATATCTTTTTGTCATATTTTGGCAGGCTCATTAAATGTTAACCTGCCTCGGATGTGTCAATCTTTAAAATCTGTTTCTTGATGGAAAAATTAGCTTTAGTATTTGCAATATCTACCTAGGTTTTGGTTTTCCATGCAGGCTGGATGTGTCATTGTTATTATGTATGTGCTGAAATGGGTTTTCTGCACACGGTGATGGCTGGCTATCTCTAGGTTAATTGTTGCTATGTTAATGTCTCCTGGGGAGAAGGGTTTTCGAGTTTACACAATTTCCCCAGATAATTTGTTTTAGCTTCAATACCCCAGACAATTTCAATACTCAAAACTGGTTTCCTTGAAGGATAGTTCCTTTAGTTCTTAGCCCTTCCCACATGGACTCAATCTGCCTTGTAAAATCCCAAATTCGATTAAAATTCGTAGTTTCTTCCATGTGCACTTTAGAGTCTCAAACTTTCTGGTAGATAGTTCCAAATTAAATTTCCTTTCCAATGAGTCTAAACACTGGGGAGGGGTTTTCCCACAAATTTTGCAGCTCTACAGTACCCCACTAGTTACAGCCTGCCAACCTGGAAATTATCCGTTTATTCCTACTCTCTGTCCGTTAACCAATCCTCAATCCATGCTGGTATATTACCCCCGATCCCATAAGTTCTAATTTTGTTTAATAACTTCTTGTGTGGCACCTTATCGAATGCCTTCTGAAAATCCAAATATATCACATCCATTGGTGGCCACTTATCTATTCTACTCGTTAAAACCTCAAAAAACTCTAACAGATTTGTCAAAACATGATTTCCCTTTCATAAATCCATGTTGATTCTGCCCAATCCTATTATTATTTTCTAAGTACCCTGTTAATACGACCTTAATTATACAATTTAGCATTTTCCCTACAACTGATGTCAGGATAACTTGTCTGTAGTTCCCTGTTTCCTCTCTCTTTCTCTTTTCTTAAATAGCGGGGTTACATTTGCTACCTTCCAATCCGTGGGAACCATTCTAGAATCTAAGGAATTTTGGAAAATTATAACCAATGCATCCACTATCTCTATAGCCACCTCTTTCACAACCCTAGGATGTAGACCATCAGGTCCAGGGGATTTATTGGCTTTCTCCATTAATTTCTCCAGTACTATTTTTTTACTAATACTAATTTCTTTCCGTTCCTCATTCCCTTGGTGCTCCACTATTTCCGGGAGGTTTTTTGCATCTTCTTCCATGAAGACATACACAAAGTATTTCTCTGCCATTTCCTTATTGGAACATTGGAAATGTTGAACACGGAGGTGAGTTAAGGCATGAATGTGGATTTCAACAACATGAGGTCAGAAACAGGTGATGTTTCAGAGCTGAAAATCGTGGTCTCCATGATGGATAGGATATGGGGTTTGAAGCCAAGCTCAGGGTCAAACAGGACATCGAGACTGTGCACTGTTGGATTCAACATGTCCATCACAAATGCTTCTCATTGCAATTAATTTTGCAGAAATATATTCTTTGTGTCATTATTTAATTGTTTACAGTATATTTCTCTCCAGCTGACCACCTCCTCCTAGAAATTTCGTGGCACTTTAAACCACTAAGTTTTGATTTGTGAATACTAGCCCTGAAATTCCTGGACCTGGAGAGAACGTATGCCACATTAACAACTGCGGCAGGCTGAGGGTGAACACAGTTACTGAATATAGTTCTGTGGCCATTCCAGTTACAAGAATTATTTATGCCATAATCCTTTTGAATATCTGTGATCCACACAGAAACTATGAAGGTTCGAAGGCCGAATGGCCTACTCCTGCATCTATTTTCTAAGATTACAGGTCAGCCTTGGTTCATTGATAGCACTCTCACCTCTGAGTCAGAAGGTTGTGGGTTCAAGCCCACTCCAGAGATTTGAGCACATAATTCACTGCAGTACTGAGGGAGTGCTGCACTGTTAAAGGTGCTATCTTTTGGATGATATGTTAAACTGAGGCCCCATCTGTTCTCTCAGGTGGTCATAAAACTTCCACAGCACTTTTGGAAAGGGTGAAGAGGAGCAGGGGAGTTCCTCCTGGTGTCCTGACCAATATTTATCCCTCAACCAACAATCACTAAAACAGATTATCTGGGTCATATATCTCATTACAGTTTGTAGGGTCTTGCTGTGTGCAAAATGGCTGCCATGTTTCCGTACATTACATCAGTTATTTTTTTTCCTACAGAGTGTTTTGTATAAGTCAATAAATCCCCAGGCCTGGATGAAATGTATCCCGGGCTGTTATGAGAGGCAATGGAGGAAATAGCAGAGGCTCTGGCCATCATTTTCCAGTCCTATCTGGCTGCAGGTGTGATGCCAGAGGACTAGAGGACTGCTAACACTGTGCCATTGTTTACAAAGGGAGAAAGGGATAGACGGTGTAATTACAGGCCAGTCAGCCTAACCTCAGTGGTGGAAAAATTATTGGAAAAAACTCTGAGGGACAGGATAAATCATCATTCAGAAAGTCATGGATTAATCAAAGACAGTCAGCATAGATTTGTTAAAGGAAGGTCGTGTCTGACAAACTTGATGGAATTTTTTGAGGAGGGTCAATGAGGGTAGTGTATATGATGTAGTCTACATGGATTTTAGCAAGGCCCACATTGAAGGTTGGTCAGAAAAGTAAAAGCCCATGGGATCCAAAGAAAAGTGGCAAGTTAGATCCAAAATTGGCTCAGTGGCAGGAAGCAACAGCTAAAGGGCAATGGATGTTTTTGTGACTAGAAGGCTGTTACCAGTGGGATTCCACAGGGCTCAGTACTAGATCTCCTTATTTTTGTGGTATATATCAATGATTTACATCAATGTAGAGGGCATGATTAAGAAATTTGCAGATGATACAAAAATTGATCATGTGGCTGATAGTGAGGAAGATAGCTGTGGACTGCAGGAAGATATCAATGGATTGGTCAAGCGGGCAGAACAGTGGCAAATGGAATTTAATCCGGAGAAGTGTGAGGTAATGCATTTGGAGAGGGCTAACAAGACAAGGGAATACACAATAAATGGTAGGATACTGAGAAGTGTAGAGGAACAGAGTTGCCTTGGAGTGCATGGGCCGGTCCACTGCCGCCAAGTTTTCTCGGCGGTCTCCCTGGTTTCTGGGCGGTCTCGCCTCCCAGCGAGTTTGGTGGAGGCCTCCCGCCAGCGGGGAGAGAAGACCGCTGAGTACCGTCCGCTGGCATCCACCGACGTGCAACGCCCAGACAAGTCCTCCCGCCCGCCGAGCTGCCAGTTTGGTCCGGGCAGTCCTCCGCTGCAGCAGGGGAAAAAACCACAGCATGGAGGCAAGTATGAAGACCTCAATGGTAAGTATGAAGACCTGCAAAAAAAGGTTGGTCTACTTTTTTTCTTTATTTTTTTTTTGCAGGGATTCAGGTGGATGGGGTCCCCTGAAGGATTTCTGAGGGAGGGGGGGGTGGTTTATGGTTTGAACATTTTTTTATTTCATCAGTTTCCCCCCTCCCTGGGCCCGACTCAATCCTCGGCGGTACTTTGCCGAGGATTGCATTTGCCGACGAGAATGGGAGCTACCCACCACTGTTGCCTGAAATGGCGCGTAAGTCCCATTTTTGCCGCCAGGTGGTCTTTCCCAGATTTTTCCATGGAACTACCACCTAAAGTACCATCAGGATCTCAGCGGTCCTTTGGGCGATACTTGGGCAAAACTTAGCTTCCACCAATTTTGGGCCCAATGTCCCTGAAAGTAGCAGGTAGATAAGGTGGTTAAGAAAGCATTCAGAATACTTGCCTTTATTAGCTGAGGCAAAGAATATAAGAGCAAGAAGGTTATGCTTGAACTGTACAAAACATTAGTTAGGCCACAGCTAGAGTACTGTGTACAGTTCTGGTCATCACATTAGAGGAAATATATGATTGCACAAGAGTGGGTACAGATGAGATTTACAAGAATGTTGCCTGGACTGGAGAATTTTAGCTATGAGGAAAGATTGGATAGGCTGGGTTTGTTTTATTTGGAACAGAAGAGACTAAGGGGAGACTTGATTGAGGTGTACAAAATTATGAGAGTCCTAGATAAGAGTGGATAGGAATCATCTGTTTCCCTTAGCAAAGAGGTCAATAACCAAGAGGCATAGATTTAAAGTAATTGGTAGAAGGATTAGAGGGGAGTTGAGAAGACATTTTTTCATCCAGAGGGTGATATAGGCAGAAACCCTCATCACATTTAAAATGTACTTAGATATGCACTTGAAGTGCTGTAACCTGCAAGGCTACGGACCAAGAGCTGGCAAGTCGGATTAGGCTGGATAGCTCTTTCTCGACTGGCGCAGACACAATGGGCCGAATGACCTCCTTCTGCGCTATAAATTTCTATGATTCTATGTATACTTCGTTAATGAGGAAGTCAAATTATGCATCGTTAAGCTATTTTGATCCTATATATCAGCACATTAGAAACAATCATGATGGTAGCAATGCTTAATAGAGTGCTAAGCACTGAAAGTATTCTGCTGTTCTGCAAGTTGAAAAAAAACTCGTTCCTAGTAATTCTGCATTTTGCATTACACATTTGATTGAGGCATTTGTCTTATGATCGTGATATAAACACGTCGGATGTGCACTTTAGTTGAATTTTGCTTTATTTAGATGTATGTTTCCTCGTCTGTCGTTTGGCAAACCTGACTTACGAGAAGTCATAACCTGGTGTTAGCTAGCACCAGGAGCTCAAAGAAGTTTATTTGATTCCACAACGTAAAGAAAAGCACAAAACAAGATTTGTGATTTGTCTACATATGCAAAGGATTGAGTTCTGCACCAATCTCACTACCTATGCTTTGCTTTTACTTGTTATCACAGCATGTGCTTTATCTAAGGAAAGTAGAAATTATGGCTTGAATTTATGAATTGGTAAAATTTATGAATTATTATTAGTGTTATCAGCATATTATATTTTCAATGGGGGGCTGAAATTGGTCTTCAGTGGGAGTGCGAAACAGGCAATAATAAATTAGAACTTGATTTACACTCACTCGATTTTCTTGTGCGTTGAAGTTAATA
This sequence comes from Pristiophorus japonicus, assembly GCF_044704955.1. Lineage (NCBI taxonomy): Eukaryota > Metazoa > Chordata > Chondrichthyes > Pristiophoridae > Pristiophorus > Pristiophorus japonicus. Next base: position 26,445,742 of record NC_091991.1, read on the forward strand.
GAATAGAAAAATTGAGGTGCCGATTCATTATCATGTTTTTTGCAATAATGCCGAAGACCAATCTCACTCCCAGTATGTCTTGTATCCAGTTTGCACCAGTCAGAATGGTACGAACAGAAAAGTTTGCAAGGGTCAGTTACAGCAAAATGCGCTCCGCGAGACATGAATTGAATATTAAACAGGTGTGAGAGTTGAACCCAAGGCTATTAGGATTGCTGGATGTGTATGCAAAGCACACATCACAGCTGCCTTCTTCAAAGTCTGATTTAGACTGTGCCAACAATGCAATCTCAATTTTTGCAACACAACTTCACTCTCCTCACAACTAGAGGACTCTTCAGCTTCCCGGACCGGAGCATTGCGAAGGGGCCCCAGAGACCTCTCCGCCCCAGAGAGCTGTGGAGGCTACGTCATTAAGGTGGAGATAGACAGATTTTTGAATGATAAGGGAGTGAACGGTTATGGAGAGCAGGCAGGAAAGTGGAACTAAGTCCATGATCAGATCAGCCATATCTTATTAAATGGAGGAGCAGGCTCGAGGGGCCGAATGGCCTACTCCTGCTCCTATTTCTTATGTTCTTATGTTCTCCTGGGTATACAAAGCACAACCCAACTGTATTAGCTTGAAATCTTGAATAGAAATTGAAAGTCTTGCCTATATATTTGTAGATGGGCCTGAAATCTCATAATATAAAGAATTCCTGCATCAATGAGATTGGGGCTGCTATGGATTTTCATTAAATAACAACTGCCATAAAAAACAAAAATCAGCATTTCTGTATTTATTCTTTTCTAGTTGCTGAATTATGAATTTTATGCTTCATCAAGGTGAAGGGTTATTGGTCCCAGGAAATGGAATATCTTCCACATCAGGTACCCACTGCTTGCATCAAGTTTAGGTACAGTGCATTTAGCTACAAATTAATGCAATGTTTACCACACCCCAACAATATAGTTCAATCCCAGGCTCCATCCACTGCATTATTTTCCCATTTCAAATAGCAGCCATTCTTCGGACTGTCAAAACAAATAGGAACCTTTATAGCCAACATACAAAGGGCTAGATTTTACACTTTTGTGCACATCGCCCAAAAATGGATGTTATTTCTGGCGTGGGTGGTAAAAATGAGTTTTCAGATCGTCGGCTTCTCGTCCATTCTCAAAGCACCTAGTCTCCATTTTATAATTGGGCATTACCGCGAGCGATATGAAATGGGTGGTAATGTTAAATCTCGCTGACCTTCTGCCGTAAATTGTTGCCGTCCTTAGCAACGGCATGGCAACGCTCGATTCCCACGATTCAGGAGGTCAAGGGTCATCATGGCATGAGCAGAAGAGGAGACAGAGAGAGAGAGAGCTGAGAGGGACTGAAGGCATGTGTGGGTGTGGTGTGGCTGCTTTGGAGGAAGGAGGGAGAGTTTCGAGCTTTACAGCAAATAGGGAAATAAAAATTAGCTGTTACCAGCCACACATTTGCCTGAATTTGGCCTATAATGGAGGGAGAGGGGGAGGCATCACAGCACGATGTGGAGACTGATGCTGGAGAGAGCAGTGAGGTGGGAGAGGAGCACATTGGAGGGCACAAAAGAGGGAGGAGGTTCTCAGAAGAGGCCTCCTTCCTGCAGGAGGTCGCGTCACGCTGGGGTAATTTGACACAGGGAGGGCGTGGGAAGCCCACCACAAAGGCCTACCAGAGGATATGGACTGAGATAGCAGAGATGGTCTCGTCGGCGTCCAACGAGGTGCGTGAGGGCATACAATGCCGCAAACGATGGAACGACCTTGTGGGATCCGCAAGAGTAAGTATTACATTGATTTACATGTACTTATGTATTTAGATAATTTGATTTGTAACAGTCATGAGTGATGTGAGGTCTTTCACTTTTACCGGGAATGTTTTACTCAAAGCCTGTGGTCACAGTGCACGTCTTTAGGTAAAAAATGATAATTATCATAATAATCATGATTACATCTGTCGGTTATGTGTTGTATCAGTCTCTGTGACAGTACCTAGTAATGATATCATGCAACGATCTCATGCCATGTTGTCCTGTCAGAGCTGGGTAGAGCTGCAGAACACCAAAGGGCAAAAAACGTTAGTGGGAGTTGTGTACAGACCTCCAAACAGTAGTAGTGATGTTGGGGAGGGCATCAAACATGAAATTAGGGGTGCGTGCAATAAAGGTGCAGCAGTTATAATGGGTGACTTTAATATGCACATAGGTTGGGCTAACCAAACTGGAAGCAATACGGTGGAGGAGGATTTCCTGGAGTGCATAAGGGATGGTTTTTTAGACCAATATGTCGAGGAACCAACTAGGGGGGAGGCCATCTTAGACTGGGTGTTATGTAATGAGAGAGGATTAATTAGCAATCTCGTTGTGCGAGGCCCCTTGGGGAAGAGTGACCATAATATGGTGGAATTCTGCATTGGGATGGAGAATGAAACAGTTAATTCAGAGACCATGGTCCAGAACTTAAAGAAGGCTAACTTTGAAGGTATGAGGCGTGAATTGGCTGGGATGGATTGGCGAATGATACTTAAGGGGTTGACTGTGGATGGGCAATGGCAGACATTTAGAGACCGCATGGATGAACTACAACAATTGTACATTCCTGTCTGGCATAAAAATAAAAAAGGGAAGGTGGCTCAACCGTGGCTATCAAGGGAAATCAAGGATAGTATTAAAGCCAAGGAAGTGGCATACAAATTGGCCAGAAATAGTAGCGAACCTGGGGACTGGGAGAAATTTAGAACTCAGCAGAGGAGGACAAAGGGTTTGATTAGGGCAGGGAAAATGGAGTACGAGAAGAAGCTTGCAGGGAGCATTAAGACGGATTGCAAAAGTTTCTATAGATATGTAAAGAGAAAAAGGTTAGTAAAGACAAACGTAGGTCCCCTGCAGTCAGAATCAGGGGAAGTCATAACGGGGAACAAAGAAATGGCGGACCAATTGAACAAGTACTTTGGTTCGGTATTCACGAAGGAGGACACGAACAGCCTTCCGGTTATAAAAGGGGTCGAGGGGTCTAGTAAGGAGGAGGAACTGAGGGAAATCCTTATTAGCCGGGAAATTGTGTTGGGGAAATTGATGGGATTGAAGGCCGATAAATCCCCAGGGCCTGATGGACTGCATCCCAGAGTACTTAAGGAGGTGGCCTTGGAAATAGCGGATGCGTTGACAGTCATTTTCCAACATTCCATTGACTCTGGATCAGTTCCTATAGAGTGAAGGGTAGCCAATGTAACCCCACTTTTTAAAAAAGGAGGGAGAGAGAAAACAGGGAATTATAGACCGGTCAGCCTGACATCGGTAGTGGGTAAAATGATGGAATCAATTATTAAGGATGTCATAGCAGTTCATTTGGAAAGAGGTGACATGATAGGTCCAAGTCAGCATGGATTTGTGAAAGGGAAATCATGCTTGACAAATCTTCTGGAATTTTTTGAGGATGTTTCCAGTAGAGTGGACAAGGGAGAACCAGTTGATGTGGTATATTTGGACTTTCAGAAGGCGTTCGACAAGGTCCCACACAAGAGATTGATGTGCAAAGTTAGAGCACATGGGATTGGTAAAAACAGAGAGACAGACTATTATCTGAATGGTGACAGATTAGGAAAAGGGGAGGTGCAAAGAGACCTGGGTGTCATGGTACATCAGTCATTGAAGGTTGGCATGCAGGTGCAGCAGGCGGTTAAGAAAGCAAATGGCATGTTGGCCTTCATAGCAAGGGAATTTGAGTACAGGGGCAGGGAGGTGTTGCTGCAGTTGTACAGGGCATTGGTGAGGCCACACCTGGAGTATTGTGTACAGTTTTGGTCTCCCAACCTGAGGAAGGACATTCTTGCTATTGAGGGAGTGCAGCGAAGGTTCACCAGACTGATTCCCGGGATGGCGGGACTGACCTATCAAGAAAGACTGGATCAACTGGGCTTGTATTCACTGGAGTTCAGAAGAATGAGAGGGGACCTCATAGAAACATTTAAAATTCTGACGGGGTTAGACAGGTTAGATGCAGGAAGAATGTTCCCAATGTTGGGGAATTCCAGAACCAGAGGTCACAGTCTAAGGATAAGGGGTAAGCCATTTAGGACCGAGATGCGGAGGAACTTCTTCACCCAGAGAGTGGTGAACCTGTGGAATTCTCTGCCACAGAAAGTTGTTGAGGCCAATTCACTAAATATATTCAAAAAGGAGTTAGCTGTAGTCCTTACTACTAGGGGGATCAAGGGGTATGGCGAGAAAGCAGGAATGGGGTACTGAAGTTGAATGTTCAGCCATGAACTCATTGAATGGGCCGAATGGCCTACTCCTGCACCTATTTTCTATGTTTACAGACGAAGCTATCGACGATGAGGTCCGTGCAGAGGCGAACGGGTGGGGGGCCACCAGTCCCCAGCGACATCACTGACATGGAGGAGTGTGTGCTCGCACTCATGGGGAAACACCCCCGGACAGCCACGGACGCATCTACAGACCCTGAAGTGATGCCACGTGAGTAAAGTTTACACCATTGCGTGCTGTCAAATCAGTAGATGCCACACCCACTCATATCCAAACAATCATATATGATAGATGATTTCTAAAATTGTCCTCGAAATAATGCTGGCCAAATGAAAATCATTGCAATGCAAATGTGTTGATGGCCATGAAATGTGATGTCTGTGATGATTTTGATAGCGGTGGTGCTTTTGTCGTGCATATGTTGTGTGTAGCGCGGGACTCAACTTGTGACCCTAGCACCCCCTTCTCCTCTAATAACCTCATTTGTGTCTTACAGCTCAGCCAGCAGCGCGGCCCCAGGCAAGGCCAGAGAGGCCAGAAGGTGGGGGCGTGGGGCAGGAGTCAGCGGATGATCCTACTACATCTGGTGCTGAGGAGCTCCGATTCTCGCCCCACAATCCGCTGGGTCTGGTCTCGACGGATGAGAGCGCGGACTTCGAGGAACCTGCATCGCCATGTTCCAGAAGCCATTCCACCCCAAGGCCATCTAATGGTCCTCCGATCATTCCCGCCTCCACTCGGGAGGTAATGGCCCCAGGCACCTCGCCACAGGGTACCCCATTTGTCCCCAGGATGGCGCCGACCCCGCGGAGGCCTCGTGAACGTGGCAGGTCTGGTCCACGAGCGCCACATGAGAGCGGAGAGATGGTACAGTTGTCCAGCAGGACTGTAGACATTGGTGACCAGCTCATCGAAGCATTTGGGGGCATATCCCGACATCTGGTCACCATGACTGAGTAGATTCCGCGGACGGCGGAGGCTCGGGATGCAATAGCCAGGAACACTGCTGGCACAGGCCTCTCAGTGGTCCCGGAGCATGGCACTAGGTTCTGCACCACCACTGTGGATGACAGAAGAGAGGAAGGACCAAGATCCTGTTTCTGCATCAGAGAATGTTGCCCTCTCAGCATCCCCCGCTCTCGTATCCGTGCAACCACTGCCTCTGCCTTCATCCCCCACCAATGAGGCACTGCCTGAGGAGCTCCTTGGCCAGGCACCATGGAGCGAGGAAGGGACGGGGTAGAGGTGGGGAGAAGAAGGGGAGGGGGGAAGGAAAGTGAGGTGCATGTCCATCTGTGTTATATCTCCATCTGGGTGGAATTTGTTGTAATGTTTGGGGGGAGGGGACTACCCTCCTGCTTATCATTTGTATTCTGTGTTGCTGGACATGTTGACCATTTGATTGATGTCAATGTTGCAAAAAGTGGGGTGTGGGCGGGAGTTGGGTGTTTTCGCCCGTGATAGTAATGTTGGTTATTGAACATAACCTTGTTGCGCATTGTCTCAGATAGCTGCACCGTTACACACTGGTGATTCCTTAACATGAAAGGGTTAAATAAAACTTTACTTCAATCAACGTAAACTTTAACTGGCACCAAGTGATGGCCACCATTGATGTCTAAGCTGCACACACACAGCAGTGTGTCAGTGTTGTCACTCACAGCAACGTTCTTTCAGGCAAATTGTTCAGATATCAGCTCCTCCACATAAGAGTCTTGCAGCTATGTAGCCACCACGGGCCCTTCCCTGCTGTTTGGAGGGGGTCGTGGGCATGGTTGCATAGCCAGCCTGATTGCCTGGCCTTAGGTCAGCGTCCAGCCCCTCGTCCTCCTCTTGCTCTCTCTCCTGAGGTGGTGCATCAGTCCCTTCTGGCAATTCTTGGCCCCTCCTGATAGCCAGATTGTGCAGCATGGAGTATACAACTATGAATTTACCTACTTGCTCAGGGTTGTATTGTAGCTCCCCTCCTGAGTGATCCAGACATTTGAAGCACTGCTTAGGCACGGTTATTGTTTTGTGGACCACATTGCGTGTGTCTCTGTGGCCCTGGTTGTATCGCTTCTCGGCATCGCTGTGGGTGTCATGCAGTGGGGTCATCAGCCAGGTGGCTCTGCCATATCGGTTATCACCAAGCAGCCAGCATTGTCCTTGTGGCTGACTCTTAAAGATGTGAGAGACAGCGCTCTCACGCAGGATGTGAGCCTCATCGAAGGTGCCCGGACATTTGGCATTCACTGCCATTGTGATCTGGTGGTCGATAACTAGTTGGACCTTCAGGGAGTGAAATCCTTACCTGTTACGAAAAAGCTCTGGGTCCTGAGAAGGTGCCCGCATGGCGATGTGAGTGCACTGTATTGCTGCCTGCACCCTGGGGAACTTAGCAATGGGGTAGAATACTCCAGCCCTGTCAGTTTGAGCCTCCGTCGTCATGGGAAAGCTGATAAAGTCCATTCTTCTCGTGTACAGAGCCTCCGTGACCTGTCTAATGCAGCAATGGGTGGCATGGTGAGACAGAGGGCAAATCTCGACCGCAGAGGAACCGGACGCTTAGAACAACAGTGCCGCAGTGACCTTGACCTCGACCGACACTGATGTCCTGATGGCAGGCTGCATATGTGGCCTGATGAGCTCACATATTTCATTGATCACCACCTTGTGGAAGCGCAGTCTCCGAAGGCAGGTGTGGTCGGAGACGTCGAGGTAAGACCTCTTTTCCCTGTACGTGCGGGGTGTGTATGGTCTGGACCTCCTCCTCATCCTTGTACCTCTTAAATTGGGGATATAATGATGTGCATCATACATTGAGCCATCTGCACCTGCAGCATCTGCGTATTAATCGATGCATGCTGAGAAATAGCTGGCCCCATTGCAACAAAAGTATAATAGTGAATGAGCAGAAGCAATAATTTCCTCACTAAAATACACCTAGAATAAATCCCCAATGATCCAGAGTCTAAAAATATGTCTGTTGAGATGGTCACTTCATCTGAGAAGAACTCCAGAGTCAATGCAAACTCCCCCGAAGTTGAAGCAGCCTTTTGAATGAAGCGACCTGCGATTTTAAAAATGGCAGCCACATCGCTGGCTTTAGTTCAAAACAGTTCCACTTTTTCTGGGTGTTTTTTTGAGCGAGCGATATTTGTGCGAGGTGGTGAAAGTGGCAGTGGGTGATCTCCTGGGCGTTTGTTTCGCCAAATGTGCACTTTACAACAAAAAAAATGGACGGGTGATATTATTGAATCTCGGCGTTAAGTAACGCTGGGCAATATTATGGGCATTGATTTCTTCCATTCTGATGATTCAGCCATTCCACAGATGCAAAGACGAGTTGTCCCTGTGGGCGGACTGTCTATTGTGGGGCAATTGCGTAGTCTTACCCAAGAAAGGCAGAGACACATTCATATGTGAACTGCACAGCATTCACCCAGGCATCATAATGATGAAAGCCATAGCCAGATCCCATGTGTCGTGGCCCAGCATCGAGTCAGATTTAGATTCATGCGTGCGCCAATACAACACTTGCTCTCAGCTGAGCAATGCACCCAGAGAGGCATCGCTAAGTTTGTGGTCGTGGCCCTCAAAACCGTGGTCGAGAATCCACGTAGACTATGCGGGCCCATTTCTAGGCAAAATGTTTTTGGTTGTCGTGGATTAAATGTGCAATAATCTCTGTAAGCACGTCCACGGCCACCATTGAAAGCCTACAAGCCATGTTTTCCACGCATGGCTTGCCTGATGTCCTAGTCAGCGTGCTTCACCAGTGCTGAATTCAAGGAATTCCTGACCCACAACGGGACAAAACACATCACATCTGCCCCGTTCAAGCCCGCATCCAACGGCCAGGCAGAACGGGCAGTTCAGACCATCAAGCAAAGCTTGAAACGTGTGTCGAAAGGCTCCCTGCAGATCCGGTTGTCCCGAATGTTGCTCAGCTACCGCACCAGACCCCACTCACTCACCAGGGATCCCCCCAGCCGAGCTGCTCATGAAAAGGGCGCTTAAAACAAGGCTCTCTCTTGTCCACCCTGATCTCCATGATCACGTGGAGGGCAAGCGGCATCAACAAAGTGTACACCATGACCGCGCAAATTAATCACGCGATATTGAGATCAATGATCCTGTCAATTATGGTCATGGTCCCAAATGGCTCGCTGGCACGGTCACAGCCAAAGAGGGGAGTAGGGTGTTTCAGGTCAAATTGGCCAATGGACAAACGCACAGAAAATATTTGGACCAAATCAAATTGCGGTTCACCAACAGTTACGAACAACCCGAAGAGGACACCACCAACTTTGACCCTCCAACACACACACAAGTGGCAACTGCCATCATGGTTGACCACGAAGCCGAACTCATCATCTCCAGCAGCCCGGCAAGGCCAGCTGCCCAACAGCCCAGTGAAGAACTAACCAACTCACCCACACCCACATTTGTACCGAGACGATCGACAAGGGAACGTAAAGCCCCAGATCGTCTCACCTTGTAAATAAGTGTACTGTTGACTTCACGGGGGAATGGTGTTATGTATTTAACCCTTTGTAACCTGCTTGACACCTGACCACCAGAGGGCCCACCTGTTGGAGTCCCAAGGGATCCCAGCTGTCGAAATCTCGACCTCCGAAAAGAATGACTCCGACACTTACAGCTCCGGTAGAAGTTTCCTTTTTAATTTACTTGCTCGCAAGGGGTAGGTTTCACTCAGTCAAGGGCTAAATGAACACCTCCGAAATGGTTCAGTTTAACAAGATATTTATACAGTAAAACCAAAGTTCTGGCCTCTCCCTGTGTATTGCTCTGTCTCACAGTCAGTGAATACAGATAAAGAGTTAATTACTATATCCTGGTCCTGACATGGTGTCCAGATATTTCCTTTTGTCAGGGTTATCAGAAAGCCAAACGGCCATTACTCCATGAGTCATAGGTAATGGGCTATCACCTGTCTTGTATTGTGTCAGGATTGTTTCAATTTCCTGGTCAGTTTATCTGTTTGCATCAAATGGATGAGGGAAAGGAAAGAGATAATGGCTAGAAGATAAGGGTGGGGTGACATGGAACTCCTGTAGTGTAGACAATAGGAGAGCACCATGGGGGGTTACTTGTCTCAGCATGACTTGTCTCCTAGCTGTCTGATGGCCATCAGCCATCTAACAGCAGGTTTAGCTGTTTATGCAAGCTGACTGCTAAAATGCAGAAAGTTCTGGAAGGGCCAGGACTCCATTTTAATCAAAAGGCACACAAATACCGTATGGTATCAGCTTAGATAAAAATACTTTCCACACAGCATCCCTTGGGAGCACAGTATATAAGCAGGCTACCCACGAGGTACCGACACTCTGGAATCTTATTCAAGGAGCTAATGTCACACTTGCTCATTGTACACAGTACTCAGTTTCACCCTTTATTATGAGTGTACCATGGGCGTTATACGTCATTTCAGTGGTAAAATGGATGTTAAGTGGGTGTTAAGCATGCAAAAAAATGAGGGAACTCTAGCCCAAAGACTTTCATCCCATCGGAGGAGCAGGAGTGCATGCGCATGCCACCCACCAAGTTGGATCCTTAGGATTAGTGTGATCCAATTTCTAGGCCATTGTGGGTCTCACTAGAAACTTCAGGAAGTTATCAGTCAATATCTACTTCCTAATTGTAGCCTAATTCCTGATACTGTAGCCTTTATAGAAGCACTAAGAAAAATTAACAAGTACCAGGGATTGATTTTGATGTTGCAATCAAATTTTGGGCATTCAGATGATGATGATAAACCAGTGAAGATTCACTCTTACGGTTTAAGAACCTTAGAACTGGATTTAATATTCTGTAATTAGAGTAATTGCAACAGTGACTACACTCAAAAGTACTTAATTGGCTGTAAAGAGCTTTGAGACGTCCAGTGGTCGTGAAAGGCACTATATAAATCCAAGTCTTTTTTTTTCTTTCAAGTATCTGCTCTGCTCACACCAATATTTTTAACATCCCCAGCCAACAAAAACAACTTTTCAAACTCACTTACCCACTTTAGAATTTTAATACCAGCCCAGTGGTCGTGAAAGGCACTATATAAATTCAAGTCTTTTTTTTTCTTTCAAGTAACTGCTCTGCTCACACCAATATTTTTAACATCCCCAGCCAACAAAAACAACTTTTCAAACTCACTTACCCACTTTAGAACTTTAATAGCAGCCCAAGGGAGCACGAGTTCTATCGCACTGTCAAAAGAATTCCAAATGTATTAGGTCGTACTAATGATGTGTATGTGTGGGTTACGACAGTATAATGCCTATCATACTTTCAAAGGTCATGCCGGGAGTCACAGACAATCAAAAATATTCATAGAGAATGTGTAGAGACACTCTGTTTCATTATCTGCTGGGAATGTTTGTAGTAAATGGAATTCAAATAAAATGAAGTCAGTTGTCATGTTCTGCCTTTTCTGCTTATTTAACCAAAGTACAAATCGTATTTTATTCAAGTTCCCTGGGCTCCTCAGAAGCTTTCTAACACAGAAGGGGAAGAAAAAAACACACCCAACCACAGACGTCAGTGGAATGCGAGGCTGGTGCTCAGGATATGCAGAGGTTTGATGAACTAGTCACTGTCTTGCTGTGAAGAATGCATTCCCCCAAACAGAAACTTTAAATCTGCTGTCATCCTGTGTCGTTTGGCATCAGAGAGGACACCAGCAACATAACATTAATTCTTCACATTTCAGAGAATGAAAAGGAGTTTACATTGTTGTTTCCCCAGTTGTCACTATCATCCAATAGTTCAACTTATGATCACTTTTTTTTTGTGAAGAATTTCCTACTGCCGGTTTGCACAAGATCCATTTGTTCTATTCTAGCAATTTAATTTAAAGTAATATCCCACTTTTAACTTGCTGCTCAAAAACTTGTCCGGAAACTTCATTTTCCTTGCCAGACCTTCTAAACACTCCTTTTCAAAGCAGGCCGATTATGAATTGTATTGAAATTGAAAATTCTAATTTCATATTCTCTATCTGGTAGGCTTTTGATTCCTTTCAGGCTCTCTCCATAATTATGCTTTCTCATTCCAGTTCTGTTCCTCCCTCTTAGCCCTTTCAACACAGTCGGGTGCCGCAAAATAAAGGGGAGTTTTGTCTAAACACAGGAGATTACCTGACAGCTTGCACCACTTCATTCAGCCAAGTGATGTACAGACTTGCATACTCTTGATGATTGTCTTTCTTATCTTCTTGGCACCAAAAGACTTCAGTCCACTCCCTACTAAAAGCTACTTGGTGCTAGGTTACAAATACCGTGCCAAAATTGTTTCAGTGTGGATCATGAACTCTACTCTTCTCAAGGGTTAGGTCACCATGCAACTGAGCATGTGATTATTTCAGTAAATTTAGGGCTATGCGGGTGTTTTCTATTTTAACGTGGGCGTCGCTGGCAAGGCCAACATTTATTACCCATCCTGAATTGCCCTTGAGAAGGTGGTGGTGAGCTGCCTTCTTGAACCGCTGCAGTCCGTGTGATGGAGGTACTCCCACAGTCTGACTTTGTCGTAGTGGTTTGGTACAACTGAGTGGCTTGCTAGTCCATTTTAGAGAGCAGTTAAGAGTCAACCGCATTGTGGGTCTGGAGTCACATATAGGCTAGACTGGGTAAGGAATGCAGATTTCCTTCCCTAAAGGACATTAGGGAACTAGTTGGGTTTTTACGGACAATCCGATAGTTTCATGGGGCCCAAATGTCCCCAAGAGTTGCTCCGTTTTTTTTTGGAGCAACTTGATTTTTCTGGAGTAGCTTAAAAATCCCCATTCTGCACATTTAATTAGCGGCAGTGTAAGTGAGTTCGTTAGAATTTTTTTTAGTTTTTTTTTCAAAAGGGGGCATTACCAGCCACCTATGCCTGTTTTGGCCATTTAAGCCAGTTTGGACAGCTAATGGTTGCTCCAAACTAACTTAGGCCAGCGTATGTGGCCACTTGTGGCCTGCACAGAAAACCATTGCGGAGAGTTAAGAAATCAGCGCAGGTAGTCAGAGATAGGGGAGGGGGGAAGGGAAGTGAGAGGACCTTGCAAAGCACTAAACACCTTCACAACATTACAGAAGCATAAAAACCATCAATAATAAATAATAAATAAATAAATAAATAATAAGAAATTTAACTTAACTCACCAAGGGCTCAAGGCTGGGCCAAACAATGTACATTAGTTCACACAGATTGGCTATCCTATCTACATTAAATGAAAACTATCTTTTATAGTCTACAATGCTCTGTCCATTTCAACATATTGACACCCAAAATCTAGTTAAACAATGGATTGACCTGAGAGCAGCATCAAATCCAGCATCTCATTGGACTAGCTATGACCTCCATCTCTGGATAGCATATTAATGTTTCAGATCACTACTAGCCTCGCTTTATGCTGCTAGCTTATTGTTACGAAAATTCAGAATTTAATATTACAGAAATATGTTTAACTGCACCAGAATTGCACTTTTCTTTAAAGACAAAATGCTACCCCGCCCACCCGGCTACAAAAAAAAAGTTTGTTGTACCAACGGCTCGTGTATGCAACTGTGCACACTCAGCTCAGCGATTCACTATGGCTGCTGGTGCTTCTAAACAACAGGATTCCATGAACTCCGTGGGAACCTGTCTGACAGACATGTCACTCCTGCTAGCACCCCTAACTTACTTCAACCATGGCTCTGTGTTGTGCAGCGTAGTTTTACCAGTGCAGTGCTGTTGAAGAGTATCGGGTCGTCGGTTTGGCCAGGGATAGGGGCAGCGAGCATCGGGTCAGGCTCACAGCCTGCAGGACGCACTGGGAAGGCGAGGAGCAGACTGCACTGCACATACGCACAGCTGCAGGCACTGTTTTCAGTGCAGGGCTGTAGCTCTACCCCCCCCCCCCCACCCCCCACTCCATGAGAAATGCCACACCAGGACCCGGGACACACAGCAGAGCAGCCAGAATTGTTGGTAAGTTTTTTGGCGCCGTTTTGAGCGCACAAAGTCGGTGCACCTCAGGAGAGTGCACCGGAAAAAGGTGTTGGGGAAATTTGGCCCCATTGTCACCATTACTGATACTAGCTTTTTATTCCTGATTTATTTAATTAACTGAATTTAAATTCCCCAGCTGCCATGGTGGGATTTAACCTCATGTCTCTGGATTATTTGCCTAGGCCTCTGGATTACTAATCCAGAAATATAACCACTATGCTACCGTACCCCATAAGTGTAATGGGAGCAGTACTGGATGTAGGGGGTGGTGTTGGGGGTCAGATTAGCCTCTGACCTTCTGAGCGCTTCGAACCGCTCCCACTCCCTTGATTCTAGACTCTGGATTTATTTAGGGATGTGACAAAGTGCAGCAGACAACTGGTTTTGGTGCAAGAAACTTTGACTTTATTCAAGAAAGAAAATTACAATATTTAGTGTAAGTCAAAATCTTACAATCTCAAAATGGGAAACACTTTAATCCATACACAAGAAGAGATACAGCAGAAGAACACCTCCCACCTCCCTATCCCACTTTCTAGCTAAGTTAGACTCTAGGGCAACAGGGATAATGCTCACCACTCCTTCCTTTGACAGTTGCCAGTGGTTCGTGATTTTGGGGTTGGTAGGTTCTGCTTGCCGTACCCCGAACGTAGTAGAGGATTTCTTGCTGCGTATTCTTCAGTTGGGTTGTGTCCGCTGATGCGGTAGGGCGCGTTTTGGATCTATGGGGTAAATACCCACTTTTCTCTTGCAGAGGTAGGATTTTTGGTTATTTAGGTAAAGTTTTACCCGTTGGTAGGTCAGGAACAGGTTGTAGAGTGGAAAACTTTCGAATCTCCGGTTTTCTGCCAAGTTGGTTCTGGTCGAAATCTGTCCGTCGCAGTGCCTCAATGTTACCAAGTTGGTTGTTGGTAATGGTTCATTGATGGTTTCGTGAGGCTCTTGATAACGCGACGTGTCTGATGATGTCCAGGATCACCGAAGACCGACTTCTTCTGTCTTCGCTATGATGGTCTGTGGTAGCCTGTGAATAACCTACTGACTGTAAAACAGGGCCTCAATTATACTTTGAAAGGCTTCCTTATCTGTGCGCCAAATCAAGCCCCGTTCTTTGTTTAAGTTTTGGCGGGCTCGTTACTGGTAACTTGATTGAAAATGTGTCAATTGCTGGAATTATCTGTCGGTTTTGAGTCACAATTATTAAAGTTAATTTCTGGTGTCGAGTTGTCTGCCTGGGTCCCAGCTTTTTATGTCGGCCAGAAAGGTGATTAGCATTATGCATGTGTTGGATGGGTTTTGTGCTTGGATTGAAACTGTACTTCCTTGGGTCGATGGTTGAAATGTAAATGTCTTCTAGGGGCCAGGTTTCGAGGGTAAATAGTTCCCCAGACAACTTGATTAACTCAATATCCAAACTGGCCTTTTAGAGGTTGAACCCACCCCTTTTCTTGCAGCCCTTTTCTCACAGACCCAACATTCATCTTTTAAAAATCCCAAACTTGGTTAAAACTCGTAGATTTCTTCCATAAGCATTTTAGGATCCCAAACCTTCTGCTTAATAGTCCCAAATCGAATTTCCTTTTCAATGAGTCCAAACACTTGGGGGTTTCCACGAATTTTGGAATCTTACACTGAACTAGCAACCCTGAGTTCAAATCCCACCATCGCAAATTGAATACAGGGGCAGGGAGGTGTTGCTACAGTTATACAGGGCCTTGGTGAGGCCACACCTGGAGTATTGTGTACAGTTTTGGTCTCCTAACTTGAGGAAGGACATTCTTGCTATTGAGGGAGTGCAGCGAAGGTTCACCAGACTGATTCCCGGGATGGCGGGACTGACCTATCAAGAAAGATTGGATCAACTGGGCTTGTATTCACTGGAGTTCAGAAGAATGAGAGGGGACCTCATAGAAACGTTTAAAATTCTGACGGGTTTAGACAGGTTAGATGCAGAAAGAATGTTCCCAATGTTGGGGAAGTCCAGAACCAGGGGTCACAATCTGAGGATAAGGGGTAAGCCATTTAGGACCGAGATGAGGAGAAACTTCTTCACCCAGAGAGTGGTGAACCTGTGGAATTCTCTACCACAGAAAGTAGTTGAGGCCAATTCACTAAATATATTCAAAAGGGAGTTAGATGAAGTCCTTACTACTCGGGGGAGCAAGGGTTATGGCGAGAAAGCAGGAAGGGGGTACTGAAGTTTCATGTTCAGCCATGAACTCATTGAATGGCGGTGCAGGCTAGAAGGGCTGAATGGCCTGCTCCTGCACCTATTTTCTATGTTTCTATGTGAAACTGAACTCAATAATTCTGTTAATTTATGATCTAGCACCTTCAAAAGCTGCTGAATTATCATAAAACCTCAACTGACTCACTAGTCCATGGACTGATCTGCATTTGACTCCAGTCCCACAATATGCCGTTGATTCTTAGGCCCTGATCTTATCTTTGGGGCACATTCGGTGCAGGGGGTGGGAATTAGGAATGGGAAACCCGGAAGTTTCACGAATATCCTGAAGTTAACTGCAGGATGTCTGTAAATTTGTTTCTATTGGCTTTTCACCCACATCCAGTCTGTTTGTCGGGCAGGAAAGTCTGCAGCACAAGGCTGCAACTGAGCTGCGAGCAGGTAGGTGTAGTCGGGCGGGGGGGGGGGGCGGGCAGGCGGTGGTGGGAGAGATCATTCGGGCACAGGGGGCGAGGGTTGCTGGATAACTTGTTGGGTGGAGCTCCAGGCCCACAAGCAGTGCTGTAAAGGCACTTACCTCATGGATTTAGCCCTTCTTTCCTCCTTTAACCTGCTGGGTTTCCTGAGGGCTGGGAAACCCGGTCGAGATGAGTTAAAACTAGAATGACTGTTAAAATGAAGGCACACAGTCTCATTAAAATAGTTAAATAATCATCCCGCCACCTGAGAGCGGCTTCCCCTCGTCCCCCCTCCTTTAATCCCAGAAGTGGGCATGTTCGAGGTAGGTGGGGTGCTTCTTTCAAATTTGTAGCATTTTATCCTCCTACACGACCCAAACCCATCCATGTTGGGGAGGGGGGTTTAAATTCCCCCCTTAATAACCTTGTGAGTGACCTAGCAAGTCACTCGCTTGCAAACTATCACTACAGAATATGGGGATAGTGCAGGAAAGTCGAGTTGAAATAGAAGATCAGCCGTAATCTTATTGAATGGCGGAGCATGCTCAAGGAGCCAAATGACCTACTCCTGCTCCTAATTCTCATGTTCTTATGTAATCTACAGACTTATTTGAAATATTGGATGCAATCCCAGCATAGTTGAACTTGTAAATCCTTATATCTGGGAACTGAGGGGACCATTAGGAGAGCCACCCCATAGACTAGTTAAACAACCATTTGATGGAATCATACTCACAGAATCATTCCAATCATCCAACATCTCAGATCCAGTGATAACAATGGAGGTCCAAAGAGACTTGTGGGTGCAGGTACATAGATCATTAAAATGTCATGAACAGGTACAGAACATAATCAAAAAGACTAATGGGATGCTGGACTAGAGGACTAGAATACAAGGGGATAGAAGTTATGGTGCAGCTATTCAAAGCCCTGGTTAGACCACACCTGGAACACTGTGAGCAGTTCTGGGCCCCACACCTTCTGAAGGATATATTGGGCTTGGAGGCCTTGAAGAACACAATAACTGCAGCATAGGTTTACCAGAATGATACTTGGACTTCAAGGGTTAAGTTACGAGGAGGGATTACACAAATTAGGGTTGTATTCCTTTGAGTTTTGAAGGTTAAGGGGTGACCAGATCCAAGTTTTCAAGATATTAAGGGGAACAGATAGGATAGATAGAGAGCAACTATTTCCACTGGTTGGCGTATCCATGGGGGAAAAATTCGGGTCATTTGAGCCTCCCATGACACAAACGACTTTTTGCCTAGGAGTTTAGAAATTCCACGGGAGTTTAGCGGTGGCGGTAACCTGTAGCTCCCTGCACAGCGACCCGTATTTGCCCCAGAGTAAAAATTCGGTAATCCCTGTGAAACTGCCCTGGTCAATGCCTGCGACAGCTTCACGGGGCACGTAACGGGCTGTAGGCCGCACATGGGGAAAAAAATGGCTAACTTACCAGTCGAGGCCTTCTTGTTTGTAGATCTGTGCCACGATGTTGCAGCTCGGCACCCTGCTCCCTTGTGGCCCAGATTTGGCCCCATTTCCCACCCACAGACACGTCAGCTTGACCCTCCCCTTTAATGGAAGGTGGACAGAGGAAACATTTCAAGCACACCCTCAAAGCCTCCCTGATAAAGTGCAACATCCCCACCGACACCTGGGAATCCCTGACCCAAGACCGCCCTAAGTGGAGGAAGAGCATCCGGGAGGGCACTGAGCACCTCGAGTCTCATCGCCGAGAGCACGCAGAAAACAAGCGCAGGCAGCGGAAGGAGCGTGCGGCAAACCAGACTCCCCACCCACCCTTTCCTTCAGCCACTGTCTGCCCCACCTGTGACAGAGACAATGGGCCCAAGTTTCCACATGATTTGCGCCTGATTTTTAGGAGCAACTGGTGGAGAACGGACTATCTTAGAAATCACAATTCTCCACATTTTTTTTTTTTGCAGTTCTAGTCAGGTAGAACAGTTCCACTTTGGAACAGAATTTTTTCTTCAAAAGGGGGCGTGTCCGGCCACTGACGCCTGATTTGAAAGTTTCCACAGTGAAAACGTACTCCAAACTAACTTAGAATGGAGCAAGTGAAGATTTTTGTAGAACTGAAAAAACCTGTTCTACACATTAAAAAATCAGGCGCAGGTTACAAATTAGGCGTCCAGAACGAGGTGGAGGGGGGGGGGGAAGGGAAGTCATTAAATTCTACAATAAATCATTATTTATACTTATACAAATATTATACAAATAAATCCAACCTGAATAAAAATTTATAAGCAAAGAAAAGATTAAATAAACCATCTTCCTACCTGTGTGAAAGTGCTTCAGCCAGGGAGAATGCTGTAGCAAGCCTCACAAAACGAGGCAGCCGTTCCAGACGGCAGGCGGGAGGGAGGGAGGGAACCGACTGAACGCAGGGTGGGGGGGGGAGAGCCGTTCCAGATGGCGGGAGGGAGGGAGGGAGAGGGAAGGAGACAGAAGGCTGCAGGAAGCCTCAGAAATTGAGGAGCCATTTCCCGACGGCAAAAGGGGGAGGTCGTCTGGAAACGGCTGCCTCAACTTCCTGAGGCTTCCTGCAGCCTTCTCAGTGCTGGTGTGCTGATGGCAATGTGCTTTTATTAAAAAATGTTCAAAAACTAAACAGCTACAAAGAGCTACAAAAATGGCCGAGTGCCAATGTTTCCTTCGCACTGCGCGTGCGCGAACGCTCCAACGCGCACGCGCAGCGTTGCCGGCAGGAAAAACACTAATTTAAATAGTACCCGCCCCCTCCCACTTACAAAATCGGCGCGAGTGTAGGCTCCGTCCCCCCCTGGGCGCCGCGCCAAACAGACAAGGAGCTGCAGGGCTCTCCAGAATCGCGAGTTTTTTTTCCGGCGCCGTTTTAGGCGCGCAAAACGGGCGCCCAGCTCGGAGGGGCGCCCGTTTTTTATCATGTGGAAACTTGGGCCCTATAATTCCTGTATTGGACTGTGCAGTCACCTGAGAACTCACTTTTAGAGTGGAAGCAAGTCTTCCTCGATTTCGAGGGACTGCCTATGATGATGATGATGATGATGATGATGATGTGCCCAGCTCCCGCCCCCCCCCGAGAGGAAATGGAGTGCGATATTTTACGCTCCACTTCCTCTCGGGGGCAGTAAGCCCAATATAGGTCATTAGCGGAATTTCCACGCCTAGCACAGGAACTCTCGCCTCATGGCTATTACCGCTCCCAAATGGGGCGGTACTGCATTTCCTCCCACAGGACTAGGAGGTATATTCTTAAACTTAGAGCCAAATATTTCAGGACTGAAATTAGGAAACACTTATCATAGAATCATAGAATGGTTACAGCACGGAAGAAGGCCATTCAGCCCGTTGAGCCTGTGCCGGCTCTCTGCGCGAGCACTTCAGCCAGTCCCACTCCCTCGGCCTTTCCCCGTAGCCCTGCAAATTTCTTTCTTTCAAGTACTTTCCATCTCCCTTTTGAAAGCAGTGATTGAGTCTGCCTCTACCACCCTTTCGGGCAGTGCATTCCCGATCCTAACCACTCGCTGTGTAAAAAGTTTTTTCTTATGTCGCCTTTGGTTCTTTTGCCAATCACCTTAAATCTGTGTCCTCTGGTTCTTGACCATTCTGCCAATGGGAACAGTTTCTCTCGATCTACTCTGTCCAGACCCCTCATGATTTTGAACACCTCTATCAAATCTCCTCTCACCCTTCTCTGCTCTAAGGAGAATAACTCCAGCTTCTCCAGTCTATCCATGTAACTGAGGTCGCTCATCCCTGGAAACATTCTCGTTAATCTTTTTTGAACCCTCTCCAGGCCTTCACATCCTTCCTAAAGTGTGGTGCCCAGAATTGGACACAGCGCTCCAGTTGGGACTGAACCAGTGTTCTACACAGGTTCATCATAATTTCCACACTTTTTTACTCCATGTCTCCATTTACGAAGCCCGGGATCCTGTAAGATTTTTTTAACCACTTTCTCAACCAAGAGTCAGCTTTGGCTCAATGGTAACAGTTTTGCTTCAGAGTCTGAAGGTTGTGGATTCAAGCCTAACTCCAGAGACTTAAAACACACATATTCTAGACTGAGGAAGCACTGCGTTTTGAATGAGATGTTAAACTGAAGCCCCATCTGCCCTCCCAGGTGGCAACAAACAAATATTTATCTGCTGTTGTTCAGAAGTGAATCAAAAACATGTCCAAATTCTTGCTTGACACATGTATCTACCACCTGCATCAGTGCACCAGCCACACACTGCTTCCAGGCACTATGTCAACGATCCTTGTTTGGCAACACTTCATGGTGTGAAATAAACATTCATTCCTAAGTTTTAATTAACTGCTTTTGAGCTCACTAACTCTAGGAATTGTGCCAGAGAGGAAAGTGTAATGCAACGAATCTTACTGTTATTTTCCTCTCAGTATGAAAAGTTTTTGGGGACTTTGTATAAAACAATTTTCCCCACTACTCCAAAAAAATAAGTAGCAAGTTTCCCCGTTCTATTTTTTGAAATTGGTGCCGCGCAGCCTGTCCGTTAGCTTGTGGGGGTGGAGCCTAATGCCTGCGGCGAAAAAACGATGACCCTCTTCTGCACATGCGCGAAAAACAAAGGACATTTTTCACGTGATTGCTATGGGCGCGTATGCCCAGTACAGCTCCCAGTCTGCATTCGGCCATTTTTAAAGAGCCAGTTGTGTGTGAGAACTTTAATTCTCGGAGCTGTAATACAAGATGCAACACGGCTCAAGGACCAAGAATTTATTATAGGATGAAGTGGAGGCACTAGTTACTGTAATTGAGAACAAATGGCAGGAGCTGGACACCAGCAGAGGTCACGTAAAAGTTTCACCAAAAGAAATGAAGAAACGCTGGAACCAACTTGCAGAAACATAGAAACATAGAAATTCGGTGCAGGAGTAGGCCATTCGGCCCTTCGAGCCTGCACCACCATTCAATAAGATCATGGCTGATCATTCCCTCAGTACCACTTTCCTGCTTTCTCTCCATACCCCTTGATCCCCTTAGCCATAACGGCCATATGTAACTCCCTCTTGAATATATCCAATGAACTGGCATCAACAACTCTCTGCGGCAGGAAATTACACAGGTTAACAACGCTCTGAGTGAAGAAGTTTCTCCTCATCTCAGTCCTAAATGGCCTAACCCTTATCCTAAGACTGTGCCCCCTGGTTCTAGACTTCCCCACCATCAGGAACATTCTACCCGCATCTAACCTGTCCCGTCCCATCAGAATCTTCTACGTTTCTATGAGATCTCCTCTCATAAAGGCGCAGTTGATCCAGCCTCTCCTCATATGTCAGTCCAGCCATCCCGGGAATCAGTCTGGTGAACCTTCGCTGCACTCCCTCAAGAGCAAGAACGTCTTTCCTCAGATTAGGAGAACAAAACTCAACACAATATTCCAGATGAGGCCTCACTAAGGCCCTGTACAACTGCAGTAAGACCTCCCTGCTCCTATACTCAAATCCCTACAATATGAAAGCCAACATACCATGTGCCTTCTTCACCACCTGCTGTACCTGCATGCCAACTTTCAATGATTGATAAACCATGACACCCAGGTCTCGTTGCACCTCCCCTTTTCCTAATCTGCCGCCATTCAGATAATATTCTGTCTTCGCGTTTTTGCCCCCCAGAGTGGACAACCTCACATTTATCCACATTATACTGCATCTGCCATGTATTTGCCCACTCATCTAACCTGTCCAAGTCACCCTGCAGCCTCTTAGCATCCCCCTCACAGCTCACACCGCCACCCAGTTTAGTGTCATCTGCAAACTTGGAGATATTACACTCAATTCCTTCATCTAAATCATTGACGTATATTGTAAAGAGCTGGGGTCCCAGCACTGAGCCCTGCGGCACTCCACTAGTCACTGCCTGCCATTCTGAAAAGGACCCGTATATCCCGACTCTCCGCTTCCTGTCTGCCAACCAGTTCTCTATCCACATCAGTATATTACCCCCAATACCATGTGCTTTGATTTTGCACACTAATCTCTTGTGTGGGACCTTGTCAAAAGCCTTTTGAAAGTCCAAATACACCACATCCACTGGTTCTCCCTTGTCCACTCTACTAGTTACATCCTCAAAAAATTCCAGAAAATTTGTCAAGCATAATTTCCCCTTCATAAATCCATGCTGACTTGGACCGATCCTGTCAATGCTTTCCAAATGCGCTGCTATTTCATCCTTAATAATTGATTCCAACATTTTGCCCGCGACTGATGTCAAACTAACCGGTCGAAAATTACCCGCTTTCTCTCTCCCTCCCTTTTTAAAAAGTGGTGTTACATTAGCTACCCTCCAGTCCATAGGAACTGACCCAGAGTTGATAGACAGTTGTAAAATGATCACCAATGCATCCACTATTTCTAGGGCCACTTCCTTAAGTACTCTGGGATGCAGACTATCAAGCCCCGGGGATTTATTGGCCTTCAATCCCATCAATTTCCCTAACACAATTTCCTGCCTGATAAGGATATCCTTCAGTTCCTCCTTTTCACTGGACCCTCGGTCGCCTAGTATTTCCGCAAGGTTATTTGTGTCTTCCTTCGTGAAGACAGAACCAAAGTATTTGTTCAATTGGTCTGCCATTTCTTTGTTCCCCATTATAAATTCACCAGAATCCGACTGCAAGGGATCTACTTTTGTCTTTACTAATCTTTTTCTTTTCACATATCTATAGAAGCTTTTGCAGTCAGTTTTTATGTTCCCGGCAAGCTTCTTCTTTTACTCTATTTTCCTCCTTTTAACTAAAACCTTTGTCCTCTTCTGCTGAATGCTAAATTTCTCCCAGTCCTCAGGTTTGCTGCTTTTTCTGGCCAATTTATAAGGCTCTTCCTTGGATTTAACAGTATCCTTAATTTCCCTTGTTAGCCACGGTTGAGCCACCTTCCCCGTTTTATTTTTACTCCAGACAGGGATGTACAATTGCTGAAGTTCATCCATGTGATCTTTAAATGTTTGCCATTGCCTATCTACCGTCAACCCTTTAAGTATCATTTGCCAGTCTATTCCTGCCAATTCGCGCCTCAAACCATCGAAGTTACCTTTCCTTAAGTTCAGGACCTTAGTTTCTGAATTAACTGTATCACTCTCCATCTTAATAAAGAATTCTACCATGTTATGGTCACTCTTCCCAAGGGGCCTCGCACAACAAGATTGCTAATTAGTCCTTTCTCATTACACATCACCCAGTCTAGGATGGCCAGCTCCCTAGTTGGTTCCTCGACATATTGGTCTCGAAAACCATCCCTAATACACGCCAGGAAATCCTCCTCCACCACATTGCTACCAGTTTGGTTAGCCCAATCAATATTTAGATTAAAGTCACCCATGATAACTGCTGTATCTTTATTGCATGCATCCCTAATTTCTTGTTTGATGCTGTCCCCAACCTCACCACTACTATTTGGTGGTCTGTACACAACTCCCACTAGTGTTTTCTGCCCTTTGGTATTCCGTAGCTCCAACCATACCGATTCCACATCATCCAAGTTAATGTCCTTCCTTACTATTGCATTAATTTCCTCTTTAACTAGCAATGCCACACTACCTCCTTTTCCTTTCTGTCTATCCTTCCTAAATGCTGAATACCCTTGGATGTTGAGTTCCCAGCCTTGGTTCCCCTGGAGTCATGTCTCCGTGATGCCAGTCACATCGTATCCGTTAACTGCTATCTGCGCAGTTAATTCATCCACCTTATTCCGAATACTCCTCGCATTGAGGCACAGAGCCTTCAGGCTTGTTTTTTTGACACACTTTGCCCCTTTAGAATTTTGCTGTAATGTGGCCCTTTTTGCTTTTTGCCTTAGGTTTCGCTGCCCTCCACTTTTACTTTTCTTCTTTCTATCTTTTGCTTCTGCCCCCATTCTACTTCCCTCTGTCTCCCTACATAGGTTCCCATCCCCCTGCCATATTAGTTTAGCTCCTCCCCAACAGCACTAGCAAACACTCCCCCTAGGACATTGGTTCTGGTCCTGCCCAGGTGCAGACCGTCCGGTTTGTACTGGTCCCACCTCCCCCAGAACCGGTTCTAATGTCCCAGGAATTTGAATCCCTCCCTTCTGCACCAGTCCTCAAGCCACGTATTCGTCTGAGCTATCCTGTGATTCCGACTCTGACTAGCACATGGCACTGGTAATAATCCTGAGATTACTACTTTTGAGGTCCTACTTTTTAATTTAGCTCCTAGCTCTCTAACTTTGTCTTGTAGGACCTCATCCCTTTTTTTACCTATATCGTTCGTACCTATATGCACCACGACAACTGGCTGCTAACCCTCCCTTTTCAGAATGCCCTGCACCCGCTCCGAGACATCCTTGACCCTTGCACCATTGAGGCAACATACCATCCTGGAGTCTCGGTTGTGGCAACAGAAATGCCTATCTATTCCCCTTACAATTGAATTCCCTATCACTATCGCTCTCCCACTCTTTTTCCTGCCCTCCTGTGCAGCAGAGCCACCCACGGTGCCATGAACTTGGCTGCTGCTGCCCTCCCCTGATGAGTCATCCCCCCCAACAGTACCCAAAGCGATGTATCTGTTGTGCAGAGGGATGACCGCAGGGGACCCCTACACTACCTTTCTTGCACTGTTCTTCCTGTTGGCCACCCATTCCCTATCTGGCTGTGTACCCTTTACCTGCGGTAAGACCAACTCACTAAACATGCTTTCACGTCATTCTCAGCATCGTGGATGCTCCAGAGTTCATCCACCCGCAGCTCCAGTGCCGCAATGTGGTCCCTCAGAAGATGACTGTGCAATTGTGACCTCCCCGAGGTCTGGAGGCCAGTGCAAAAAGAAGTGGCAGGATCTTGGTCAAGTAGTTAGTGTAATTAATATTTTCATTTTTCAATGGAATTGCAATTGTAAAAGTGACCATCTGTATATGTCCCACGAGCAGAAAGACACCCTCACGAAAAAATTATATTTCCATCTTTGCAGAGGCAGGTGACACACAACAAAAGGAAAGAACTCGAACAGGAGGAGGCCTGGCAAATCTGCACCCACTGACACCCTTGGAAGAGAGGGTCGCTGCTTTGATGGGTCCTGCCTGGAGAAAAGCAATCACCACTGCATAAGCTGGGCCCACACTCGAGGGAGAGGGTAAGTCCTGCAAATTCCACAGTCTGGCTTTGCTAAATGTTAAATACTGCGTGGGCTAACCATGCTTCGGTTCATGGGGATGTCTCCGTCAGTTACACTTCAGTTGATGCAATGTGCTATAATTCATCGTGGTCCTTCAAATGAGCCTGCTGCCTGCACTGTGTGAGCCTACTCATGCCACCCACCCTGCCCCCTCCTCTGCTGCTAATCATTTGTCTGTTCTGTTATATTTTCCAGAACTTGAGGCCAAGCCTGATGGGGCTGAAACCGCTGCAGAAGAAGATTCAGACGCAGACGAGCCTGAAAAGGAGAATATCTTCCAATCGCACCTTCAAGACCAAGAGAATGGGGGTGAGAGGGAGGGGCAGGGAGTGATGGATGAAGCTCTCACTGTTGTACTCACTCTGGAGAAGGTACAGGTGCCACCTAGCTCCTTTCCTGAGTGGTATGAGAGTTGCTGAAACATTGCATGGTTTCTCGCAGTCCAAGGCTAGCGATTCCAGTGGGGTGCAGCGAGGCACATCCCGGACCCCACCGCCCGAGGCTGCGAGTCTCAGTGGGATGCAGCAAGCCACACCCAAGGTGAGGAGGGGAAAGAGAGCTCAACGGCACTCTCCTGAGCTTCAGGATCTAACAGATGTGGTTCAGATGATGGCAATGAGTGCGGAGAGCATTGACCTTACTCAATCACTTCTGGACACCATCAGTGGGGTGAGTGTTGAGGTATCCAGACTGTCGGGAGAAGTAACAACACTCTCACGAGAAATAGGAACACTTCCAGGAACATGAGGGAGGGCATGTTGCAGGTAGCTGATGCGCTGTTAGTGAATATGAGGGAGGGAATGTTGTAGGTAGTTGAGGCACTGTCAGGGCACATGTGGGAGGAATGTCACAGATTGCTGATACACTATCAGCGAACATGAGGGAGGGAATGTCGGAGTTAGTTGAGGCATTGTCAGGGCACATGTGGGAGGAATGTCACAGGTTGCTGATACACTATCAGCGAACATGAGGGAGGGAATGTCGGAGTTAGTTGAGGCACTGTCAGGGCACATGTGGGAGGAATGTCACAGGTTGCTGATACACTATCAGCGAACATGAGGGAGGGAATGTCGGAGTTAGTTGAGGCACTGTCAGGGCACATGTGGGAGGAATGTCACAGGTTGCTGATACACTATCAGCGAACATGAGGGAGGGAATGTCGGAGTTAGTTGAGGCACTGTCAGGGCACATGTGGGAGGAATGTCACAGGTTGCTGATACACTATCAGCGAACATGAGGGAGGGAATGTCGGAGTTAGTTGAGGCACTGTCAGGGCACATGTGGGAGGGAATGTCACAAGTTGCTGATACACTATCAGTGAACATGAGGGAGGGAATGTCGGAGTTAGTTGCTGCAATAAGGGAACACGCCCAGACCCAGCGTCCCCTGACAGAATCAACTGCCACTCCCACTCCAATCCCCAGACCAGCCTCTGAAGAGGCCCAAATTGGACCTTCCACATTACCGCCTGTCCTCCACAGCGCCCGCCCCCCCCCCCGCGCGCCCGACCCCCCCCCCCCCCATCAAGAAGTGCACATTACCCGAGATGTTCGAAAGAATAAACTGAGAAACGCTGCGCCTGCGGGGCAGGGGTGGAGTCAACACGACCAAGCGCAGCGGGCGGTCTTAGAATAAGGTGGAGGAGAGATGGGTGCAGCCTTCTTTGCTGCTGTAGTTGTTATTATTATTATTGTTGTTACTAATGTAACTGTTCTCAAATTAAAAGTTTTTTTGTAAGTTATGTAAATTCACAAGTTTAAAAGTTTGTAAATGAACTTTTAAGTGATCGTAGAATTTGGAAGTGATCTTAAAGTTTGTAAGTGATCTTAACTGAAAACTTTGAAGTTTGATACAAGAATATTAGATACAAACAAGTGTTTGTTAAACTTTTGAATAAAATATATTTTAAATTATAACTGAATCAATCCATTATTTGTTCCACTATAAACACAACTTTTTGAGGTAAAGAAGAATCATTTCCACTATTTGTTCCATTAACACAACACAACATTACGGAACAGGTCCAAACAGTAAACATGGTCCATTTGGAATAGTTGCCACTGAGCCTTCAGGCAGCAAAGCGTTCATGGATGAGCTGCTGGTGCAAGGCTCGAGCAATCGTTAAAGGGGCACGATGGCCTGCCCTCCTTCGCCGTTGTGCTCTGGGTTCAGGTAGTTGCTTGGCTTCCTTGTCCTCGTCCTCCTCATCCTCCTCATCTGCATTTTCCTCTTCATCATCAGCCACTCTCACCTCAGGTGGGTCTTCTACTACCAGCTGCTGCTGCCTCATGATCACTAAGTTATGCAGCATGCAGCACACAACAGTGAACTGACCGACAAGTTCAGGGGAGTATAACAAGTAGCCTCCAGAATGGAGCAGGCATCAGAAATGCTGTTTCAAGATACCATAGTCCTCTCTATTATGCTGCACGTTGCAATGTGTAACATGTATTCCCGGTCAGCTTCCATCCAGGTTACGCTTAGTGGTGTCACAAGCCAGGTGGCGAGGCCGTACCCTTTGTCTCCCAGTAGCCAGCTCTGCCCTTCTGGCTGCTGCTGAAACATGGCAGATATAGCGTTCTCGTGTAGGATGAATGCATCATGGGTGTTCCCAGGGTATCTTGCATCAACTGACATGATGTGATGCAGGTCGTCACACATGAGTTGCACATTAATGGAATGGAAGCCTTTTCTGTTCCTGTACATCAGGGAATCCTCCAAAGGTGCTTGCAAGTGGGTAACAATCAATGTAGCCCTGCACCTTTTGGAAGCCAGCAATCGTGAAGAAGCCCACACTTTCACACATTGCCTGGGCGGTCATGGGGAACTTCATGTAGTTATTCCTCCGGGCATATAGTGCAGCAGTCACCTGCCAAATGCAGATATGTGTTGCATGTTGAGAAATGACGCACATATCCCCAGTTATGGCCTGGAACAATCCAAATGCATAGAATGAAAGTGCAGCTGTAACCTTTGTTGTGTATCTGTAAAGCATGCACCCCCATGTTCCGCCACCAGGGAACTCATCCCCTGAAGTCCCAAGGGATCCCAGCATTCCTTGGGAGCACTGTATATAAGCGGGCCCCTAAGGCCTGTTCCTCACTCTGGAGTGTCTTATTAAAGACTGAGGTCACCGTTACTTTAACCTCCCTGTGTGCAGCCTCATTTGTGTTAGGAACACAATAACTGGTGACGAAAATACGAATCCAACGCAAAGATGCAGCAAACTGTGGGCATCCTGGAGAAGTTCTCGGAGGGTGAGAACTGGGAAGCCTATGTCGAACGGCTAGACCAGTACTTTGTAGCCAACGAGCTGGACGGATAAGGAATCGTTGCAAAAAGGAGAGCGGTCCTCCTCACAGTCTGCGGGGCACCGACCTACAGCCTCATGAAGAGTCTTCTGGCTCCAGTGAAACCCACAGATAAGTTGTATGAGGAGCTGTGTACACTGGTTTTGGAGCATCTTAACCCGAGGGAGAGCATGCTGATGGCTTGGTATCGGTTCTACACGTGCCAGTGATCTGAAGGTCTGGAAGTGGCGAGCTACATTGCCAAGCGAAGGCGACTTGCAGGACAATGTGAGTTTGATGGCTACCTGGAGCAAATGCTCAGAGACATTTTTGTACTGGGCATTGGCCATGAGACCAACCTACGAAAACTTTTGACTGTAGAGACACCAACCCTCAGTAAGGCCATTGCGATAGCACAGGCGTTTATGTCCACCAGTGATAACACCAAACAAATCTTTCAGCACACAAGTGCTAGCAATGTTCATAAATTAACTGGAACTGTGTTTGCGAGCAGAAATGTACAGGGCAGAACCCATGAGTCTGCAACTGCCAGCAGGCCTCAGGTGACCTAGATGACTCAGAGTCCACAACAAAGGATGAATGCAAGGCAATTCACACCTTGTTGGCGTTGTGGAGGCTTCCATTCAGCCTATTCATGCCGCTTCAAAGGGTATGTTTGCAAGAGCTGTGGAACAATGGGGCACCTGCAACGAGCTTGCAAATGAGCTGCAAGCTCTGCTAAACCTACTAACCACCACGTGGCAGAGGAAGATTGGTCCATGGTGGATCAAAGCAATTTCGAGCCTCAGAGAGAGGAGGCAGATGCTGAAGTACATGGGGTGCACACATTTTCGACGAAATATCCACCGATAATGCTAAACGTAAAATTGAATGGCTTACCCATAGCCATGGAACTGGACACTGGCGCTAGCCAATCCATCATAAGTAAAAAGATGTTTGCGAGGCATTCAGACCAGCCCTGAGCCCCATCCACATGAAACTGAGAACGTACACCAAAGAGCTTATCACTGTCCTGGGCAGCGCCATGGTCAAGATCACCTACGAGGGCACGGTGTTCGAACTACCACTCTGGATTGTCCCAGGTGATGGCCCCACACTGCTTGGAAGGAGCTGGCAGGACAAAATCCGCTGGAACTGGGATGACATCCGAGCTCTATCACATGTCAATGAGGCCTCATGTACCCAGGTTCTTAACAAATTTCCTTCCCTTTTTGAGCCAGGTATTGGAAACTTTTCCGGGGCGAAGGTGCAGATCCACTTGGTCCCAGAGGCACGACCCATTCACCACAAGGCACGAGCGGTACCTCACATGATGAGGGAGCGAGTGGAAATCGAGCTGGACAGGCTGCAATGCGAGGGCATCATCTCCCCAGTGGAATTCAGCGAGTGGGCCAGCCCGATTGTTCCAGTACTCAAAAGTGATGGCACGGTCAGGATTTTCGGCGATAATAAAGTAACTATTAATCGTTTCTCGCTACGGGACCAATACCTGCTACCGAAGGCAGACGACCTATTTGCGACGCTAGCAGGAGGCAAGACATTCACCAAGCTCGACCTGACTTGACCCACCTGACGCAGGAGCTGGAAGAGTCTTCGAAGGGCCTCACCTGCATCAACACGCACAAGGGACTGTTCATCTACAACAGATGCCCGTTTGGAACTCGGTCGTCTGCAGCGATCTTCCAAAGAAACATGGAGAGCCAACTCAAGTCGGTACCATGCATGGTGGTCTTTCACAATGACCTATTGGTCATGGGTCAGGTTACCGCCGAGCACGTACAAAATCTGGAGGTCCTCCAGCGACTGAATCGCGTAGGGCTGCGGCTGAAGAGGTCGAAATGCGTCTTCATGGCAACAGAAGTGGAGTTTTTGGGGAGAAAGATTGCGGTGGATGGCATTCGGCCCACAGACGCAAAGACAGAGACTATCAGGAACGCGCCCAGGCCACAGAATGTCACGGAGCTGTGGTCGTTCCTGGGACTCCTCAACTATTTTGGTAACTTCCTACCGGGGTTAAGCACTCTCTTAAAGCCCCTACATGTGTTACTGCGTAAAGGTGAGAACTGGGTATGAGGAAAAAAAACAAGTAATTGCTTATGAGAAAGCCAGAAACATGTTATGCTCCAAGCTGTTTGTATTGTATAACCCGTGTGAAAGACTTCTGCTCGCATCTGACGCGTCGTCGTACGGAGTTGGGTATGTATTACAACAAGCTAATGTTGCAGGGAAGTTGCAACCTGTCACCTATGCTTCCAGGGGCTTGTCTAAGCTGAGAGGGCCTTCAGCATGATTGAGAAAGAGGCATTAGCGTGTGTATTCGGGGTAAAGAAAATGCATCAGTACCTGTTTGACCTCAAATTTGAGCTGGAAACCGATCACAAGCCCCTCACATCCCTGTTCGCTGAAAACAAGGGGATGAATACTAATGCCTCAGCCCGCATACAAAGGTGGGCACTCGCGCTATCAGCGTACAACTATACCATCCGCCACAAGCCAGGCATCGAGAACCATGCAGATGCTCTCAGTCAGCTACCATTGTCCACCACGGGGGTGGAAATGGCGCAGCCTGCAAACTTGTTGATGGTGGCGCAGCCCGCAGACTTGTTGATGGTCATGGAAGCGTTTGAAAATGATAAATCACCTGTCACGGCCCGCCAGATGAGGACTTGGACCAGCCAAGATCCTCTGTTGTCCCTAATAAAAAACTGTGTACTGCATGGGAGCTGGGCCAGCATCCCCATTGAAATGCAAGAGCCAATCAAGCCGTTCCAGCGACGAAAGGACGAGCTGTCCATTCAGGCAGACTGCCTGTTGTGGGGTAACCGCGTAGTGCTACCAAAAAAGGGCAGGGAGACGTTCATCTCAGATCTCCACAGCACACACCCGGGTGTAGTAATGATGAAGGCGATAGCCAGATCCCACGTGTAGTGGCCAAATATCGACTCTGACTTAAAGTCCTGTGTACAGCAATGCAGCGTATGTGCTCAGTTGAGCAACGTGGTCCTGGCCCTCCAGACCATGGTCGAGAATCCATGTCGACTATGCGGGCCCATTTCTCGGTAAAATGTTCCTGGTGGTGGTGGATGCTTTTTCAAAATGGATTGCATGTGAAGTAATGTTGGGAAGCACCGCCACCGCCACCATTGAAAGCCTGAGGGCCATGTTTGCCACCCACGGCCTGCCTGACATACTGGTCAGTGACAATGGGCCATGTTTCACCAGTGCCGAATTTAAAGAATTCATGACCCACAATGGGATCAAACATGTCACCTCGGCCCCGTTTAAACCAGCCTCCAATGGGCAGGCAGAGCGGGCAGTACAAGCAATCAAACAGAGCTTAAACGAGTCACAGAAGGCTCACTCCAAAGTCGCCTGTCCCGAGTACTGCTCAGCTACCGCACGAGACCCCACTCGCTCACAGGGTGAGCTACTCATGAAAAGGACACTTAAAACCAGACTCTCGCTGGTTCACCCCAACCTGCATGATCAGGTAGAGAGCAGGCGGCAGCAACAAAATGTAAATGATGGTCGTGTCACTGTGTCACGGGAAATTGATCTGAATGACCCTGTGTATGTGCTAAACTATGGACATGGTCCCAAGTAGATCGCGGGCACGGTGATAGCTAAAGAAGGGAATCAGGTGTTTGTAGTCAAACTAGACAATGGACAAATTTGCAGAAAGCACCTGGACCAAACGAGGCTGCGGTTCCCAGACTGCCCTGAACAACCCACAGCAGACACCACCTTTTTCGAGCCCACAACACACACCCAAAGGATCAACGACATCACGCCGGACCAGGAAATCGAACCCATCATGCCCAACAGCCCAGCAAGGCTAGGCTCACCTAGCAGCCCTGCAGGGCCAACAACACGCCAGCCCAGCGAGGGCACAGCCAACGCACCAGGACAGACTGGGAGCACTGTATATAAGCCGGCCCCTAAGGCCTGTTCCTCACTCTGGAGTGTCTTATTAAAGACTGAGGTCACTGTTACTTTAACCTCCTTGTGTGCAGCCTCATCTGTGTTAGGAACACAATAACCTTCACTTCAACTGACAAAGCAGTCCTCCTGATGCTTCTAGGTTGCAGGTCTGCTTTTACTAACTCACAGATCTTGGTTACAACGTCTTTGCGGAAATGCAGCCTTCTCACACAATCTGCATCACTCAGGTGCAGTTACGAATGCTTGTCTCGATATACTCAACATGGGTAAAGCCTCCTGCCCATCATCCTACTTGCTCTGAGGTTCCTCATGCGATGACGTCGAATCAATGGCCTCCTCCACAGCACCGTCACGCAGAAGGCTTGCATGAGGTATGGCAGTGTCAATATTGCCTCCATGATGAAATTGTACCTTTGCAAGAAGCTCAAAACAGCAAGACAAGCTTCTTTGTTGTCTTTCTCCCCAAGGTCGACACCCTAGTATGGACCATACCCTGGTCTGCGCTTGCTCAGAATGAGAAGCTAGGCATTCAAATGAGGACATTTGGGCAATGAAGTCTAATGCAATTCTTTAATTTTAGATTTTTTTTAAAGTACCACCCCACTACCGACCAAATGTCTCCTCGTCAGGCTTCAGGGTTGGCCGTCAGAATCGCTCCCTCGCCCAGACACAAGGGCTCGGCAAACACCCACCCACCCACCCCTCCCCCAGGCTTCTTTTGATGCTGCTGCATAGATTAAGGATTCTCATCGCTTCAGTTTGGCTTCCACATACCCCACCCCCCCACCTCCCCCGGGCTTCTTTTGAAGCCGAGTCCCGAGCCCATGTCCGGGCAAGGGAGCGATTCTGCTGGACGACGCTCCGACTCTCGAGACCGGTTTGGAGACGTTCTGTGGTGGTGTGGCACTTTTCAAAAAATCCAAAATTAAAGAATTGCATGAAACTTCCATTTTCTGCATTTTAAGTTTGAAATAATTGTGATGCATACTTAATATTTTCTTGACTCCCTCCAAAACTTCGCCTGAGCACAATCGCATCTTTCTGCACCGATTTTATAATGTGTGCTGTTTTTTCTTAAGTGCCTGGAAGGTTTTTTGTGAGTGGCCACATATGCTGTCCGAGGAAAAATGTAAGTTGGCCAAACTTGATTTAATGTGAAAAACTGGTGCAGACATCAGATTACGCAAAAAAAACGAACCTAAAAAAATCGTAACTAACTGAGTTACGCTGGCGCACAATCTTTGGGGAAACTTGGATTTTTAAATTTAGGCCAAAATAAGCGACGCATGCCAAAAAAATGGGGGGACTTTCAATAGACCAATGAAGACTGAGGTATTGACTGCGCTACACTAAGCAGTTGAGGCTGGTGTGCTGCTTTAAGGTAAAACAGCCGTATAGGTATGGGCCCTGGATCAATAAAGTCATGTTACAATTGACAGTTGGAGGCAAGCAGTGCTGCAATAATTTCATGACCCAATATATTTATATTTAGTCTATTATTGCTATCTTCTTAGAGTTTAGTTTATCGTTAAATCCTAGAAGGGGGATTAAAACGCACAGTGGCAGACGGCATCAGGTAGCTATCCGTCATGGTATTTTTCAGGTTACCAAATATATAATTACAATCTCTGCGGAACCACTGAAGAATATTATAATCACCCCATTACTGATGGAGGTGGCTGCAATGTGAAGAATCCGTGAATGATGAATTTCGAACCATTTAACATAATCCTCCATCCAGCTGGTTCCAATGGCATTTCTCAGCACTGCTTGATTTCTAAATGAACTATTCCTGTCCAATATTTAAAAAGTGCTCAAAATATGCTTTACCAATGTTTTGGAAAAAGGTATGGTTCACCACAAACCGACTTGGGCACAAGGAGCCTTATGAGATGCATGACTCAAATCCACATGGAGTAAACTCTTGAAAATGATGGAAAACTTGAAATTCATATCAATAAACTATTCTGACAATTAACAAAATAAAATAAAAGTCACAGTTGGAGTGCCAAGTGCACTTTTGAGGACCCCATTATAGAAAGAAAGGACAAAGGAACAAAGGAAAGACAAAGAAAGGAAGGACAGAAGGAAGGTAGGAGAGAAGGAGAGTAGGAGAGTAGGAGAGAATGAATGAGGGAAGAAAGGAGTGAAGGAAGGAGAGAAGGAAGGAGAGAAGAAAGGAAGAAAGGAAGGAAGGAAGGAGAGAAGGAAGGAAGGAGAGAGAGAAAGAAAGAAGGAGGGAGGGAGGAAAAGAAGGATAAAGGAAAGGAAAGGAAGGTCAGCCAAAAGGACAGTAGGATGGAAAAAAAGAAAGGAAAGGAAAGAAAAGGACAAGAAAGAACAAGGAAGGAAGGAGAAAGAATTTCATTTATATAGCGCCTTTCACGACCACCGGATGTCCCAAAGCACTTTACAGCCAAGGAAGTGCAGTCACTGTTGTAATGTGGGAAATGCAGCAGCCAATTTGTGATCAACAAGCTCCCACAAACAGCAATGTGATAATAACCTGATGATCTGTTTTTGTTACGTTGTTTGAGGGATAAATATTGGCCAGGACACTGGGGATAACTCCCCTGCTCGTCTTCAAAATAGTGGCATGGGATCTTTTACATCCACCTGAGAGAGCAGATGGGACTTCGGTTTACGTCTCATCCGATAGACAGAAAAAACATATAAGCATAGATCCACCAGGATGATGTAGGGATGGGAAACTAGTAATGAACGGAGACTTGAAATATTAGGACTATTTTCACTGGCACAGAGGAGGATGCAAAGATTTAGAGGTTTTTTAAATTATGAAGGGAATAGGGAAAGACTGACCCGTCTGGTTGGGAAGTCAGGAGAGGTTAGAGGAACTGCAAGGTCTTATTTCTATCTTTAATTCGGTTAAGAAGCAAAAAGTTTCCAACATTTTTGATCATTTAAAATAAAAATTGTTTTCTGATCGATTCTAGATGGGTATTTAAATTATATTGAATCAATCATTTCCCTGGATAGGTTTTTTTTTCAGTTATAAAATTCTACAATTGCATTTTTTTTAGCTATGATGAACTAAAGTACAATGCATTAAAGCTCATTAAAAGCTCCAATATCTCTACAAAATGTAATCAACATCGAGGATACATGTTGGAGAAATATGCTGAAGCCTGCAGGAAGCTGGTTGAAAAATGTCACATTCAATGAAGGCCAAAAACAAGCCTCATTCAGCTATGTAAAAACACTTCTGGGCACCGTTGTGTCGAATCATATTAACAAGTCATTCCAAGTCAAAATATTTCAAATACATGGCATGCAAACACAGGAATCAAATGAATTATGATCCAGAGCTGGAACAGTGTAATGCAATGGAGCTCAAGCACGCTCTATCACAGTGATTGTATGAAGGGTTATGCCCATACATAATGCCCATTATGCTGAAGGCCGACGTCCAACAAGAAACCCACGACCTAAAGAATAGATGGTGGATGGAGAAAGCACAGGAGATTGAGCAGCTGGCCGACAGCCATGACGTGCGAGGATTCTTCACCGGAGTCAAGTCCACCTACGGCCCAAGGACCCACCCCACTGCTGGCCAAGAACGGGGAGACACTCATCAAGGACACCAAGGCAGTCAGGGCCCATTGGAAGGAGCACTTCAAAGATCTCCTTAATCGAGACTGCCTTCGACACGAGTGTCCTCAACTCCATCCCGCAGCATGCTACCCGCCATCATCTCAGCAAAACCCCAGCCTTAACGAGGTAGAAAAGGCCATTCATCAGCTCAAGAACAACAAGGCATCAGGAGCAGATGGAATCCCCGCTGCGGCACTAATGTATGGCAGAGAGGCACTATCGGCTCGAATGCATGACCTCATCTCTCTCATCTGGAAGGAGGAGTGCATGCCTGGAGATCTCAAAGATGCAGTAATCGTGACCATCCTTAAAAAGGGGGACAAGTCCGACTGCGGCAACTACAGAGGAATTTCTATGTTGTTGGCCACTGGGAAAGTCATCGCTAGAATCCGCCTCAACCGTCTTCTCCCTGTGGCTGAGGAGCTCCTCCCAGAGTCACAGTGCAGATTCCGTCCATTACAGGGTATAACGGACATGATCTTCACGGCGTGACAACTGCAAGAGAAATGCAGGGAACAGCACCAACCCTTGTACATGACCTTCTTTGACCTCACAACGGCCTTTGACACTGTTAACCACAAGGGACTATGGAGCGTCCTCCTCCGTTTTGGCTGCCCCCAAAAGATTGTCACCATCCTCCGCCTGCTCCATGACGACATGCAAGCTGTGATCCTGACCAACGGATTCATCACAGACCCAATCCACGTCCGGACTGGGGTCAAGCAGGGCTGAGTCATCGCGCCAATCCTCTTCTCAATCTTCCTCACTGCAATGCTCCATCTCACGCTCAACAAGCTCCCCGCTGGAGTGGAATTAAACTATCGAATCAGTGGGAACCTGTTCAACCTTCATTGCCTCCAGGCTAGATCCAAGACCATCCCATCCTCTGTCATCGAACTACAGTACGCGGATGACGCTTGCGTCTGTGCACATTCAGAGGCTGAATTCCAAGCCATTGTCGACATCTTCACCAAGGCATATGAAAGCATGGGTCTTACACTCAACATCCGTAAGATAAAGGTCCTCCACCAACCTGACCCCACCACACAGCACTGCCCCCTGGTCATCAAAATCCATGGCACGGCTTTGGACAACATGGACCACTTTCCATATCTTGGGAGCCTACTATCAGCAAGGGCAGACATCGACGATGAGGTCCAACATCGCCTCCAGTTCGCCAGCGCAGCCTTCGGTCGCCTGAGGAAGAGTGTTCGGGGATCAGGCCCACAAATCTGGCACCAAGCTTATGGTCTACAGGACTGTAGTGATACCCACCCTCCTGTATGGCTTAGAGACATGGACTATATACAGTAGACACCTCAAATCGCTGGAGAAGTACCACCAATGCTGTCTCCGTAAGACCCTGCAAATCCCCTGGGAGGATAGACGCACCAACGTCAGTGTTCTCAATCAGGCCAACATCCCCAGCATCGAAGCACTAACCACACTCCGTTGGGAGGGCCACATTGTCCGCATACCCGACACATGACTCCCAAAGCAAGCGCTCTACTTGGAACTCCTACATGGCAAGTGAGCCCCAGGTGGGCAGAGGAAACGTTTCAAGAACACCCTCAAAGCCTCCTTGATAAAGTGCAACATCCCCACCGACACCTGGGAATCCCTGGCCAAAGAACGCCCTAAGTGGAGGAAGAGCATCCGGGAGGGCGCTGAGCACCTCGAGTCTCGTCGTCGAGAGCATGCAGAAAACAGGCGTAGGCAGCGGAAGGAGAGTGCGGCAAACCAGACTCCCCAACCACCCTTTCCTTCAACCATTGTCTGTCCCACCTGTGACAGAGACTGTAATTCCTATATTGGACTATACAGTCACCTGAGAACTCACTTTTAGAGTGGAAGCAAGTCTTCCTCGATTTCGAGGGACAGCCTATGATGCCCATACAAAAGCTCGTAGTGTCAATTGTGGCTCAGTGGGTAGCACACCTGCCTCTGAGTCAGAAGGTAGTGGGTTCAAGTTTCACTTCAGGGACTTGACTACAAAACTCAAGGTTGACAATCCAGTACAGTGCTCAGGGAGTACTGCACTGTTGGAGGTGAGGTCTTTTGGCTGAGATGTTAAATCGAGGCTCCACCTGCGCTCTCAGGTGGACGTGAAAGATCCCATGGCACTATTTTAAAGAAGAATAGTGGAGTTATCCCAGTGTCCTGGCCAATATTTATCCCTCAATCAACATCACTAAAACAGATTATCTGGTCATTATCATATTGCTGTTTGTGGGAGCTGCAAATTGGCTGCCGTGTTTCCCACATTACAACAGTGACTACAGTCCAAAAGTATTTCATTGGCTGTAAAGCACTTTAAGATGACCAGTGGTTATGAAAGGCGCTATAGAAATGCAAGTCTTCCTTTTTTCCCTTTTTTCTAATTTCAAAGATGTCTCTACCTGAAGTTGGCATACGTAGACTATGCATTTCCCTGTATATAGAGGAAAAATTCGAGGCCAATTCTCCCATACCATCTTTGCGTACCTTCTAGCAGGAGAATAGAGAGTAATTTTGGGAGTACAGGAATAGTTATCCGAGGTCTCACCCGCATTGGGGAACCAGCCTGTCGGCAGAGCACATTGGAAATTTCCTATCTGGAAACCATTCCCAGCGTGCGCTCAATCAACACATGCTCTGAAACGTACCCCCGTAGCTCCAGTCCACCATTTTGGCCAGGGAAGGCGCATCGTGTTTTCCTACATAATGATGACTTGAAAGTAACTCGTTGCACATGAAGCACCTTAGGATGTTTGAGAGACATGATAAGCAACTTTCCCTTCTAAAGTCCAACAATGAATCATTACTCGAATAAAGTTGATGAGCTGAGGAACTGCAGGGGAAGGGTCGATCCCAGCGTAAATGCCGGGTAATACACATACTGGATCTCGGCCACTGACCCAGCCAAAGTTCACAGGGTCAGGTTGCGTGGTTGTTATTTGCATGTCAATAGCAGGCGCTTGCAACATGAGGGGCATATTGCGGGCACCCTCCTGAAGCGGCCACTTACTACGCTTGAAGAGTGGTTAGCAGTGGTGGTGTTGGGGTGGCCCCCCTGAAAAAGTTAAATAACTGCCCCTCAGTTCCCCTTTGTAAAGGAACTGTCTTAACAATATAACATTCCACTTTCCTGGACCCATCCATGGGATGCACATGTGAAGGCCTGGTCAGCCGACCCACTCCTACATTGCTGGCCTTGTAAGGAATGGGTAGAGATTCTATCCCTTACAGGACCCTGGAGAATTCCCAACTAAGCTTAATTTCTGACCCTCTAACCCACACCCATCATAGTTACGCCAGAAGGGCCATCGATTTTCTTATATTGTATATCAGCTTGAAGCTTAAAAGATTACACGACATCTGAAATTCTTATATAATAAGGCAACCTTTGCTCACGCCTGAAGCAGGCCTTGTTTGGGCTGGGGAACACAGCACGGACATAAAAAAGAAAGAATTGCATTTAGATAACGCCTTTCATGATCAACGGATGTCTCAAAGCGCTTCATAGATAATGAAGTACTTTTTGGAGTGTGGTCACTGCTGTAATATGGGAATTGCCGCAGCCAATTTGTGCACAGCAAGCTG
This sequence comes from Pristiophorus japonicus, assembly GCF_044704955.1. Taxonomy (NCBI): domain Eukaryota; kingdom Metazoa; phylum Chordata; class Chondrichthyes; family Pristiophoridae; genus Pristiophorus; species Pristiophorus japonicus. The sequence continues at coordinate 26,485,261 of NC_091991.1, forward strand.
CCACAAACAGCAACGTGATAATGACCAGATAATCTGCTTTTTTGTTATGTTCATTGAGGGATAAATATTGGCCAGGACACTGGGGATAACTTGCCTTCTCTTTTTCAAAATAGTGCCATGGGATCTTTTACTTCCACCTGAGAGGGCAGCCTCGGTTTAACGTCTCAGCCAAAAGACAGCACCTCCGACAGTGCACACTCCCTCAGTACTGCACTGGGAGTGTCAGCTTACATTTTCTGCTCAAATCTCTGGAGTGGGACTTGAACCCACAACCTTCTGACTCAGAGGCAAGTGTGCAGCCCACTGACACCCAACCAGATGAAAACTTTGGGGCAAGGTCAGGATGTGGTGTCTTTAGCTCAGTCTAAGTTGTGGCCCTTTCACTGCACTCAGGCCAAAGTCGACCATGCTGTAAGTTGACTTTTTCTAACTACCAGTAATGGGTTTCGAAACCTCAGGGCTCAGGATTCTCGTGTAGATACAGAGCCATAGATTTTCAGTCCATCTAAAGTCAAATAGCTCCCAGAACCCTCACTTTAATAATTCATCTATTTAACATTTGTGTCTGTAGATGGTTTAAGGCAAGACTTCAGAATCTATCTTTGTCAGTCCCAGTTGTAAGCAGTACAATACAGTTAATCCATTTTGCTTCCCTTTGGGGCTTCATTCAACCTGTTTTCAAACCAGAGAGGATTCTAGAAGAAAAACATAAGGATTAATGGCTTGCTTCTCTTTTTTTTATAATAAACAGTGCATATGTCACAAAGCCTAACAATGACAATGCTATTAATTTTCAGAAACACAAAACTGAAAGCTGACCAGTCATGCAGTAAAAATGTGGTAAACTATAAAAGAAAAAAATGTTGTCCATTCCCGATTATTAACCATGCCTGGGATAACCGTAGTCAGAGCAAGTGATCTATTTTCTACTAAATGTTTACTTTATCAAGTTGTACAAGAAATTACAGACTTTGTGGTCACAATAGAATTCAGAATAGGGGAGAAAGAGACAGAGAGAAAGAGAAAGCAAGAAAAAGAGAGAGAGAGAAAGAGAGAAAGAGAGAAAGAAAGAAAGACAGAAGGAGAGAAAGAGAGAGAGAAAGAAAAAGAGAAAGAAAGAAAGAAAGGAAGAAAGAAAAAGAAAGAGAGAAAGAGAGAGAGAGAGAAAGAAAGAAAGAGAGAAAGAAAGACTTGCATTTATATAGCGCAATTCACAACCACCGGATGTCTCAAAGTGCTTTACAGCCAATGAAGTACTTTTGGAGTGTAGTCACTGTAGAGTTCAGCCTAGATTTATATGCTCAAGTCCCTGGAGTGGGACTTGAACCCACAATCTTCTGACTCAGAGGTGAGCTACTTTGAAAGCTACACACGACCAGCTGATTCTGCAGCGTTCATGCACGGGAAGAATTACTCGTGGGCACAGTTGGACTATGGCTATGGAACTTTACTATGGAAACCAAATTCACACAGAGGAGAGGGGATCTTATCAGGAACTTAGAGTAGCCAGACTTGTTGATAATTATAAAGGGCCAGATTTTGCTGAAAAAATAATGGAGTCTGAACAACGCACATTGATATTAATGCAAAGAATCAGCCAGCAACTTGTGAGGAAGAAGAGGGACCCTGTGATTTGTAAATGACCACAAGTTGCTGGTCAAGTTGAGCAGCTCTGTTAACTCTGCAAAAATGCCATCTTGCACTTAAGACCATAAGAAATAGGAGCAGGAGTAGGCCATACAGCCCCTTGAGCCTACTCCGCCATTCAAAAGATCATGGCTGATCTTAGACCTCAATTCCACTTTCCCGCCCAATCTCCGTATCCCTTGATTCCCTTAGACTCCAAAAATCTATCTATCTCAGCCTTGAATATATTCAGAGACTGAACATCTACAGTCCTCTGGATGAGAGAATTCCAAAGATGCACAACCCTCTGAGTGAAGAAATTCCTCCTCATCTCTGTCTTAAATGGCCTACCGTTTATCCTGAGATTGTGCCCCCTATTTCTAGACACTCCAGTCAGGGGAAACGATTTCTCAACATCTACTCTGTCAAACCCCTTCAGAATCTTGTATGTTTCAATGAGATTACCTCTCATTCTTCTATACTCTAGAGAGTATAGGCCCATTCTACACACATTAACTGCCCCGTCAGTTGCTGCATTTGACCATTAAACTCACCACAAAACATGCTGAGTTTCTGAGTATATTCAAGGTTGAGATAGACAGATTTTTGGAGTCTAGGGGAATCAAGGGATATGGAGATCAGGCAGGAAAATGGAGTTGAGGTCGATGATCAGCCATGATCTTATTGAATGGCAGAGCAGGCTCGAGGAGCCATATGGCCTACTCCTGCTCCTATTTCTTGTGGTCTTAGAATGTTATGTCTAGTAATTAACAGAGTATGTATTCTTTTAATGACATGATAAGTGTTAATGACTGCCAATCAACCTCTTGCCCAGAAAGTTAATAATTCGAAGTATGGCGCCTCATTCTTTCAGGTTGTGAATTATTTTCGGAGATTTCAAAATGTCAATTTTTTAAAAAATGTTCATACTTTTCCTTTGTCTCTCTCTTATTCCATTCTTTTTTGCCCTCTCTTTATTTCTCTTTCTGTATCTGATTTAACATTGAATTCACCCACTCTAATTCACCATCCTTCTCAGCCCTTCCTCTGTTTATTTCTCAATCCTTAAACCTCATTGGTTAAAGAGATACATTGTTGGTCCCATCATTCACTAAGGTCCTATTGCCTTACCAGCTCACACGTATAGCAATATTGTGGGCAAAAAATGTTAGAACTAACGGGGCACACCGCGAGATGCCTTGCTCCAGTAAACTTTCTATGAGCAACCTCCTCACAGCCCATAATGGGTCTGGAAACCTCACACAAGTTAAGACTCAGGCTTCTCTTGTAGGTACAAGCCTGCTACAAGTACTATTGTTACAAGCATTTAATGCACATAACATTAGATGGTACAGGCAAGTGTAATCAAGTACAACCAAATAACTATTTTGAGCAATGATACTAGTTGCCTGCCCATTCTTGATTTATCGTGATTAGCAGTTTTCACTTCTGCCTGTTACCTCTGTCTGGCATATTCCGCCTTTATTTGTTGCTGCCCTATGAATATGAAATTTGGGTCAATACGGTGCAACAGTAACGCAAAAGTATTGAAGTGTGATGTCTCAATGCTTCCCAACAATCACAGATAGGATAATAAATTTAGTTCAGGAAATCAAAAGACCCACTCTTGCAATTTGACTGAAATGGCCACAGGCTGTACCAAGGAAAATATTTATCAATTATTGCTGTTTACTTTTTAGCTTTTCCGATCTGGTCCTTAGGAGTGCATCATGTTTAATAAAACAGCTGGTGTAATTTATTCCAAGTTGTTAGCTTGGGTTTCTCACAGTGATCGCACCATGCTGTTCCCTGCAAATTAATCCTTCCACTATTCGGAGGACTCAAGACAGCAGCAGTGTCAAGTCTTGCATGAACTTGCACACAGCACAGCTGGGTGATGAACTATTTTTGACATGTTAATGTTCTCCAAGTCTAAATGTTGTGCTTACATTTACTAAAAAAATATATTTTTAAATAGAACCCTCGGAGTCAAATAATCCATTTAACCATATGTTGCGTAATGCTGTGGGACTCAGGCTATTTACACAGCACTCCGAAACTGACCAGGAATCCAAGAAATGAGGTTTTCAAGATTAATTGACCATCAAAATCTGAAGTAACTGCAGCTCACGCGGACTCATGATTAATTAAATGAATATTCAAGCCCATGTAAGCAAAGCCATGAATAAAATTCCTTTGACTTATAACATTGTCATCACCTCCCCTGCTTATTAAAGATTATTTATTAATTGTTCTGTCTTCAGTATGAGAAATGATCATGGGGAATGAAAAGGAATGCGGCGAAGACTGACAGTCCAGGTTGATTAATAATGTGCAATATAGAAGTCAACAGGCTGTATTATTCTCCCTTCTCTACTAGGATGGGATTTCTGAATGCCAGGAAATGTAATTAAATTAAATGCAACAACAACAACTTGTATTTATATAGTACCTTTAACGTAGTGAAACGTCCCCGGGCGCTTCACAGGAGTATTATGAGATAAAAAATTTGACACCGAGCCGCATAAGTAAAAATTAGTGCAGGTGACCAAAAGCTTGATCAAGAAGGTATGTTTTGAGGAGTGTCTTGAAGGTGGAAAGAGAGGTAGAGAGGTGGAAAGTAAGGGAGACACACACTTCAATCAATGTAGTGATGCTCGGGAAGTTAAATTCACAATTTCAGATGTTTACCCAATCTGCATTTGCCGCTTTGCGGAACACCTCCATTCAGTTCGCAAGCGTGCCCCCGAGCTTCCGGTCGCCTGTCACTTTAATTCTCCGTTCCACTCCCACTCTGACCTTTTCATCCTCGGACTCCTGCACTGTTCCAATGAAGCACAACGCAAGCTCAAGGAACAGCACCTTATCTTTCGTTTAGGCACTTTACAGCCTTCTGGACTCAACATCAAGTTCAATATATTCAGACCATAATCTCTGCCATTATTTTGCTCCCTTTCCTCCTTTTTTTTAACCCTCCCCCTCCTGATCTTATGTATTTTTTTCTCTCTCTGTTTCCCACGGCAGTTGGTAAGTATTCCGCCATTTACAACCTATCTAGACTCAACTTTTTCTAACTTCTGCCATTACCATCTCAAGTTGGCCCATCATCCCTTTTGTCTCTCTAATCTCTCCTGTCTTCCACCCTATCACATACCTTCCCTTTTGTTCATTCCTCCGCTCCCCCTTTCAGTGCTCCTTAAGAATCTGTAATTTCGAACTTTCGCCAGTTCTGATGAAGGGTCATCGACCTGAAATGTTACCTCTGATTCTCTCCATAGATGCTGTCTGACCCGCTGAGATTTCCAGCATTTTCTACTTTTATTTCAGATTCCAGCATCCGCAGTATTTAGCTTTTGTAATAAAAATGGACGTTGACTGTGTTTTGCTGGCATAGATTTTCTTTTCCTGGCTCTGTTCGGCTATGGCGTTTCTTTTCATCACCCCCTCCCCTCCTCTCTCTCTGGAAGTATTTTCATTGTAAAGCGACAATATTTTTCCAGTTAGTGAATGACCGGAAAAAAAACCACAAACTGCGCACACACAAATACTTCAACTTCATTGGCGGCAGTTGCGCGCTTTAAAAAAAAAGAGTGCATTTATAGATGGTAAACAATTGCTGTACAAGGTACTCAGTCAGGAGAGCTGCAATATTCTGAGAGAAGTCTGAAACTTGTATGGATCATTATAACAGAAGAACATAAGAACATAAAAAATAGGAACAGGAGTAGGCCATACGGCCCCTCAAGCCTGCTCTGCCAGTCAATAAGATCATGGCTGATCTGATCATGGACTCAGCTCCACTTCCCCGCCCGCTCCCCATAACCCCTTATCCCCTTATCATTCAAGAAACTGTCTATTTCTGTCTTAAGTTTATTCAATGTCCCAGCTTCCACAGCTCTCCGAGCCAGCAAATTCCACAGATTTACAACCCTCTGAGAGAAGAAATTCCTCCTCATCTCTGTTTTAAATGGGCAGCCCCTTATTCTAAAATTATGCCCTCTAGTTCCAGTCTCCCCCATCAGTGGAAACATCCTCTTTGCATCCACCTTGTCAAGCCCCCTCATAATCTTATACATTTCGATAAGATCACCTCTCATTCTTCTGAACTCCACTGAGTCGAGGCCCAACCTACTCAACCTTTCCTCATAAGTCAACCCCCTCATCCCTGGAATCAACCTAGTGAACCTTCTCTGAACTGCCTCCAAAGCAAGTATATCCTTTCGTAAATCTGGAAACCAAAAATGCACGCAGTATTCCAGGTGTGGCCTTACCAATACCTTATATAGCTGTAGCAAGATTTCCCTGCTTTTATACTCCATCCCCTTTGCAATAAAGGCTAAGATACCATTGGCCTTCCTGATCACTTGCTGTACCTGCATACTATCCTTTTGTGTTTCATGCACAAGTACCCCCAGGTCCCACTGTACCGTGGTACTTTGCAATCTTTATCCATTTAAATAATAAGTTGCTCTTTGATTTTTTTCTGCCAAAGGGCATGACCTCACACTTTCCAACATTATACTCCATCTGCCCAAATTTTTGCCCACTCACTTAGCCTGTCTCTGTTCTTTTGCAGATTTTTTGTGTCCTCCTCACACATTGCCTTTCTTCCCATCTTTGTATCGTCAGCAAACTTGGCTACATTACACTTTGTCCCTTCTTCCAAGTCGTTAATATAGATTGTAAATAGTTGGGGTCCCAGCACTGATCCACTGATCCCGATGGCACCCCACTAGTTACTGGTTGCTAACCAGAGAATGAACCATTTATCCCGACTCTCTGTTTTCTGTACATACGGTACCTTACTTATGCCCAGAAATTACAACATGGGATACGAGCATGGCCTCAATGTGTCTGAATTGCTCACACTGCTATTTTCTCCTCTACTGGAGGAAATAACTAGTTTATTTTAAATGAGATAATACCTGCAGTAAAATATTAGTGTAATTTTGATGCAAAGGCTATGACAGGTGTAACGTTCAGCTTTTTAGCTATGCCAGTGTATTATGTGGGCTAAATGTAATTCTACTAATAGCTCTCAAAGCATCTCCTTTATCTTGCAGTAGAGCGAATATACAATGCTGAGGATGATGGCCCAGCAGGCCCTCCTGGAAGGGAGTAAGTAGTTCCAGCTGGCGTATTATGTTCTATTCTGGGCACTACACTTCAGGAAGCACGTGAAGGCTTTGGAGAGGGTATAGAAGGAATTTACTAAAATGGGTTTTGGAGATGAAGGATTACATTTATGTGGATAGACTGCAGCAGCTGGGGTTGTTCTCCTTTAAGCTGAGAGGAGATAAGATAGAGCTGTTTAAAATCATGAAGCATTTAGATATGGTAAATAAAGAGAAACAGTTCCAATGGTTGATGGGTCGATAATCAGAGGGCACAGATTTAAGGTGATTTGCAAAAGAAGCAACATGAGGGAAAACTTTTTTACACAACGATTGGTTAGGATTTGGAATGCACTGCCTGATAGGGTGGTGGAGGCAGATTCAATAGTAGCCTTCTATTGTGTTCCTAACACAGATGAGGCTGCACACAGGGAGGTTAAAGTAACAGTGACCTCAATCTTAAATAAGACACTCCAGAGTGAGGAACAGGCTTTAGTGGCCAGCTTATATACAGTGCTCCCAAGGGATGCTGGGATCCCTTGGGACTTCAGGGATGAGCTCCCTGGTGGCGGAACATGGGAGTGCATGCTTTACAGATCCACAACATCACTCCCCCCACAAAGTCAAAGTGAAAACTATTTACAAGGTGAGGCGGACGGGAGCCTTTCTTTCCCTGGTGGACCCCCTCGGTACAAATGTCTGTTCTGGTGTGTTGGCTGTGCCCTCGCTGGGCTGGTGTGTTGTTGGCCCTGCAGGGCTGCTAGGTGAGCCTGGCCTTGCTGGGCTGCTGGGCATGATGGGTTCGATTTCCTGGTCCGGCGTGGTGTCATTGAATCTTTGGGTGTGTGTTGTGGCTCGAAAAAGGTGGTGTTTGCTGTGGGTTGTTCAGGGCAGTCTGTGAACCGCAGCCTCGTTTGGTCCAGGTGCTTTCTGCAAATTTGTCCATTGTCTAGTTTGATTACAAACCCCCTATTCCCTTCTTTAGCTATCACTGTGCCCGCGATCCACTTGGGACCATGTCCATAGTTTAGCACATACACAGGGTCATCAGATCAATTTCCCGTGACACAGTGGCGCGACCATCGTTTACATTTTGTTGCTGCCGCCTGCTCTCTACCTGATCATGCAGGTTGCGGTGAACCAGCTAGAGTCTGGTTTTAAGTGTCCTTTTCATGAGTAGCTCAGCCAGGGGCAGCCCTGTGAGCGAGTGGGGTCGCGTGCGGTAGCTGAGCAGTACTCGGCACAGGCAGGTTTGGAGTGAGCCTTCTGTGACTCGTTTAAGGCTCTGTTTGATTGCTTGTACTGCCCGCTCTGCCTGCCCATTGGAGGTTGGTTTAAACGGGGCCGAGGTGACATGTTTGATCCCATTGCGGGTCATGAATTCTTTAAATTCGGCACTGGTGAAACATGGCCCGTTGTCACTGACCAGTATGTCAGGCAGGCCGTGGGTGGCAAACATGGCCCTCAGGCTTTCAATGGTGGCGGTGGCGGTGCTTCCCGTAATTATTTCACATTCAATCCATTTTGAAAAAGCATCCACCACCACCAGGAACATTTAGTCAACATGGAGGGCCAGGACCACAAACTTAGTAGTGCCTCTCTGGGCGCATTGCTCAACTGAGCACAAACGCTGCATTGCCGTACACGGGACTCGAAGTCAGAGTCAATACCGGTCCACCACACGCAGGATCTGGCTATCGCTTTCATCATTACTATACCCGGGTGTGTGTTGTGAAGATCTGAGATGAACGTCTCCCTGCATTTTTTTGGTCGCATTATGCAGTTACCCCACAACAGGCAGTCTGCCTGAATGGACAGCTTGTCCTTTCGCCACTGTGAATGGCTTGATTGGCTCTTGCATTTCAATGGGGATGCTGGCCCAGCTCCCATGCAGTACACAGTTTTTTACTCGGGACAGCAGAGGATCTTGGCTGGTCCAAGTCCTAATCTGGCGGGCCGTGACAGGTGATTTATCATTTTCAAACGCTTCCATGACCATCAACAAGTTTGCAGGCTGCGCCATTTCCACCCCCGTGGTGGGCAATGGTAGCTGACTGAAAGCATCCACACAGTTCTCGGTGTCTGGCCTGTGGCGGATGGTATAGTTATAAGCTGATAGTGCCAGTGCCCACCTGTGTATGCGGGCTGAGGCATTAGTATTTATCCCCTTGTTTTCAGCGAACAGGGATGTGAGGGGCTTGTGATCGGTTTCCAGCTCAAATTTGAGGCCAAACAGGTACTGATGCATTTTCTTTTCCCGAACACACATGCTAATGCCTCTTTCTCAATCATGCTGCAGAGCCTTCAGCCTTAGACAAGTGCCTGGAAGCATCAGCGACAGGTTGCAACTTCCCCGCAACGTTAGCTTGTTGTAATGCACACCCAACTCCATACAACGACGCGTCACATGCTAGCACAAGTCTTTTACATGGGTTATACAATACAAGCAGCTTGTTGGAGCATAAAATGTTTCTGGCTTTCTCAAAAACAATTACTTGGTTTCTTTCCCCATATCCAGTTCTCACTTTTGCGCAATAACACATGTAGGGGCTCTAAAAGGGTGCTTAATCCCAGTAGGAAGTTACCAAAATAGTTGAGGAGTCCCAGGAACGACCGCAGCTCTGTGACGTTCTGTGGCCTGGGCGCGTTCCTGATAGCTTCTGTCTTGGCATCTGTGGGCCGAATGCAATCCGCCGCAATCTTTCTCCCCAAAAACTCCACTTCTGTTGCCATGAAGATGCATTTCGACCGCTTCAGCCCTACGCGATCCAGTCGCTGGACGACCTCCTCCAGGTTTTGTAGGTGCTCGACGGTGTCCCGACCCGTGACCAATATGTCGTCCTGAAAGACCACCGTGTGTGGTACCGATTTGAGTAGGCTCTCCATGTTTCTCTGGAAGATCGCTGCAGCCGACCGAATTCCAAATGAGCATCTGTTGTAGATGAACAGTCCCTTGTGCGCATTGATGCAGGTGAGGCCCTTCGAAGACTCCTCCAGCTCCTGCGTCATGTAGGCCGAAGTCAGGTCAAGCTTGGTGAATGTCTTGCCTCCTGCCAGCGTCGCAAATAGGTCGTCTGCCTTAGGTAGCGGGTATTGGTCCCGTAGCAAGAAACGATTAATAGTTACTTAATAATCGCCGCAAATCCTGACCGTGCCATCACTTTTGAGTACTGGAACAATCAGGCTGGCCCACTTGCTGAATTCCACTGGGGAGATGATGCCCTCGCGTTGCAGCCTGTCCAGCTCGATTTCCACTCTCTCCCTCATCATGTGAGGTACCGCTCGCACCTTGTAGTGAATGGGTCGTGCCTCTGGGAACAAGTGGATCTGCACCTTCGCCCCGGAAAAGTTTCCAATGCCTGGTTCAAAAAGGGAAGGAAATTTGTTGAGAACCTGGGTACATGAGGCCTCATCGACATGTGATAGCGCTCGGATGTCATCCCAGTTCCAGCGGATTTTGTCCAGCCAGCTCCTTCCAAGCAGTGTGGGGCCATCGTCTGGGACAATCCAGAGTGGCAGTTCATGCACCGTGCCCTCGTAGGTGACCTTGACCATGGCGCTGCCCAGGACAGTGATAAGCTCTTTGGTGTACATTCTCAGTTTCATATGGATGGGCTCAGGGCTTGTCTGAATGCCTTGTTGCACCACAGTCTCTCAAACATCTTTTTACTCATGATGGATTTGTTAGCACCAGTGTCCAGTTCTATGGCTACAGTAAGCCATTCAATTTTATGTTTAGCATTATAGGTGGACATTTTGTCGAAAATGTGTGCACCCCGTGTACTTCAGCATCTGTCTCCTCTCTCTGAGGCTTGAAATTGCTTTGATCCACCATGGACTGACCTTTCTCTGCCACGTGGTGGTTAACAGGTTTTGCAGAGCTTGCAGCTCGTCTGCAAGCTTCCACAACGCCAATAAGGAGTGAATTGCCTTGCATTCATCCTTTTTTGGGGACTCTGAGTCATCTAGGTCACCTGAGGCCTGCTGGCAGTTGCAGACTCATGGGTTCTGCCCTGTACATTTCTGCTCGCAAACACAGTTCCAGTTAATTTGTGAATATTGCTTGCACTTGTATGCTGAGAGATTTGTTTGGTGTTATCACTGGTGGACATAAACGCCTGTGCTATCGCAATGGCCTTACTGAGGGTCGGTGTCTCTACAGTTAAAATTTTTCGTAGGATGGTCTCATGGCCAATGCCCAGTACAAAAAAGTCTCTGAGCATTTATTTGCTCCAGGTAGCCATCAAACTCACATTGCCCTGCAAGTCGCCTTAGCGCGACGATGTAGCTCGCCACTTCCTGACCTTCAGATCGCTGGCACGTGTAGAACCGATACCTCGCCATCAGCATGCTCTCCCTCAGGTTAAGATGCTCCCAAACCAGTGTACACAGCTCTTCATATAACTTATCTGTGGGTTTCACTAGAGCCAGAAGATTCTTCATGAGGCTGTAGGTCGGTGCCCCGCAGACTATGAGGAGGACTGCTCTCCTTTTTGCAGCGCTTCCTTCTCCGTCCAGATCGTTGGCTACAAATTACTGGTCTAGCCGTTCCACATAGTCTTCCCAGTCCTCACCCTCCGAGAACTTCTCCAGGATGCCCACAGTTTGCTGCATCTTTGCGTTGGATCCCATCCTCATCGCCAGTTATTGTGTTCCTAACACAGATGAGGCTGCACACAGGGAGGTTAAAGTAACAGTGACCTCAGTCTTTAAGAAGACACTCCAGAGTGAGGAACAGGCCTTATATACAGTGCTCCCAAGGGATGCTGGGATCCCTTGGGATTTCAGGGGATGAGTTCCCTGGTGGTGGAACATGGGAGTGCATGCTTTACAGATACACAACACCTTCAAAAGGGAATTGGACAAATAATTAAAGGAGAAAAAAATTGCAGGGATATGAGAAAGAGCCAGGGAATAGGACTAACTGAATTGCTCTTTGAAAGAACCAGTGCCGCCTTGATAGGCCAAGTGGCCCGGTTCCGTGTTGTACTATTCTATGGTATGTAGTACAATAGAGCACAGAAGGAGGCCAGGAATGCTGGCTCTTTGCTCAAGCAATCCAAAATTACTCACACTGTTCCATGCTCTCTGCCTTCTGTCCTGTATCTTCCTCTGCTTCAAACATTTATCCAATCTTTCCTTTCGAAAATCTTTCCTCAATCACTTCCTGTGGTAAGGCATTCCTCTGTGTAAAGAAATTTCTCCTAATCTCTCTCGTTACTCTGTGACAATTTTAAATTGATGCTCCCTATTTGTTACTTGACTCCCCAACCAGAGGAAATGGTCTTTCCCTCGTCATTTTCATATTTTAAAAGCTTCTTACACTTTTCTGCACCATTTCAATTACTCTCTTGGGACTTGACCAGTCCAGGAACAGAGAATTTTCCGAACCATGGGAGGTCACTGCAGCCACCATATCTGATATCTGATAGTATCACCATAAGTTACAAAGACAACACTCTTCAGCAGTTTATTTCTGTATAAAACATTGCTCCCAATATCAAACCTTTATATCATATAAAGTTGAGATCAGTGACATACCATTTTGAAAGCTACACTTCAGTAATATTGGACTGACCAGGAATCCCTTTTCTGTCGGCGGTGCACCAGCTCCTGTGTGTTATGTGTATGCTGGCAAGCTGTGGGTGGCTCCCTCAGCCGATTGCCGAACACAATCGCTGACTGACAGCCAGTCCAGCTGATCGCCGATCAAACCTTTTTTTTAATAATCTCTCCTCTCCCTCAGGCCCAACTAATGCCAAACCACGGATGTTTCTGGATTAGAGAGTCCCGGACTGGAAAGGTACAACCTGTAGTTCTTTTTTAAAAATTGTTCCAGGATGTGGGCGTCGCTGCAAATGTGATATCTTGAGACACAGTAAATACACACAACTGCACAACATGGCATCCGGATAAGAACTGTACAGAGCACATAGCTTTATTGTGATTACATCAGTAGTCCACTAGGTGACTCTACAACACGTCTCCCTCTTTATTGAAGAAGTTAATCACAAACAATCATTGTACATGATTTGCATGGTATACATAACTCTTGATATATATTTCGCAAATGGAACCCATTTTATGTTTCTACTATAGCATTCTATAAGACAAACAAAAGATATGAACTTATTTTCCATATTTACAGATTAAACTTAAGCACTGGTTTTCTGTTTCAAAGAGGATACCTTCTTTCTTGAACAGAACTTTCCGATCTTGTTGTGGGACATTGACTCATTCTAGGCTGAGCCTGAGAAGCGTTTTTCTCCAAGGGCTGACCTTGATCTACATTTGGACTCCTACAATTTCAGACCGTTTATCTGTCTGACATGGACTCAGACTTAATTTCTGGCTTTCTCTTGGACTGGTTTCTCATACATCTGCTGTAGGATTTGCTACACGTACTCTACTTGTAACAAGACTATCTGACTCGTCAGAATAAATCGAATTATCCCAATTTCCAATTCCTTCCACATCTGTAGGTAAAATATGATCAATGTGAACAAACCTAACCTTTCCATGATCAAATATCTTGACCAAATATGTATGAGGGCCACATATCTTCACTACTCATCCTGGTAACCATTTTAACTATTTATGGTGCTCGTTGCTCACTCTAACCTTCTGGTTCAACTTTACATTTCTCTCTCTTAATCTACCTCTATCATGACGCTCTTTCTGCTTTGATTGCTTCTCTTCTACTGACTGTGCCAAGTTTGGCTTTAACAACATGAACCTGGTTTGTAGTGTTGCTTGAGAAACAACTCTGTTGGTTTTCTACCAGTAGTGATATGAGGAGTATTCCAATAGGTAATCAGAAAATTTGCCAGTTTGTGGTCCAACAACAACTGATGTTTCTTTGGATTTGGATCCAACATTTGCTTGATGAGGGCATGTTTAACAATTTGTAATGTGTGCTCTGCTGCACCATTTGAAGCAGGGTGTCACGGTGGAACTTTGGGATGATTCACAAAGTTTATGCTCCTGAACTGTGCAAACTCTTCTGAACAAAATTGTGGCCTATTATCAGACACATTATTTCTGGGAGGACGTATGAAGAAAACAATCTTAGCAAATTGTCTAGTGTTTTGCTTGTTGTTATTATCCTCCACGGAAACACCTCTACCAATTTCGAATGACTATCTATCACTATCAACAATTGCTGTCCTAGCTTAGCAAATTCGACATGGAACCTTTGCCACATCCTGGGAGGCCATTTCCAGGGCTGTAATGGCACTGATAGTGGTTTCTTGCTCACTTATTCACATGTTGTACACGGACTGATGATATACTCTATCTCTTTATATAAACCTGACTTCCATCAATAACTGCGTGCAAAACTCTTGGTCAAGCACATTCCCAGGTGCTGGTCATGAAGATCTCCTAACAATTTAGACCTGAACCTATTTGGGTTAAACACTCTTACTCTCCACATGATACAACCTTTCTCTACTGACAATTCATTCCTACGAATGAAGTATGGATGAATATCTTCCTCGGATACCTGGTTTGGCCATCCATTTGCTATGTAATCAAAAACCTTTGACATAACTGGGTCACATTTGGTTGCCCTACCAACCTCTTCAGCTATGACTGGCAGCTCATCAATGTATGGGAAATAGAACACTTCTTCCCTATTGGGTGTAATTTGTCATGGGGATGGCAACCTGGACATAGCATCAGCATTACTGTGATCAGCTGATCGTCTGTATTCAATATATATGTATATGCTGACAAAATCAAAGCACATCTCTGCATTCGGGCTGCAGCTAATATTGGAACAGGGGACTTTGGATGGAGGATTGCTGTCAGGGGGTTAAGATCAGTAACTATGGTAAACATAAGACCAAACAAGTATTTGTGACCCCAAAAATCAATGCCAAAGCTTCCCTTTCGATTTTCGCATAATTCTACTCACTGGCACTGAAAGTGTGTGAAGCAAAAGCAATTGGCCTCTTCTTCCCACTATCTAGTGCATGAGAGATCACTGCCCCAACTCCATACTGAGAGGCATCACACACCAGCTTGATCTCATTAAATGCATCATAGTGAACTAACATGGTATTCTCTACTAACTGGCTTTTAAACTCTTTGAATGCTGTGTCGCATTCTTTTGACCACTTCCAAGGGACCTGTTTTCTCAACAGCTCATTTAGGGGATGTAACACTAAAGCCAAATTTGGGAGGAACTTTTCATAATAATACAAAAGACCCAAAAATGATCGAAGTTCAGAGACATTCTTGGGAGTGGGTGCATTTCTGCTTGCATCCATAAGAACATAAGAAATAGGAACATAAGAAATAGGAGCAGGAGTAGGCCATTTGGCCCCTCAAGCCTTCTCCGCCATTCAATAAGATTATGGCTGATCTGATCATGAACTCAGCTCCACTTCCCTGCCCCCTTCCCATAACCTTTTATTCCCTTATCACTCAAAAATCTATCTAACTCGACCTTAAATATATTCAATGACCCAGCCTCCACAGCTCTCTGGGGCAGAAAATTCCACAGATCATAACCCTCTGAGAGAAGAAATTCCTCCTCATCTCAGCTTTAAATGGGCGGCCCCTTATTCTGAGACTTTGCCCCCTAATTTTAGTTTCTCCTATGAGTGGAAATATCCTCTCTGCATCCACCTTGTCGAGCCCCCTTATTATTTTATATGTTTCGATAAGATCACCTCTCATTCTGCTGAACTCCAATGAGTATAGGCCCACCTACTCAACCTATCTTCATAAGTCAACCCCTCATCTCCAGAATCAACCTAGTGAACCTTATCTGAACAGCCTCCAATGCAAGTATATCCTTCCTTAAATAAGGAGACCAAAACTGTACGTAGTACTCCAGGTGTGGCCTCACCAATACCCTGTACAGTTGTAGCAGGACTTCTTTGCTTATACTCTACCCCCCTTGCAATAAAGGCCAACATTCCATTTGCCTTCCTGATCACTTGCTGTAGCTGCATGCTAACTTTTTGTGTTTCATGCACAAGGACCCCCAGGTCCCTCTGTACTGCTGCACTTTGCAATTTTTCTCCATTTAAATTATAATTTGCTTTTCTATATTTTCTGCCAAAGTGAATAACCTCACATTTTCCCACATTATACTCCATCTGCCAAATTTTTGCCCACTCACTTCGCCTGTCTATATCCCTTTGCAGATTTTTTGTGTCCTCCTCACAATTTGCTTTTCCACCCATCTTTGTATCATCAGCAAACTTGGCTACATTACATTCGATCCCTTTATCCTAGTCATTAATATAGATCGTAAATAATTGAGGTCCAGCACCGATCCCTGCAGCACCCCACTAGTTACTGTTTGCCAACCTGAAAATGACCCATTTATCCGACTCTCTGTTTTCTGTTAATTAGCCAATCCTCTATCCATGCTAATATATTACCCTTAACCCCGTGAACTTTTATCTTGTGCAGTACACTTTTATGTGACACCTTATCGAATGCTTTCTGGAAATCAAAATACACCACATTCACTGGTTCCCCCTTATCCACCCTGCTCATTAATCCTCAAAGAACTGCAGCAAATTTGTCAAACATGATTTCCCTTTCATAAATCCATGCTGACTCTGCCTGATTGAATTATGCTTTTCCAAATGTCCTGCTACTGCTTCCTTAATAATGGACTCCAGTATTTTCCCAATGATAGATGTTAGACTAACTGGTCTATAGTTTGCTGATTTTTGTCTGCCGCCTTTTTTAAATAGGGACATTACATTTGCGGTTGTCCAATCCGCTGGGACCGCCCCAGAATCCAAGGAATTTTGGTAGATTACATCCAATGCATCCATTATCTCTGACCCTAGGATGTAAGCCATCAGGTCCAGGGGACTTGACCACCGTTAGTCCCATTATTTTACCGAGTACTACTTCATTAGTGATAGTGATTGTGTTAAGTTCCTCCCTCCGTATAGCCCCTTGATTATGCACTATTGGAATGCATTTAGTGCAGAGATAAGAACTGTGCAGAGCACATGGCTTTATTGTTAATACAACAGTAGTCCACTAGGTGGTTCTACAACAGGCAAGGCCAGCATTTTTATTGCCAATCCCTCGAGAAGCTGGTGGTGAGCCGCCTTCTTGAACTGATGCAGTCCTTGTGGTGAAGGTACTCCCACAGTACTGTTCGGGAGGGAGTCCAGGATTTTGACCTAGCGGCGATGATATATTTCCAAGTCAGGATGGTGTGCAACTTGGAAGGGAACTTACAGATGATGGTGTTCCCATGCGCCTGCTGGCCTTGCCCTTCTAGATGGTATAGGTCATGGGTTTGGGCGCTGCTGCCGAAGAAGTCTTAGTGAGTTGCTGCAGATGGTACACACTGCAGTCACGGTGCGCCGGTGGTGGAGGGAGTGAATGTTGAAGGTGGTGGATGGGGTGCAGATCAAGCAGGCTGCTTTGACCGGGATGGCGTCGAACTTCTTGAGTGTTGATGGAGCTGCACTCATCCAGGCAAGTGGAGAGTATTCCATCACTCTCCTGACTTGTGCCTTGTAGATGGTGAAAAGGCTTTGGGGAGTCAAGAGGTGAGATACTCGCAACAGAATACCCAGCCTCTGACCTGCTCTTGTTCCCACAATATTTATGTGGCTGGTCCAGTTAAGTTTCTTGTCACTATTACTTTAGTCACTTCTACAGTTCTCCATTCCTGCATTATCCAGCGAATCTACACTATGGCTGTATATCAGGTCAACATTACTTGGCCAGACCCCTCAAGCTTTTGAAATGTTCTACGCATGCCCAGGGTATAACTTTAAAGCCAAAGGCCTGACAATCAGGAGGCCTTCTGAATGAAATGCAGTTGTCTCAAAGTTTAATACCTGTGACATGCAGCCAACATTCCTACAAACAGTGCTGGGGTGAAGTCTTCATGTTCATCTACTCCAGTATTTATTACCCACCTGTTGAGGAAGAACTAAGGACTTTTTCCATAGAAGTTGGGTTCTATTTCAGTATATCTGGGCAACAGTCACATATATTAAATTCAATTGAAGGTTTATATTTTCCACATTATTGCTACTAATAAACACCCAAAAAAGATACATTTATTTTAGATCAATTCTCACATTCATAAAATCATAGAATCAAAAATGGTTACAGCACAGAAGCAGGCCATTCTGCCCATCGAGCCCATGCCGGCTCTCTGCAAGAGCACCTCAGCTAGTCCCACTCCCCCCGCCCTTTCCCCGTAGCCCTGCAATTTTTTATTCTTTCAGATATTTATCCAATTCCCTTTTGAAAACAACAATTGAGTCTGCCTCCACCACCCTTTCAGGCAGTGCATTCCAGATCCTAATCACTCACTGTGTAAAATAGTTTTTCCTCATGTCACCTTTGTTTTTTTTTGCCAATTACCTTAAATCTGTGTCCTCTGGTTCTCGACCCTTCTGCCAAGAGGAACAGTTTCTCTCTATCTACTCTGTCCAGACCTCTCATGATTTTGAACACCTCTATCAAATCTCCTCTCATTCTTCTCTGCTCCGAGGCGAACAACCCCAGCTTCTCCAGTCGATCCACGTAACAGAAGTCCCTCATCCCTGGATTATGCTATGCAGTGAGAGAGAATCCCATGGGGACAATTGTACTAAACAAGCATCATCTGAAGTCTCAATTAAAAGATGAAGAATTTCAACACGTTCCAAGGACCAAGTTTGTCATTTGGAATTTCCTCCGCACATTGAAGTGACTAAACGTCCATTTGTGTGTGGGTTGGTCTGCAGTCTCGAAACTTGTACCATTATTCAGGGATGGCTAGAGGCTGATACATACCACACATAATCAGGATGTAGGGAAACACCATACATTTCCTAATTTCTAATAAAAACTATGGGGGGTGGGTGGTTATATATTTGCCTCTGGTCAATAATACAGGTGAAAGAAATAGACATGACTTTCATTGATATCAGCAACCAGAGGAAAACAATAATTCTCATTAATCTTCTCCAGCTAGCCATGTTTGCACAAATTATAACATTGATAAAAATAAGCTTCAAGAATGAAAAACAAAAAAAAGTGCTCTTAATCTCTCAGAATTGGGACAATGGGACTCTCCGCAAAATGTTAATCCATCTTTACTCTTTAGACCGGGTGTGGGAGGTAAATTTCCTCTTGGCTTCTCCTGCTCAGACACCGTAACTTCAGTGGATATTAGGCGTAAGCCCGTTTACATGTGTTTTGGCTTAAGGCGGTGGAGTGGGAGATGCTCTGTGTAAATCACTCTCTTGTTTATCACCAACATTTTCTGGTCTGTTTTTCAACACACCACTGGAAAGATCTCAGGATTATGTAACAATTTATTCAATTTTCATGTTCTCAATATTTAGACAGTTAGGCATATTTTACAATTCACAAGGGATTAGATCGTTGCTTTTACACAATACAGTATGTTGACTGCCAAATCGGTCAAGTAAAGTGTACCTATGTTGCTGAATGATTTTATTGGATTTCGGATGAGACGTTAATAACTGTTTGCCCTCTCAGATGGATGTAAAAGATCTCCTGGCACTTTTTTGAAGAGCTGGGGGTTTATCCCCGGTGTCCTGACCAATATTTATCCCTCAAGCAACATCAGTAAAACAGGTTCTCCAGTCATTATCACTTTGCTGTTTGTGGGCGCTGGCTGTGAGCAAATTGGCTGCCGGATTTCCTACATTACAACAATGCCCACAGTTCAAAAAGTACTTCATTGGCTGTAAAGCATTTGGAACATCCGATGGTCGTGAAAGGAGCTATATAAATGCATGTCATTCTTTGCTTCATTATCTACTCCCCTTGTGTTCCTACAAAATATAGGACCTTGGTTGGTCAATGCAGGACTATGGAACAAGACGAATGGTTTATATGTTGTATTTCCAAGCCATGACAATCATTTTAAAATGGTGTCCTCAAAAGGAAGTCTGCGTGCTTGCTTGGAACAGTAATGGCTGGCACAGATAGTGTCCCTCAGGCAAAACCCCCAATAACCCTTTAATTCAAAATTAAATCAAATTATGAGCTTTTTGAAAGTATTTTAAATTCTAATTCTATTTCAACCATCTGAAACGGGCTTTGTGTTTTCCAATTACTGTCAGATTTATTTGGCTGCTGAGAAACCTTAGCTCGCATTTCATTCACTTAAATACTTTTTAAACAAATCATATTGACTCACTGGCTACTGAGGAAAAATTGTTTGTCCTTCAAAAGGCACGACGGCTTATAAGCCATAAACGTTTTCAAGATCGAGTTGCCAATTAACCTGCCATTATACAAGCCATTGGGTTGAGTGAGGAATTACCTTGACAAACTTACTACCAGATGTTGTGTTTTCAAGAACGTAATGAAAAGAACTGCAAGGATTGCTCATACATTTTTATTCTAGTCCTTCGAGTATTGATGTGTCTTTTTACTTAAGCGTATTATTTCACCTGTAAATAAATGTGATTATTAAGCCTGTATGCATTGATCTAAGGTTCTTTATTGTCCACCAAGGATTATTGGAGTGGGTGGTGGACATCTCGTATAAGAACATAAGAAATAGGAGCAGGAGTAGGCCATTTGGTCCCTCGAGCCTGCTCCGCCATTCAATATGATCATGGCTGGTCTGATCATGGCCTCAACTCCACTTCCCCGCCCGCTCCCCGTAACCCTTGACTCCCTTATCTTTCAAAAATCTGTCTATCTCCACTTTAAATATATTCAATGATCCTCTGGGGTAGAAAATTCCAAAGATTCATGACCCTCTGCGAGAAGAAATTCCTCCTCATTTCCGTTTTAAATGGGCTACCCCTTATTCTGAAACTATGCCATCTAGTTCTAGATTTTCCATGAGAGGAAATATCCTCTCTGCATCTACCCTGTCAAGCCTCCTCAGAATCTTATACGTTTCAATAAGTTCACCTCTAAGTCTTCTAAACTCCAATAAGTATAGGCCCAACCTGCTCAACCTTTCTTCATATGACAATCCCTTCATCTCAGGAATCAATCTCGTGAACTTTCTCTGAATATTCTTCAGGAAGTGGTTCACTGCAATTAGTGGTTAATAGTTAAAACTGACACGCTGATCCACACAAAGCAGGGAACAAAGACAAATTTAAGGAACATGGTCTGCTTATTGCAAAGTAGTAGTCGATCCATGAACGGGAGAATAAGTGTTGGAGAAAGCTCAAACTGTAATACTAATTTAGCCTTCCGCTTTTTATACACAGCAGCTGGGTCTTGCAAGACATTTCTTCAATGTGTTGTGATTGTGACAAGATCAATTGTGAAGGAATGTCGAGTTGGAAGCAGGTCAGAAGATGGAACCAGCACAAACAGAACAAATGTAAACTCACTGCAACATGTAAATTCAATATTATTTCCACACGACATGTTGCTAGGTTACCAAATGGACCCATTGCAATATTTGTTAATACCTTGCTTGACGTGTGCCAA
This sequence comes from Pristiophorus japonicus, assembly GCF_044704955.1. NCBI lineage: Eukaryota > Metazoa > Chordata > Chondrichthyes > Pristiophoridae > Pristiophorus > Pristiophorus japonicus. The sequence continues at coordinate 26,506,422 of NC_091991.1, forward strand.
TACATTAAAGTCAGTTACAATCACCATCGCCAAGGGCATGCAACTAACTAGAAGGTTCTGGAGAAGTGACCTTGATCAGCATCTTCAGAGCAATCAGTGCAGAGCTTGTTGGCAATCTGAGCAAGCTATGCAGTAATGGTTTAAAAGGCAGAAAAAGGTTGTGGAACTTTTCCCCACTGAAAGAGGTCAATTTTGACTTTTGAGTGGCCGACAGCCTAATAAAGGTATTCAAAATTATTTCATCTGGCAAGTGGGTCAGTAACCAGAGATCGTAGTTTTAAAATAATTGGCAAAAGAACAGAGATCGATAGATTTTTGGATATTAAGGGAATCGAGACATCTGGGGATCGGGTAGGAAAGTGGAGTTGAGGTAGAAGATCAGCTCATTGAATGGCGTAGCAGGTTCGAAGGGCCGAATAGCCTACTCCTGCTCCTATTTCAGATGTTCTTAGCTGGCGCTGGCCAGCCGTCCATTCAGCGGTGAAGTGGTGGCCATGATTTTGAGGCCTTGGCCACATGTGGCAGGTGAGCTGCAGACACAAAACAGGTGACCCGGTTTGCCACTCTTCGGCCTCAGGGAGGTCCTTGGAGGAGGGTGATAGGACTCCATGGCAGGGCAAGGGTGGGTCGACAGTGCCCCCACACCCAGCACCATGGAAGTTTTCTGGAGCTAGTAGGAGCGCTCCCGCTTCTTCAGGTTCCACAAAAAAAAAACATTTTTCTGCCGATTTTCTGATCGGAGGAGGAGTGTGTGTGTCACAAGTTCCACCAGTGTCCTTTAGAATAGCAATTGGGGTCCTACTTAAGTCATAAGTGTCCCTATTTGCATGGGAAAGAGGCCTCATAGTTTACCTCATGTTCGCCAAAGGTAGTCAAAAAATGTTTATTTTCATCAGGAGCTCAAAAAACTTCCATATAAATGTCACACCTTTGATGGACAGATTAAGAACAGTGCTGAGAGTGGAGATGCCACTTATTGCCTAGCTGCAATCAATAGCTTGAGCTTTGATATTGGGCATGTTGATAGTATGGTGTCCTCTCCCCCTTGCCAATAATTGTACTATCGAGAGCTAATACCATATTTACCACTTTCCTCTTGGCTTTCAATTCCATCACTTCTCTTGCGCATTATTTAGAGGCGCTTTCTCATCACATAAACATATACAAAGACACATTGTGTCAAGTAATGCGAGTGATTCACCTCCTGACTCCCCAAAGCCTTTCCACCATCTACAAGGCACAAGTCAGGAGTGTGATGGAATACTCTCCACTTGCCTGGATGAGTGCAGCTCCACCAACACTCAAGAAGCTCGACACCATCCAGGATGGAGCAGCCCGCTTGATTGGCACCCCATCCACCACCTTCAACATTCACTCTCTCCATCACCGGCACACCATATCTGCAGTGTGTACCATCTACAAGATGCACTGCAGCAATTCACCAAGGCTTCTTCGGCAGCACCTCCCAAACCCGCGATGTCTACCACCTAGAAGGACAAGGGCAGCAGGCGCATGGGAGCACCATCACCTGCATGTTCCCCTCCAAGTTACACACCATCCTGGCTTGGAAATGTATCGCCGTTCCTTCATCGTCGCTGGATCAAAATCCTCGGACTCCGTCCTTAACAGCACGGTGGGAGCACCTTCACCACAAGGGGCCCAAAATTCATCGACACACCTTCCAATACTGCCCACTTACCGCCCAAAAATGTAAGTTTGGTCAAAGAACACGTACATACTGCGCGACATACCGCTCAGCGGAAGATTCATCATTGACATACCCGTCAAGCGGTCTGCACACTGTCCGTCGTGTAGAACCGCCCACATAACCGCCCAAAAAGTGCAAGTTTCATGATATACCGTCGACATACCACCGGAGTTGTGTCCCGGAGAAGGTGGTTTTACTCGACCTTAAGTGGGCGGGAATGGGCGGTAGTGCTCAGCGCCGCCATTTTTAAACGGGAACAGTCAGCAAAAGCAGCACCTCAGTATTTCTGAGGTGAACAGTTACCTTACAGTGCGATTTACAGTGGGAAAGGTATTTTTATTGGTACTGAGTACATTATTAAGATAGAAGGCATTTCAGTTAATATTTTTTTCTTTGAAAAATCATTTGAGTTTATCTCAGGATATTTGAGGAGATTCTGGAGATTTAAAAAGAATGGGGCCTGTACTAGCTCAGCCTGTATTGCTGACTACCTGTCTAATGCAGGGTCCAGATGGGAGAAGGTTTATTGAGCAGAGTTATCAGGGTAATGGAGAAGGTCGCAGACTGATGATGAAGAGGAGGAGGCCTTACCCGCAGAGGATTTTCAGGGAGAAGCGCTCATACTTGGGCCTAACCGATCGACAGTGCATTCGAAGGCTGCGCTTCCAAAAAGAGGTGATCACTGAGATTTGCCCGCTCATTGAGGCAGACCTGCAGCCCAGTACCACCAACATTACTGCACTCTCTGTCGAGATGAAGGTGACTGCGACACTTTCCTTTTAAGCATGCGGTTTTTTTCAGGCATCAGCTGGGGACATATGCTGCATTTCTCAGTACGCTACTCATCGATGCATTTGACAGGTAACCGAAGCACTGCATGTACGCCGTATGGAATTTATAAACTTCCCAATGACCAGGGAGGCACAGAGTGAGATGCTTTGGGATTTGCATGTATTGCCGTCTTCTGCAAGGTGCAGGGTGCTGTTGACAGTACCCATATTGCCCTGCGAGCACCATTACTGAAACCGTAAGGGATTCCACTCCCTCAACGTGCAGCTCGTCTGCGACCATACGCTGCGCATAATGGCAGTGAATGCCAACTTTCCAGGGAGCAACCATGATGCGCACATCTTGCGTGAGAGCACAGTGTCTGACCTGTTGAAGTCTGAGCCACAAGGTAAATGCTGGATGCTGGGGGACAAAGGGTACGGCCTCGCCACCTGGCTCTTGACCTCCCTGCAGAACCCTCAGACAGAAGCCGAGCAACGATATAATAAGAGCCATATAGCCACACGTAATATTATCGAAAAGACAATTGGAGTGCTGAAGCAGCACTTTCGATGCTTGGACCACTCGGGAGGTAGGCTGTAATATCACCCTGAGCAGGTTGCTCAGTTCACAGTGGTGTGCTGCATGTTGCATAATTTAGCAATCATGCGGGGACAGGAATTGCCACAGCGGACTGCGGGACCACCTGAGGAGAGAGTGCAGGAGACGGAGGAGGAAGAAGAGGAAAATGAGGGGGAGGAGGATGAGGATGAGCTTCCAGATAAACCTATGGCACCACCCCCCCCCAACACGACAGCAGAGGGCACACGGAGCGTATGCCACTGCAGAATTGTTACGTCAGCAGCTCAAAAATGAGCGCTTTGCTTGAATGTGGAGAGCTGCGTTTTGGGACCCTGTTGACTGTTACTCCAAATGTTTGACACTTTACCAGAGAGTGCTTCAATTCAATTCAAACATTTATTTAAAAATGTAAAAAATATACAACAATTGCAAAACTTTGTAAAACTTATAACTATAACTTTGAACAACTGTAACAACTTTAGCAGCTTGAAATAAACTTTTAAAAATCAAACTTCAACTATTTTAAATGAACAATGAACACTTGACTACAACAAAGCACCCTGTACTGTCCTCAACCTCAACCTCGACTACGACTGCGTACTCCCCCACCCTTCGGACTCACCCCCCTTTCTTACTCCTGCCCTTCCCTTTCCCACTGCCCCTGAGCCCGGACCTCCCCGTGGTGGTACCAAGCCGGCGTGCAGCAGTGTACCCTGAGTGCTGTTGCTGTCGTTGGGGGTCAGACATTGCAGGCGCACTGAATGGGGCCTCAGGAGAAGCTCATGATCCGGAAGGCACGGCTTCAGGGCTGGAATCTGCTGGCAACTCCCTTCCCTCAGGTGCTGTCGACCCGACTACTATGGCACGGGGGGATTCAGCACCAGGTCACAATCCCGTCGATTGCCATATGGCATCGCCGGAGTCAGCAGTTCACTCCATCGCGGTGATCAGACGTGACATATCCTCCGACTCTCGTTCTGATAGTGCCGTGATGTTTCCAGCTATCATAGCCATGGCCCTGAGCAGCTCTCGACCTATGTCGACGCTGGCCTGTGACAGACGCTCCATGTCCTGGTATACGTTTATCTGTCATGCAGCAACCGACCATTCCTGCACCAACCTCCGTCGCTGCGTCAAAGGCGTTGCATTGCTGGGGGGGTGTTGCTGCGCACCACTTGGTCCCGCAGAATCAGAGGAGCCATGGGGGAATCCCATGAATACGGACTCGGTGGTGGAGGATGTTCCAGCTGTCCCACATGGAACTGGTGTATCCTCCTCCATCTCCATCTCCAACTCCATCTCCACTGGCACCAGGATCAGCGGTTATTCCTCGTCCTCTTCGTCTTCATCATCTCTGCCAGTGGTGAAGTTGGGAGAGGGCCGGGTGACGCCAGAGGTGGAGGCAGTGGGTCTGTCGTCTTGTCTCTCATACAAACATAGAAACATAGAAAATAGGTGCAGGAGTAGGCCATTCAGCCCTTCGAGCCTGCACCACCATTCAATAAGATCATGGCTGATCCTGCTTTCTCTCTTACCCCTTGATCCCTTTAGCCATAAGGGCCATATCCAACTCCCTCCTGAATATGTCCAACGAACGGGCATCAACAACTCTCTGCGGCAGAGAATTCCACAGGTTAACAACTCTCTGAGTGAAGAAGTTTCTCCTCATCTTGGTCCTAAATGGCTTACCCCTTATCCTTACACTGTGACCCCTGGTTCTGGACTTCCCCAACATCGGGAACATTCTTCCTGCATCTAACCTGTCCAGTCCCGTCAAATTTTATATGTTTCTATGAAATCCCCTCTCATTCTTCTAAACTCCAGTGAATACAGGCCCAGTCGATCCAGTCTCTCCTCATATGTCAGTCCTGCCATCCCGGAAATCAGTCTGGTGAACCTTCGCTGCACTCCCTCAATAGCAAGAACGTCCTTCCTCAGATTAGGAGACCAAAATTGAACACAATATTTCAGGTAAGGCCTCACCAAGCCCCTATACAACTGTAGTAAGACCTCCCTGCTCCTATACTCAAATCCCATATCTATGAAGGCCAACATGTCATTTGCCTTCTTCACCGCCTGCTGCACCTACATGCCAACCTTCAATGACTGATGTACCATGACACCCAGGTCTCAATGCACCTCCCCTTTTCCTAATCTGCCGCCATTTAGATAATATTCTGCCTTCATGTTTTTGCCACCAAAGTGGATAACCTCACATTTATCCACATTATACTGCATCTGCCATGCATTTGCCACCCACCTAACCTGTCCAAGTCACCCTGCAGCCTCTTAGCATTCCCCTCACTGCTCACACCGCCACCCAGCTTAGTGTCATCTGCAAACTTGGAGATATTACACTCAATTCCTTAATCTAAATCATTCATGTATATTGTAAAGAGCTGGGGTCCCAGCACTGAGTCCTGTAGCACTCCACTAGTCACTGCCTGCCATAAAAGGACCCGTTTATCTCGACTCTCTGCTTCCTGTCTGCCAACCAGTTCTCTATCCACATCAATACATTACCCCCAATACCATGTGCTTTAATTTTGCACACCAATCTTTTGTGTGGGACCTTGTCAAAAGCCTTTTGAAAGTTCAAATACACCACATCCACTGGTTCTCCCTTGTCCACTCTACCAGTTACATCCTCAAAAAATTCTAGAAGATTTGTCAAGCATGATTTCCCTTTCATAAATCCATGTTGACTTGGACCGATCCTGTCACTGCTTTCCAAATGTGCTGCTATTACAGCTTTAATAATTGATTCCAACATTTTCCCCACTACTGATGTCAGGCTAACTGGTCTATAATTCCCCTTTTTCTCTCTCCCTCCTTTTTTAAAAAGTGGTGTTACATTAGCTACCCTCCAGTCCATAGGAACTGATCCAGAGTCGATAGACTGTTGGAAAATGATCACCAATGCATCCACTATTTCTAGGGCCACTTCCTTAAGTATTCTGGGATGCAGACTATCAGGCCCTGGGGATTTGTCGGCCTTCAATCGCATCAATTTCCCTAACACAATTTCCTGACTAATAAGGATTTCCTTCGGTTCCTCCTTCTCACTAGACCTTGGTCCCCTAGTATTTCCGGAAAGTTATTTGTGTCTTCCATCATAAAGACAGAACCAAAGTATTTGTTCAATTGGTCTGCCATTTCTTTGTTCCCCGTTGTAAATTCACCTGATTCTGACTGCAAGAGACCTACATTAGTCTTCACTAATCTTTTTCTCTTCACATATCTATATCTGCGGAGGTCTGGTCTGAATCCTCAGAGTCTGGAAGTACAAAACAACATTTAAAAATGCTTGGCACCAGGAGAGGGGTTAGGGTTACATGAGTACATAATACAATGACTTATCGCAGTCTTATTTAAATGTCCACCACTGCTGCATTACTGCATTACATATCGCAGACAGACAATGCATATATACATATACATGTGTATTTGTGTTACATGCCCCCAACATTGCAGTACATCGCTTGAGCCTGTAGGAGTTAAAAGAAGACTTCTCTCCTTAAAGGTCCACACCCCCGCTCGTTTAACGACCACGGAATCAATCAAATGAAACCTTCGGTTCAACTAGTTTATTTCAAGCACATGCAAGGGAAGACTTCAAGCGTGAACCTTCCCAAAACAATGGTTCTCACCCACAATTATACAACAAACCAAAGTGCGTGACTCTCCCACAAAAGCCCCAGTTGGTTTACTGCTTATCAGCGAAGTTACATTGATTTGTTGTCTCTTATCAAACTGGCTCTGAGTGGTGTTTCCCAACTGTCCATCTCCCATCATATGTTAATTGTGTTTGTTCAGTGATGTGAACTTTGCCTTAGTCCCTATGACGCCTGAAGTAACTCTGTTCCCAAACACTGACTTTCTTATCTCTTCCCCAGAGACTAGTCAAAATGTATCTTAACTGCTGACCTTTGTTATGTGTTACTAAGGTTAAGGATGGTTCATTAACCATCAGGCTTAAATTGTTATACGTGTGCTTTACATACATAAGCAAATGTTACATACAATAGGCAATTATAATCCATACCGTAAGGTAGAGGAACTTCACTGATTCCTCAGACCCTCCTAATATTGATAATCCTTCTTAATCTGGACCATTTTACGTGTCAGATCAATTCACTACCTTCAGTATCTCCATTCTTGACCACCTGTCTGTCTGCTCTTTGCCGACTACAACTCTATACTCCTTACAAGCCCAACATTACAGTGCAATAAACTTACATTACATTTCATGAGGCCAACATTACAGTTACAGTTACATTGCATGACATTACATGACCGCAACACAGACCTGGGATTGTATTGAACTGACCATCCTGTGTGGGTGGGTCAGCTCCAACACCGGTAGTGGCACAGTTGCTATCTCCGACCAGCGACAGGGGATGGATCTCAGTATCCGTCAATGGTTCTTGCGTTATGGGTCCTCTCCCCATACGCCGCTGATCTGCTGCTATTGCAGATGTCTTCTTCTGCAGAAAGTGAAGTAAATGAAAGTAAAAATCTTCAATCCATTTAACATCGCAGACACACAGGTTCACACACACACACACACACACACACACACACACACACACATCAAAACACTACGTTGATCCTCTTATCATTGCCTGAAAGCACAAATACATCGCCGTAATCTTGGGATAAATAACATCATCCATGTGACATCGAATCTACATTTGCATGGTATGGACAATTTTCCATACCTCGGGAGCCTATTATCAGCAAAGGGAGACATCAATGAAGAGGCCCAACACTGCCTCCAGTGTGCCAGCGCGGCCTTTGGTCACCTGAGGAAGAGAGGGTTTGAAGACCAAGACCTCAAATCTGGCACCAAGCTTATGGTCGATAAGGCAGTATTGTTAACCGCCCTGTTATATGGCTCAGAGATGTGGACCATATATAGTAAACACCTCAAAGTGCTGGAGAAGTACCATCAGCACTGCCTCCGCAAGATCCTGCAAATCCACTGGGAGGATAGACACATCAATGTCAGCGTTCTCAATCAGGTCAACATCCTCAGTATCGAAGCACTGATCACACTCTACCAGCTCCGTTGGGTGGGCCACATCGTCTGCATGCCCAACACGAGACTCCCAAAGCAAGCGCTCTACTCGGAACTCCTACACGGCAAGTGAGGCCCAGGTGGGCAGAGGAAACGTTTCAAGGACACCCTCAAATCCTCCTTGATAAGGTGCAACATCCCCACTGGCACCTGAGAATCCCTGGCCCAATTCACCCTAAGTGAAGGAAGAGCATCCGGGAGGGCTCTGAGCACCTCGAGTCTCATCGCCGAGAGCGTGAAGAAACCAAACGCAGGCAGCGGAAGGAGCATGCAGAAAACCAGACTACCCATCCACCTTTTCCTTCAACCACTGTCTGTCCCCCCTGTGACAGAGACTGTAATTCCTATATTGGAATGTACAGTCACCTGAAAACTCACTTTTAGAGTGGAAGCAAGTCTTCCTCGATTTCGAGGGACTTGCCATGATGATGATGATGATTTACATGGTACATGGCTCAAGGGGGGTGCATAAATAAAATAATTACTTACTTTTGCTACCCTCACCAGGTCATTCCATCTCTTACGGCACCTTTCCCCGGTGCGTACCATGGTACTTGTGGAGGACACAGCCTCCCCGATCTCGTCCGATATCCTGTTGTACTCCTTTGGAGTGGGGGGGGGGGCTTTCCACAACCACTCTTCGTTGAGTCGGAGTATCTCTCCGTAATATTCTCCAGCAGGGCGGCAGCTCCGTCTCGTCGAAGGCGGGTGCCCTCAACCTCCCGTCCTTCTCGATGTTCCTGTGCTTCCACTTCTTTTTAAGCATTTCCATTATATTTACATTTTTTATATTTATTATATGATTTTTGATTTATAAAATATGTATTATTAATGTTGATATTGTATAATTATTATTTGTTGTTAATATTTCTTGACTCTGGGATCTGTGATGAAACCAACTGACCCTCAAATATCTTGCTGCTCCTTTTCACTCTCTCTCCCTCGACTCACTCTCTGTGCATGCGCAGGTGACCCCTGACCCCCGAAAACGTGGGGAGAAAACATCTGTGACAAACAAAAATTTGCGCATGCGCAGTGCAGTGCCGCACCATCCATTGACAAGAAAGTCGATCGACTGTAATACTGGATACCGCCCGCTACGCACCGCTCGCATACCACTTGCATACGGCGAAAAACAAATTCCACCAAACTAGCGCTCTTTGGTTTCGGCAGTATTCCGGCGGTTTTAAACGAGGCACCGCCGAGAAATGGGCGGACCTTATGTCCTGATGAATTTCAGGCCCAAGGACTGCAGTGGTTCAAGAAGGCGGCTCACCACCACCTTCTTCTCAACGGCAATTAGGGATGGGCAATAAATGCTGGCCTTGCCATCGACACCCACATCCCGGAACAAATTAAAAAAAAACTTGTTGATACAACTAGAAAAAAAAGGCATCGGAAAAAGTACTGCTGACATTTTTTTAAAATTAATTATCATCCCTAATGCAAATTGAAGTTTGCTTTCCAAATAGAAAATACTGCAAAAACAAGTTTGTCACTTAATGTAACAGATGATAAATGAAAGAACACGAGGAAAGAAATCTTATTTAATATCGCATTGCCTATGTGTGCAAATATATATCTTACAAAAATGTAAGTCTGTTTGCACTTCCTGTCTACAAACCTTGCTCCCTGTTGTCAGCGTTCACCACTTGTATGTCAACTTTTTCAATTATAAATTCCTATATCCACATTCACAATGGAAACCGTGCACACAAACTGATCATCCTATAATTGCATAATCTAGCTACTAGACTGGCTTTTCACCACAAATTTTTCAAAATGTCTTCTGAAAAATTTTCACCTGAATACTTCAGACCAATCACATTTTCCCCTCAGTAACTGAAACTTATAGATGACAAAATTGCCCTTTTTTATAGCCCACTAGTGCCACCGTAGGGCGCTAATGGGGCGCAATGAGATTATCGCCCAGGGCAAGGGCTCGATAGCGCCTCCGGGGTTTGGGGGGCAGTGTGCCGGACGCGGCGTGCCTCACAATTTGCTCCCCGGGCGGGCGCACGCACGTGTAGCGTACCGCTGATGTTGCCAGCGAGGCGCTGGGCTCCGGAGTGTGATGCTAGACTGAACGCGCTGCTCTACCACCCGGGGAACGCCCCTCCACCAACGCGGAGCACCTCCGATAATGCTCCACCTCCATTGAGGGGCAGAAGGGACGAATTCTGTACCGGGGGCGGAATTTCCGGGCCAGGCGATAAATGTCCCGGCCCTGCAAGTATACCGCTTCCAAACGGTGCAGGGCAATTTTGCCCCCATAATGTCCATAATAATGGTTTAAACAAAAATTACATATTTTTCAATAACATGATTATATTTTTCCATTGTTTTGTGTGTCTTTGAATGTTTGCATTAAAGGATTTACTTGAACGACTGTCAGTCCCAAAAGCCGAAAAGGATTTGATATATTTGCCCAGAGCTGTAATGTTGGGAAGCTGAATTTGCATCAAACCACATGTGTCATGATGATCAGCACCAAATCGTCACACTGTTGTTCTATTTAGCTTCAAGCATTTTTCACTCTAGCCTTTCTTCAAATAATTTTGAAAAACTACAGAGGACATGTTTTATTCTAAATTAATTTTAAATTGTTTTTTTTAAAGATGCTGGGTACTTGACTAGAAAAGAAAATAACAAGCTAAAAAGAAACCGTACCCAGGTTATGGAAGAAAAACAAATGTACATAGAACCATGGATTAGCTATAAGGAGTACTTAAAAAGGAGATGCGAATGTTATAAATCAAGGATATTCCAATAAGGAAATATTGAAGAATGGGGACAATGAACAGGGAGACTAAATCAAATCTGTCATGTATCCAGGCATGTTTACTGCCTGTACTATTACATATGATGTGCCACCAGAGGGCATTACTATGGGAAACTTGTATACCAGCTGTATGGTCACAAAGGTGTGCCACCAGAGGGCACTGCAGTGGGATACTTGTAGGTTACCTGTACAGGTGTGCCAGGCCTAGTATAAAAGGCAAGCCACCATGTGTGATCCTCACTCTGGAGTTACATTAAATGGACTAAGGTCACTACAGTTCAAGTACCATACATTGCCTCGTGGTGTCATTATCAGAGCATCTAAAGACATAATTGGCGACGAGATTACGGACCTTCACATGAAAATGGCTACCCTTGGCACATTGCAGCAGTTCGCCAATGATTATGATTGGGGATGCCTTTGTGGAGAGGCTCGACCATTTTTTCACAGCAAACGACCTGGCAGGCGACAACCCAGCCACACTGGCTGATAAGAGCAGAGCTATCCTGCTAACCAGTTGTGGGCCCACCGTCTATGGCCTCGTCAGTGACTTGCTGGCACCAGCGAAGACAATGACCAAGACGTACGAGGAGCTTGTAACGCTGATCCAAGAACAACTCAAGCCCAAAGAGAGCATCCTCACAGCCAGACACCGGTTTTATACTCACCGACGGCCCGAAGGCCAGGAAATTGGGAAATATGCTGCAGACCTCCGGAGGCTGGCGGCACCATGTGATTTCGGCAACCACCAAACCAAAGTGCTGCGGGATATCTTCGTCATCGGAATCGACCACGAGGGCCTTCTTCACAGGCTACTATCTGCGGATACCACAGTCACACTGCAGAAGGCCATCTCCGTGAGCCAGGCATTCACGACCTCGACCTGTGGCTCTAGGCGGATGTCTCATCCTCAGGACTCAAACCCGGCAAGTACTGTGCACAGAGTGGCGCCTTTTAGAGGCTGGACTGTAGAATGTGAATCTCCTCAGGGGAGAGAGAACAGGCCCCCGAGTCCTTTAACTCAGAGTCCGCCGAGGAAGGGCTAACCGAATAGCTCCATGCTGGTGTTGTGGAGGGAATCACAGGGCTCACCAGTGCCGTTTTAAGGACTATGTGTGTAAAGGCTGCAGCACAAAGGCCACCTCCAGCGAATGTGTAAAATAAATATGACTTACTGTGTTGGTGAAGAATCTGCAGATGGCCATGAATCCAACACGGATTATGAAATGACAGTCAGAGAGGCAGCTCAGCCCCACGATGAGGTGTATGGCATCTTTACCTGCACCACAGAATGTTCCCTGTTGAGGATGGAAGTCAAGATAAACGGCGTTCCAGTCTTCATGGAAGTGGACATAGGGGCGAGCCAGTCAGTAATGAATCAAGAAGCCTTTGAGAGTCTATGGGACAATCAAGCTGAACGACCCAAGTTGGTCCCGGTTCAGGCAAAACTGCGCACCTACACCAATGAACTTATCCCAGTCATTGGTAGTGCGGATGTAAAGGTACTCTATGATGGCGCGGTGCACAAGTTACACCTGTGGATTGTTGCAGGTGATGGACCAACGCTACTCGGAAGAAGGTGGATGAAGAAGATTCATTGGAGCTGGGAAGATTTCACCCCTCCAGTGATCGATGTCCCCTGCGCTCAGAGACAAAGCAAGCCCCCACCGGAGGTTGGATCCGGCACCAGAGAGCAGACCAGCACAGCACCCGAGGCACAGACCACCCTGCACGACTGCGTGGAGATGATCCAGCTGGGACGACCCGAACGCACCTTCCGGGCTCCAGTGGCAGGACTCCGGAGGAAGAAAATCGGATCCAGAGGCGACTTCCCAGCTTCGGTGGCAGAACCCGGGGAGAAGAGGATCACAGCAGTCGACATCATGGATGGAAGAAAATGGCACCCAGACCATGAGGTGATGTGCTGGTGGAGCAACACGTGATACCAAGCGAAGAAGAGGATTGGGGTAAACATAGCAAGGCCCTCTTAAAGGAGGCCAGCAACCCACCACACTTAAAGGGACAGTTCCGCATTCTCAATCAATGTAATAGCAACTGTGAGTCAAATGTAAAGCTTGTAATTGATGATCAGAGTTTTATATACGCAATAAGCAAAGAAAGGTCGTGCGATTGTGATAGGAGATACAGCTTATCTACAATGAGTAAGGAAATGTTGTGCGATGTTGGATTTCAACTGTATTCTGATCATGTAGCGGGCAAATACCCATCGGGAGCACGCAGGTCCTCTGGGCTACCCGATGCTGTAGCCTGCATCCCTGGGACCAGAGTGATGCACCACGGAGTGTGGCTATAAGCAACTAAAATAGACAAGCTGCAGAGCAAGCGATCAAAGGAGGGCAACGGCACCGGTATCAATACCCTGCCCCTGATCGGCTCCACCTCTCAGGCACCCGATGGCACCAACCGCCACGAGCCTGAAAGAGCAAACCGCGCTAAGGCGCAGCCCCCAGACCCTATCGCCCCTAAAGCTATACCTGGAAATGAAGGGTCACCCACAACGGTCCTCCCAAATGGGACCGGGACCAGCCAGGATTCCAACCCAAAGAACGCCCAGGCAAGCGAGTCAGCAGTTCCCTGCGCACTGCCAGACGACTGCCCCTCAGGGAGCAGCAGCGACCTGGGGTGCAAGGAAAGGACAGGGAGGTCACAGGCATCTGTGAACCTGCCCGACACTAGGAGGAATAGCAAAGGCCCCAAGAGCAGGCTACTTGAGCCAACCACTGCCAGCACTACGCACCGCGCCACCACCAGACTACCTGGACACCATCCAGCAGTTCTGACACTAGTTTGTCCTCATGCACCGGTGTTGACACCAGCACTGTGTACAAGTATGTATCAAGAATATACCTCACCAGTCAAATGTACTTGCCTCACAACTGTACCAGAAATGTATATGAATGTAACTAGCCACTGGCATAATCTATATGTGGGGGGGAGAGAATGGAGTGGTCATGGACTCACAAACAGAAACCACCAGCGCCTCTACTGCCAACGAAACACCACCTACTCACCCAAGATGGAAACGACACCCCAAGGGTCAACCAGACAGAGCTAAGCCCAGAGCACAGTCAATGCATGAAGGCGATTTGCACTAAGAACTTGGGGGAGAGTGATGTCATGTATCTAGCCGTGTTACTGCCTGTACTATTACATATGATGTGCCACCAGAGGGCACTACTATGGGAAACTTGTACATCAGCTATATGGTCACTGAGGTGTGCCACCAGAGGGCACTGCGGTGAGAGACTTGTAGGTTACCTGTACAGGTGGGCCAGGCCTAGTATAAAAGGCAGGCCACCATGTGTGATTCTCACTTTGCAGTTACATTAAATGGACTAAGCTCAAGTACAATATATTGCCTCGTGGCGTCATTATCAGAGCATCTAAAGACATAACAAAATCTGAAATCTTTTAGAAAGCATTTTGCTACACAGCTAAATAAAAAATTAGAAAAGCTACAAAAAGGGAGATCTGAGGCGAGAAAATTAAAGGTAATAAAAAGAAACATTAAAACATTAGCGGTAAAAGGTTACCATAGGGGCAATGTCCCTGTTAAGCTGTGCGCTTGTGCAGGCCCACAGCGAGTTTGAAGGCACATAAAGGCCAGTCACCGGCTCTCAAATACCGCTCAAGCACGGCCGGGCAAAAAATCTAAACTGAAACGACCAGAAGGTCGCGTCTGACTAACTTGATTGAGTTCTTTGAGGAGACTCGATGAGGGCAGTGCATTTGATGTAGTTTACATGGATTTTAGCAGGGCCTTTGACAAGGTCCTACATGATAGATTCAAAGGGGAGTTAGATGTGGCCCTTACGGCAAAAGGGATCAGGGGGTAGGGAGAGAAGGCAGGAATGGGGTACTGAAGTTGCATGATCAGCCATGATCATATTGAATGGTGGTGCAGGCTCGAAGGGCCGAATGGCCTGCTCCTGCACCTATTTTCCATGTTTCTATGTTTCTATGACAGGTTGATCAAAAAAGAAAACTCCCATGGGATCCAAGGGGGAGTGGCAAATTGGATTTAAAATTGGCTCAGAGGCAGGAAGCAAAGGGTCATGGTTGAGGGGAGTTTTTGCGACTGGGAGGCTTTTTCCAGTGGGGTTCCACAGGGCTCAGTACTCCGTCCCTTACTTTTTGTAGTATGTATTAACGATTTAGATTTAAATGTAGGGGGCATAATAAAGAAATTTGCAGCTGATACAAAAATTGGCTATGTGGTTGTAAGGGGGGTGGTCTCCATGAAGGGGTCAGGTTCCCTTCTGACCAACTTGAGCAGTTCGAACCGCTCCCACTCCCTTGGGTTCTGTACTCTGGATTTATTTGGGGGGGTGTGACAAAAGTGCAAAGAACACTGGTTTGATGCAAAGAACTTTGGTTTTATTACAGTCAAGGTAATACAGGCTTATTACTCTAGTAAGAAAATACAAGGCCAAACATACAATCACTCTAGTAAAGAACAATACACGGAAAGGTACAAGGTCAAACTTATAATCACTAATCACTCTAATAAAGAACTATGCACTACACATTCAAAGGGGGGGTCACAGTAAATTATACCTCCCACCTCCCAATACCTATTTCTAGCTAGGTTAGACTCCAGGGCAGGCAGGGACTTATGCTTACCAATCCTTTTGATAGTTAATGGTAGATCGCGGTTGTGTTTTCCCTTGATACCACGTTGACTGTGGTTGGTCACTGCTGTGATGGTGATGTTCTTCCTTCCTCCAGGACTTCAGGACTTCGAGGCTGGAGAAGTTAGTTTACAACTGTCGCGTTGGTTTCTCTCCTTGTCTTGATGACATACTTGCAGTATAGCACCTGGTGTAGTATGGCATCTGAGGTAGTAGCAGCCTTGTAGCTACCTAGCAACCATCTAACCTCTGTTGAAAACAGGGGTCAGTTATACGATTTCAGTGTTTTAATCTTGCCGCCCAATCTGTTCACAATCCTTTGTATAATTTTGGCGTGCTTGGTTCTTCTTTGTAATATTTTGTCGGGCTTGTTAAAAGTTGATATGTCTTGGGTGGGTTGCTGTTCGAAAACTGTTTCCTGATGGAAGTATTAGTTTGGTAATTGTAATGTCCTTTTGTGCTTAGTCTTTCGCATACAGGCTGGATTGGGCCTCTTTGTGATGTCTCTGATGAAATGGTTGTCCAGACCCATGTTGATGGGTAGCTACCTCTGGGTGATTTTGTGATGTTAATGTCTCTTGTGGGGGAAGGATTTTCGAATACTCATTCTTCCAGACAGGTTAACTCAGTCCTCACACCCAGGTAGTTTTACTTAATTAGACAGTCTCTTGCTAGTTCCGTAGGTCCGCCCACAGCCTTGAGTTTGTCTTTTAAAATCCAAAATTCTATTAAAGTTCGTAGTTTCTTCCATAAGCATTTTAGAGTTCCAAACTTTTTGGTAGATAGTCCCAAATTAAATTTCCTTTTGAATGAGCCCAAATACAGGGGAGGTTTCTTGTGAATTTTGCATTCCTTCATTCCCCCTGTTGACACTCCACACTCTTGAGTGTCAATCAAGGTAAGCAAAATTCCTGCTCCCGAGAGTCAACCTTCCCTGCCTTTATACTAGCTAAACATTACCCAGCATTCCGGTTGAATTGCACTGCAATATACAGGCGAATACAGTCATTACAATTCGGTTATAGCATAGAGGGAGTATCATGTCCCTCTTTTACTCGGTTTTCACAGTAAAACGACGGTATACAGTCATACACAATTTTAAGTAAAGTAAAATAAAAACACATAGTAACACATTCTCAAATAGCATAAAGGTCCATGGTCGAACACGTTTTAAGTTCAGTAAAATGAAGGTACATAGTCAAAACATTTAAGTAACAGCAGGTAAAATCAAACACAAATTAAACATGGTGGTATGGTGTCACCCCTCCCTGCGCGATTCCCAAGTTCGGCCAAGGAGCGTATAGCACCCTTTGGTGCCTGACCTGACGGCTTCTGCATTTCACTCGGCAAGTGAGACACCATAAGTAAAGTATAATCGTGAGTTGACAAATAACTAAAGTGTGGGAAGCGATTCGGATTCAGACTGGGACCTTTATATTTCTGAAAAGGTCCCACCAAGGCAGAATGGTGATCTCAAGAATCTTTTTCCCTATCTCAATGGTTTTCTGTTCTAGAGTATAGAAGTGTTTTTGTGAGATAATTACACCTTTTAGCAGAGCGGTGAGATGTTCGGGTAGAGGGAGAATTGCATAGCCAAAATGTACAACATAATCCTGCAGGTTTGCAATGTTTTCCTTCACAGTGAGGTGGACAGTGGAAGGTTCAGGAATGGGAACAATCCGTTCCTGGGCCACTTGAACTGATGCCTCAGGTTTGAAGCAAAAACTGCTGTCACTCACTGGATACCAGAAGTGTCCCTGTTGGTAGTGGGGCACACTGGTGGTGACACACTATGTCCCAGCCCCTATGTATGTTACCTGTGGAGGGACATGGTCTTGTGCTGTTACTTCCATGGTACAGTTAATAGGCTGTGCACCAGCAGCTTTAAACCCACACTGTGACTTTGAACAGGCACTCAGGTACTGGGGACACAGTATTACGTGTGCACCTCGGCTCCGGCACCTGGAGAGGTCAGTACCCGTTACAGCGTGCTCCCACTTTATGACATAGGGTGGGACCGCTGTGAAATGAATGTGTGTGCCTCCCTGAATAACTCCAATGTTCTCCACCCGGTATAACGGTGTGGGTCAGGCTGTCCCACCCATGACCGGCATCCTTAACACTATCCCCATAATAGTGTGGTTAGATTTCCCACAGTCTACTGGGACAGGGTCGGCTTCATAGGCTAGGCGGAGCTGGCACGGGCTTAGTGAATTGTTGTACGGGTGGAGGGCTGCGAGGTGTTTGTTCCTGATCCAGGAGGGGACTAAACCTTGTTTTAAATCCTCCAGGTTGTTGCGGCCCTCGCCCAACAACCATACCCCATACAGTACGCACACCTCGTTCTGTGCAGCCTGGTCCGAAGCGTTTCTATCCTCCCATATGAGTGCATTCATTGTCTGTGCATGTTTTACTAGCTCAGCCACTATTTCTTTTAAATGGACAGTCATAGCCTGGTCCTCGTGTAGTTCTGATCCTACTGCTGTGTTCTCCTGTTTCAGGATTTTTCTCAATTGGGTCTTTAAACTGTTTATCTGTGTTTGCAGCTCTATGTCATCTCGGCTATTTATTACGGAGGATGCTGAATTGTAGGTAGTGAAAACATCGTTTATGATTCCCCTTCTAGGTCTCCCCGAGCCCATGGTGTCCCTAGCATTTACGGTGTATAGGTCTACTTTGTCTACATTTCCAAAGTCTAACTCATAAAATTTCTTGAACATGTCTCTATGTAGGGCTTGATATAGCAGCTCTATTTCCTTCAGACACCATGCAGGTAGGCGTACCTCGGTAAGATTTAATATTACTGAAGCTACTGCATAATGTACCCCCTGGTATAACACCTTTTCGGTCGGTGCCAATACTAATCCGTTCCCAGGTCCCTTGGTGATGGTAGGACACCTTTCTATTACTGTGCGTATTGGCGGGGTTGTGGGCAGGGGTTTCTTAATGTGTGCTCTTAGTTCGGTGGTGTTAATTGGGAGTGGGGTGTGTGGGACTGCGCACTCGTGTAGGCTAGAGTCCCACCCCATCCCTTCCCCTTCATCTTGCCATTGCCTGGCGAAGGCGATCGATATGCCTGCGGGATAAATACTCTCTGATCCCCACATGCAAACATAAATTCCTTGTTCGGATTCCCACCATTTGTCCCAACACACTTTTACTCCTCCCTGTGATGGTGCGGTACGTATCATTACCGAGTCTTTCCCAGTCCGATTCCTGGTCCCATGCATCCTTGCTGAGTTTTCTGAGCCACCACCATCTTCCCCGGGGAATGTTCCCTTTGCAAGTCAAACACACACGCTTTCCCTCGGTGACACTGACTCGGGCAGCTATGATCCGCATCCGGAGGCATGGAAGTGAGGCCTCCCCGTAGGTAAAACCTTCCTGCCTGGAGTAGCGGGTAGAGTTAGATCCCAGCCACCCTGGCCATCTTCCCTCGTGGGCGTAAACGGCGAGTTCTTCAATGTCTCGGGGGCCACCCTCGGCGGTTACGATCGGTGCTCTTCCTCCTGAACACCCGTAGATGAGGGATTCTTCCACGTCTCCTCAGTCGCTGCTGCTCATCCTTATCAAGGCAAGCAGGAGCAGGATCCTTCTCATGCTGTCCTCTTTCCTGTGGGGTCACATAAAACAGATTGTCGAGCCCTGAGAAAGCTCTCTGGCTTGACAAAGGTGACCGAGTTCTAAATTGGGCTCATAGTCTTTAATTGACTGGCTGTCTTATTCAGTTCCTTGTGGACTGATTGCTTTTAACTTTATCTCTCACAATCGTTTTGCTTGTTATCTCACTGGTGCTTCCTTAATAGCCATACCGATAGATTCTTCTTCCTCCCGGGTATTACCTGGCCTGATTCTCTTCCTTATCCAGTTAACTAATACATATATACTTATCATTATATGCAATCTTACACTACTTTAACTTATTACTAAACATACTTCATATGGCACTATACATGTACATCTGCCACCTGTCTCCAGGTGGGCCATGTTAATTCTTTCTTCTTCTCCCGCTGGGTGTCCAGCGAGGTAGGTGATAGGGTTAGGCGGTGCAGACCGACCTAAGTACCCTGACCGGACGTGGGTTTGAGTCCCACACTATCGGGGGAACGTCCCCTCCGGTGCTGCAGCACACCGCTCCTTTGGGGGTGGCTGCTTGGTTTGTTTCTTCCCCTGGGAGCTCTGCCTGGTCGAGTGCTTCGGGCTGGGGACTCCCACTTGGTGGCTGGTCCACCGCTATCCCTTCTGGGGGTCCCTCATTTCCCGAGGCTACTGACTGGGTGTCCCTGCTCGCAGGCTGGTCACTGACCTGAGGTGTCCTTTTGCGGCTGGTCCCTCTCCCGGGGCTGAACCATTCAAATTGGAGCGCTGGTGACCACGGTGTCTTTGGTCGTGGTGTGCGGGGAGTCTTTCTTAAGGCTCCGTCTGCTGGGGGTGTGTCCGAGTCCCGAATGATTGGAGGGACAGCTCCTCCAGTAACACAGTTCACCGCCCCTTTAGGTAGTCTGTGGGTCTGCCACGTCCCCTGTAGGATCTCCACAGTCGGGGGCTGCTGGCTGGGGGTCCCTGTCTTTAGTGCGCTTTACAGTTTTTGCCTGTCCCTTGCGTTTAGCTGCTGCCCCGGGTTGAAAGGTTTGCACTGATTTATGTGGAACCACTTTGTTCGGTGGGGCAGTTTTATGGCATAGACCATGGGGCTTGCCTTGTCGACAATGTGGTACGGTCCCATGTACAGTGCCTCAAACTCTAGCGTAGTTTCTCACCATAACCGTATCTCCCACCCGTGGTGCTTGCGGGGCTCTAGCAGCAGTCGGTTGTTCCGATGCTGTTTTCCCATGTTGTTAGCAGCCTGCCAGTGAATCTGTTTAAGGTGTTCAAACAGGTTCCTGACAAAACTGTCCCAGTTCGCTTCCCTAAGCTGACCTTCCGTGAGTCCCGGTGCTAACACATGGGTAGGGGTTCGCATGGCTCTGCCGGTCATGAGCTCGTACGGGGAGTACCCCGTGCTCTTTGACTGGCTGGCTCAGATCCTCAGGAGGACCAGTGGTAGGACCTCTACCCACCCTTTAGGTGAGTCCCTTGTCTTTCAGCAGCCTTTCTCTGATAGTGCGGTTTAAACGCTCCACTGGCCCGGATGACTGTGGGCGACATGCCATTTTTCTTTGATGCCGAGCACCTTAAGGGTCTCCTGCATCACCTGCCCAGTGAAGTGATTCCCTTGGTCAGACTCCACATATTGTGGTAGTCCCCATCGAGAGAACACTTCTCTGGCCAGGATCCTAGCTGTTCCCAGGGCAGTGGCTGTTCAGCATGGGAAGGCTTCCACCCATTTGGTGAATACATCCACCAAGACTAGGTAGTACTTATAACCTCCCTGGACAGTGGGTAGGGACCCGATGCAATTGATTTGGATCGACTGCCAGGGTCCCTCTACCCTCCTGATATGTCCCATAGACACCTTTCTTTTCTCGGGGTCGGGATTGTTGGCCGCACACACCAGACAGCTAGCACAGAATTCGCGGACGTCGTCCCTGAGTCCTGGCCACCACCCTGCATGTTCCACTCATTGTCAAGTGGTCTCAGGTCCGGGCAGTCTATCCTTTCCCCTGGAGCTTGCGTGTTCAGGACAGTTTTGAGGACGGGGTCTTGGGTCTAAACCGTTTTTCGGTCCAAGGGCAAAGCTATCCCTGCCTTCCCTGCCGTCCCCATCCTGCCCCTGACTGCTGCTATGTGTCCTGGGTTGTACGGATCCCAGAGCTTCCCCATGCGGGCCCCCTGCCTAGCTAACATGTCAGCCTGCTGGTTTCCCTCGCTACAGGGTTCTGTGGTGGAATGTGCCTTCACCTTATGTATGTAGATATTCCCTTCCTCCCCTACGGCTTTCATGATCTTTTCCAGTGGGGGCTTAATTGCCAGGGGTCTCCCGTCTGCGGATATGTAACCGCGGCGGGACCAAATAGCCAGGTACTCCGTACACGAATTGCATGTGAACATACTGTCCGAGCAAATCGTGTATGGGGTAGGGAATTCTTCGGGGTGTGTAACTACGTACACCACCGCAGACAGTTCAGTGTGCTGGGCGCTTATAGTCATGGGGAGTTTAATCGCCAGGGCAATGCCTGCCTCGGGGTCATAAACTCCACAGCCTGTGAGTCGTTCACCTGCAGATACCGTGCTTGAACCGTCCACATAGATCTCTCAGCCTGTGGGGTGTAACCCAGCCCGAAAGCCTATACCCCTTCTACAGAACACCGGTGGGCTGCCCCTGGATAAATGATGTTGGCTGCGAGTCTTGGCTCGCAGAGACCCTTTACCCTTCAGTCCATTTGGGAGAGGAGCAGAGTCCAGTGAGCAATGCGGGCACTGCTCACTGTCCCGTCCTTGATTCTCCCGTCCAGGAGCATTTGGGTGGGCGTATAGTGGGTAAGGAATGTGATCGGGGACCCCCCTGTGAAGATCAGTGATCTTTTCACAGCCCAGTGAGTGGCTAGGAGGTGCCACTCACAATTGGAGTATCCCTTCTCCACGTCCGTGAGTATCCTGGAGGATTAGACCACTGGTCTCAGCCGGCCATGCTGCTCTTGGAGCAGTACTGCACTCAGGATGTCCCCACTGGCTGTGTCCGCCAGGAAAAACTCTTTACCCCCCTCTATGGCCCCGAGAGCTTGCGCGGTCTGCAGGTCTTTCTTGAGTTGGATAAATGCTGCTTCGCAACCTTTGTCCCATTCCCCCTCCACTCCCTTGTGTAGGAGTCGGAGCAGAGGGACTGCTGTGGCTGCATAATCCTCAATGAAGTCTCTGCAGTACCCGGTTAGCCCCAGAAAAGATCTTACTCCTGTCACTGTGTTGGGGGCGGGTAACTTCTGCACTGCTTCCCTTCTAGCTTTGTCAATGGCTCTCTCCCCAGCGCGCACAGCCAGTCCCAGGAATTTTACTTCCTTCAGGCCGATCTGTGCCTTCTTGGGGTTTACGTTAAATCCTTCTTCTTTCAGCAGCTCCAGCAGTTGAGCCAGCAGTGGGCCATGCTCCTCCCGCTCAACGGTGAACAGGAGCAGGTCATCTACATACTGTACTAACTGCTGGGGTCTGCTGAAACTCTTTAAACATTTGGCCATACATAGATGGAAAATACTGGGGCTGTTGTGGCAGCCCTGAGGGAGACAGTTCCAAGTGTATTGCTGTCCTTTAAAGGTAAAAGCAAACTTGTACTGATCTTCCCTTCTTAAAGGTATGGACCAGAACCCGTTGGAAATATCCAGCACCGTGAAAGTAGTCGCGGAGGCTGGGATACTTCTAATGAGGTCGGCAACAGCAGCAACAGTGAGTGCACAGGTGGGGATATTAAGGTTGAGTACTCGATAGTCCACCGTGGCTCTCCAGGAGTTGTCCGGTTTCTTAACCGGCCACAATGGAGAGTTCACATGGGTAGCTATTGGTCTCAATACCCCCTGTTTAACCAGCGAACCCAAGGCTGTTTCCATGTCTGCCTCCGCCTCCCTGGGGAAGTTGCACTGTTTCTGTGGTCAGGTCATGGGGTCCCCATCTATGCTAACCTCGACCCCATTTATTCTCCCACAGTCATGTTTGTGGGTGGCAAAAGCTGCAAGGTTTTTCTTCACATACTCTTGATATTCTATCGGAGTGTTACTGACCAGTGATTCAAGTTCGTAACCCTCCTTTGGTTTCATGGTGCACACCATCCCTTTTCCCTGTTTTCCCGGGATAACCATCACCTCATTCTCCTGTCCCGTACAGACTGACCCCCAAAGACAATGGTTTCTTAAATCCACTAGGATCCCGTGGCTTAGGATGAAGTCAGCCCTCAGGATCCCTCTCCCTTCCTGCTCCCACTTCATCAGGACACAAGTCCACTTAGTGTGGAGTGTATGTAAATGAATGGAGAGCAGAACGGAGAATGAGCCAGTCTGTTCAGTGCCTGTGAAACCCACCAAGCTGTAGGGGACCCCGTCAGACAGAGGTGAAGCGGCGGGGTTAGCTGCATAGACAAGGGTACGTGAGGCATCGGTGTCCAATAGGTAAGTCCCTTTCACCTTTTCCACTTCCATCTGTACGGTCGGTCTCCCCCACACATCATACTCGAGGGCACACAGGTGGACAGGCTGTGCCTGTCCTAGTCACGGTTTTGGTTGGGAGGGGACAGGTGGGATTTCGGTATCTGTGGCGGTGGCTACCTTCCCAGGGCCATCTAACATGCCTCGGACCGCAGTTAAAAAGGTCTCAAACGAGTGGGGGGGGGACTGGCTTATCTGTCTCGGTCTTTTGGGCAGGGGCTGGAGAATTCTTTCCTGCGCTATTCTTCCAAGGATTTTTACAATCCCTTCTCCAGTGCCCACTCTTTCCGCACCCGAAGCAGGTACGTTTTGCATCAGAGGAGTTGCCCCCCTCGTGGTGCCATTCCCTCTTGTCTTGGCTAGGTCGGATTTCGTGAACCCTTCCCTTTTGTGGGTGCTCTTCTGTCCCTCTGCCCTTTCTGTAAGCTAGGGTCAGTTACCTAAGCACTCCCTGTTCTGTGGCTTGGGGATCTCTGGGGTCGAACCAGGCCTCAGCCTTGGTTCTTATTCTGGGTAAACTGTTAGCTATTAGGCTGCGGAGCCAGTGTGCTAATTCGTCCGGGTTTAAGTGATCCCTGTCTATGTCCCCACTACAGGCGCTTTTGTACACCGGCCACTGTCGGTCTGCGAAAGCCTGTGGGGTTTCTCCTGTGAGCAGCACCGTTTTCTCTACTCTAGAGAAGGGACTCCCGTCATTGCAGCCCATAGCTTCTAAAATATCTTTCTGGGTGGCAGCAAGTGTTTTCTGTCCTCTTTTGCTCTCAGTAGAGAGGGACTGGTACAGTTTGCTGTCTAGAGATAGGAGAAGCAGCTTTGCCATTTCTGCATCATCGCACCCATTAATATCCCCTGCCTGTTCTGTAAAGTCCTTACTCTACAGCATGAAACCACACGAGGCACATTCTGGGGACAAGGTCACTCTGTGACCTCAACTCTTTATTCACAGCACTCCACAAGTGATGACCCTGCGTGGGACCTCCCTTTATATACCTGGGAGATCAGGTAAGGAGTGCCTCCCACAAGTTCACCCCTTGTGGTCAAGGTGTGCATCTAGGTTGTGTGTATACAGTAATACAGTGGTGTTACATTGTGGTTACATACATGACATCACCTTCCCCCCCCCCCCCCCCCCAAAGTCTTGTTAGGATCATAGGTTTAGTCTTTCAGGTGGTCTACGCTCCCTCGTGGAGCGCTGCAGTTGGGGCTCTGGTTGTTGGATACTGACGTGAGTGTCTGTCACCTGTGGTGATTCTGGCCTGTCCGGGCTGACCGCAGGGACTGTGCATTCTTCTGATTGCTCTTGTTGCTCGTTCACTGGCGGTGGTGTGAGCTCCATCTCATGGTCTTCTTCAGGTTTCTCCGTGTCGATGCTGAACCTTTTTTTTTACTTGGTCCAGATGCTTACGGCATATCTGACCATTGTTGAGTTTTACCATGAGGACCCTATTCCCCTCTTTGTCAATTACAGTACCCTCAAGCCATTTGGGCCCCATGGCGTGATTGAGGACGAAAACAGGATCATTTATTTCTATACATCTCCCCCTCGAATTGCGGTCATGATACTCATTTTGTGACTTGCGCTTGCCCTCAACTATGTTGGTTAGGACTGGGTGAATGAGGGACAACCGGGTTTTGAGTGTCCGTTTCATAAGTAGCTCTGCGAGCGGGACTCTCGTGAGCGAGTGCGGTCGGGATCTATAGGCCAGCAGGAGGCGCGATAGATGGCATTGTAGGGAGGGTCCTTGAATCCTGAGCCTACCTTGCTTAATGATTTGGACCGCATGTTCCGCCTGGCCATTGGAGGCCGGCTTGAACGGCGCAGTCCTGACGTGGTTGATGCCATTGCCCGACATAAACTCCCAGAATTCGAAGCTTGTGAAGCATGAGCCATTATCACTAACCAGGATGTCCGGCAAGCCATGGGTTGCAAAGATCACACGTAGGCTTTCCACGGTGGTGGATGACGTGCATGAATTCTGAATGATGCATTCGATCCATTTCGAGTACTTATCTACCACAATAAGGAACATCTTTCCCATGAACGGGCCCGCGTAGTCAACATGAATGCGTGACCATGGCCTGGTGGGCCAGGGCCACGGGCTGAGCGGGGCCTCCCTGGGGGCATTACCCAGCTGGGAACACGTCGTGCACCTGCGAACACAGTGTTCCAGGTCTGAATCAATTCCAGGCCACCAAACGTGTGACCGGGCAATGGCCTTCATCAGCATAATGCCTGGGTGCTCGCTGTGGAGTTCCCTGATGAATGCCTCCCTGCTCTTCTGGGGCATGACTACCCGGCTGCCCCATAGTAGGCAGTCAGCTTGGATGGAGAGCTCATCCATCCGTCTGTGGAACGGTTTGACCTCCTCAGGGCATGCTCCGTGTGCGGGCGCCCAATCCCCAGTCAGGACACATTTCTTAATCAGGGATAGGAGGATATCTGTTTGTCCAGATTTTGATCTGGCGGACCATGATGGGGGAGCCTGCGCTGTCAAAGGCATCGACAGCCATGACCATCTCGGCGCTTTGCTCCGCTGCACCCTCAGTGGTGGGCAGTGGAAGCCTGCTGAGCGCGTCAGCGCAATTTTCAGTGCCGGGCCGGTGCCGGATGGAGTAGTCATAAGCAGCCAGCGTGAAAGCCCATCGCTGTATGCGAGCTGATGCGTTGGCATTGACAGCCTTGCTGTCTGACAACAGGGATGTTAATGGCTTGTGGTCTAATTCAAACTTCCTACCAAAGAGGTACTGATGCATTTTTTTTACACCATAGACACATGCGAGCACTTCTTTCTCGACCATCCCATATCCCCATTCTGCTTGAGAGAGCGATCTAGAGGCATAAGCCACAGGTTGTAGTTGCCCCTCAGCATTGCCCTGCTGCAACACGCACCCAACCCCATAGGACGATGCATCACATGTCAGAACCAGTTTTTCAGGGGTCAACAACTTGTTTGAACAAAGAAGGTTTTGCGCCCGATCAAAAGCCCGTTCCTGACAGTTCCCCCAAAACAAATCGTAACCCTTACGCAGGAGCACATGTAGCAGCTCCAACAATGTGCTCAAGTTCGGCAGAAAGTTTCCGATATAGTTCAACAGTCCCAGAAATGAACGCAACTCCGATGTGTTGCAGGGCCTGGGTGCTCGTCGAATCACCTCTGTTTTGGATTCGGTGGACCGAATCCCATCTGCAGCAACCCTCCTGCCCAGAAACTCAACCTCAGGAGCTAAAAACACATATTTAGACTTCTTGAGTCGCAGGCCTACCCAGTCCAGTCGGCGTAGCACCTCCTCCAGGTTTTGGAGGTGTTCCTCGGTGTCTCGACCCGTGATGAGGACGTCGTCCTGGAATACGATTGTTCCAGGAATGGATTTAAGCAGGCTTTCCATGTTTCATTGAAAAATCGCGGCCGCTGATTGAATGCCAAACGGGCACCTGTTATAAATGAACAGTCCCTTATGCGTGGTAATGGTGGTCAGTAGTTTAGATTCATCGGCCAGCTCCTGGGTCATATAGGCTGAGATGAGGTCCAACTTGGTGAACAGCTTGCCGCCTGCCAGCGTGGCGAAAAGGTCCTCCGCTCTCGGGAGTGGGTATTGATCTTGTAGGGACATCCGATTGATGGTGGCCTTGTAGTTGCCACAGATCCTGACAGAGCCATCCGCTTTTAGTACAGGAATGATGGGGCTCGCCCAGTCGCTGAATTCAACAGGCGAGATGATGCCCAATTCGCTCTCGATCTTTTCCCGCATCTCATATGGCACCGCTCTGGCTTTGTGGTGCACTGGCCTGGTGTCCGGGGTGATGTGTATTACTACTTTGGTGCCTTTGAAAGTCCCGACGCCAGGTTGGAATAGTGAATCGAATTGTTGTAGGACTTGTGAGCACGAACTTCGCTCCACAGATGACATTGCATGAACATCCCCCCATTTCCAGTTCATCTCGGCTAACCAGCTCCTCCCCAACAGTGCGGAACCATTACCCGGGACAATCCAGAGCGGCAGCCGATTCACTAACCCATTGTGTGTGACAGCCAACGTTGCACTGCCTAGCACCGGAATGATTTCTTTAGTGTGAGTCCGTAATTGTGTCTCAATACGTTCTAATTTGCGTATACTGGCTTTAAGTGGCCATAGCTTCTCAAATTGCTGAACGCCCATGAGTGACTGGCCCCAGTGTCCCGCTCTATGCGTACTGGGATACCATTTAATAAAACCTTCATCATCATTGGTGGCGTTTTGGTGTATGAACAGTTCGCCGCATGGGCCCGCTGAACCTTGGCGTCCATCGATTTGCCCCAAAAGTCATCCTGCCTCAAAGGACCCTCTTCTGGTCCATCTGCCTCATATATTAGTCTGGTTGCAGGCTTCCTGCACATTCGAGCTAAATAACCACTGAGATTTCAGTTTCTGCAGACAAACTGTTGAAATCTGCAAGATCTAGCTGAATGTTTTCCCCCACACCTCCAGCATGAGTTAAAGTTTCCATTGTTGGGGACAAAGGGAATGGCCAGGCATTCCACGCTGACTGTCCCTTTGACTCCTCTTAAGTACCCTATTAGTGGGTGTCAATGGCACCATCCCAGGCCGCATTGTCCGCTGTGATGACGTGACTGTCCGTTCAGCCTGCCGTTGTCTCTGTTGGAGTCCTACTCTGGGGTCTATTGCTGCCTGGAGAATGTCGGACTGCCCCTGCCAGCCTGCGGGGCTCTGGAGTCGCATTGATGATGTTGACTCCCTGACCCATCACCGCATTAGAGGCAGAATTGTGTGCGTATATTATTTTCGTCTCTTCCTCCCCTGCCATGAAAGTTTGAGCTAACAATGCCGCCGCTTCCAAGGTCAAATCCTTGGTCTCAATTAATTTGCGGAAAATTCCCGCATGACCAATGTCCTCGATAAAAAAAGTCCCTTAGCATCTCCCCCCTGCAGGCGTCTGTGAACTTACAGAGGCTGGCCAAACGCCAGAGGTCCACTACAAAGTCCGGTATGCTTTGTCCTTCACGATGTCTGTGGGTGTAGAATCTGTGTCGGGCCACGTATATGCTGCTCGCCGGTTTGAGGTGCTCCCCGATTAATTTGCTAAGATCTTCAAAGGTTTTGTCCGACGCCTTTTCGGGTGCCAGTAAGTTCTTCATGAGCACATAAGTCTTTGGCCCGCAGCTGGTCAGGAGATGAGACCGTCACTTGTCGGCTGCTGCATCCCCCAGCTAGTCTTTCGTAACAAAGCTTTGCTGAAGCCTCTCGACAAAATCATCCCAGTCTTCCCCAACACAGTACCATTCCTCTGAACTACCGGTGGCCATTATCGTGGGTCGTGAGTTCCTATTTCTCATCGCCAATGTAACGTCCTTACTCTACAGTATAAAATCACACGAGGCACATTCTGGGGACAAAGTCACTCTGTGACCTCAACTCTTTATTCACAGCATTCCACAAGTGATGACCCTGCATGGGACTTCCCTTTATATACCTGGGAGATCAGGTAAGGAGTATCGCCCACAAGTTCACCCCTTGTGGTCAAGGTGTGCATCTAGGTTGTGTGTGTATACAGTAATACAGTGGTGTTACATTGTGGTTACATACGTGACATGTTCCACTTCCACAAAGTGAACTGAGGGGTCTCCCTTTGGAGTGAGCTTTCCCAGGTGCCTTATCATAGCCCTAAGCTGGTGGGGAGTGTGGGGGACCACAAACTGACTTTCCAGGGGCCCTTAAGGGTGGGCGGGCCAAACTTCTGTTGCCGGACCGGGCAATTGGCCCTGGTTCTGGCTCTCCCTGTTCTGGCTCACCTCCCTCGTCTCCCTGCGGCTAAGCCGAGCTGAAACTCAGTGCTACAGGTGGTGGTGGTTCACTATCCCTGTCCGCCCCGCAACTGATTTGCCCCTCCTGCTGCTGAACCGGTGTAGTCACCGGTGCCACAGGTAGTGGCCGGGTAGTTTCTTCCTTCTCTTCCAGGTTTACCTGGGGCGTACCCGGGCTTATTAGGCATACCATGCCTTTTGCCTTCGACAGAGCAAGGTTTAAACTTTTAATTTGTTGCTGGCAGGGACCGTGGTCTCCCGATTCAAACCCATTAGTGCTAGCTACTTTATACGCTGCTTGCACATCTTTTAATCTTTCCTGGAGCTCTTTTACTTGTAGGGTGAGGCGAGTGCTTTCCTCCCTCAGTGACTTTTCATTAATTTTGACCTCGGTAACCTGACATTGAAAATAGTCCTGTTTCTAAAACCTTTCCATTATTTGGGTCCTTTCCTGTTTTAGCTTACGAAGTTCTCCTGATAATCTTTCTTCTGACATAACCCTTTCCTGATAGTTCTCTGCGCATTCCCATAACTCTGCCTGTAATGTTTCATTCATTCTATCTAGGAGTTGGACCTGTCACTGTAGACAGACCAACCAGATTGCCTTCTCTACTGCTTCTTTGTGATCTTTGCTTGCTGTCCACTGGGCTGCAGCGTCAGTTGGACACTCAGCGTGCAATAGACTAAGCACCCATTCTTTAGTTACATTGACCTTCTTATACACAGAAGAGGAAATCCTCTCTTCCATTTTGGTTCTTTGCCCCAAACCAGCACTCTCCACATCATACCCCTTGTACGAGAGTCTTGCCACGTTCTCCATTTTGTAAGGGGGTGTGTGGTCTCTATGAGGGGGTCAGGTTCCCTTCTGACCAACTTGAGCAATTCGAATCGCTCCCACTCCCTTGGGTTCTGTGCTCTGGATTTATTTCGGGGGTGTGACAAAAGTGCAAAGGACACTGGTTTGATGCAAAGAACTTTGGTTTTATTACAGTCAAGTTAATACAGGCTTATTACTCTAGTAAGAAAATACAAGGCCAAACTTACAATCACTCTAATAAAGAACAATACAAGGAAAGGTACAAGGTCAAACTTATAATCACTAATCACTCTAATAAAGAACCATGCACTACACATTCAAAGGGGGGGTCACAGTAAATTATACCTCCCACCTCCCAATACCTATTTCTAGCTAGGTTAGACTCCAGGGCAGGCAGGGACTTATGCTTACCAATCCTTTTGATAGTTAATGGTAGATCACGGTTGTGTTTTCCCTTGATACCACGTTGACTGCGGTCAATCACTGCTGCGATGGTGATGTTCTTCCTTCCTTCAGGACTTCAGGACTTCGAGGCTGGAGAAGTTAGTTTACAACTGTCGCGTTGGTTTCTCTCCTTGTCTTGATGACATACTCGCAGTATAGCACCTGGTGTAGTATGGCATCTGAGGTAGTAGCAGCCTTGTAGCTACCTAGCAACCACCTAACCTCTGTTGAAAACAAGGATCAGTTATATGATTTCAGTGTTCTAATCTTCCCGCCAAATCTGTTCAAAATCCTTTGTATAATTTTGGCGGGCTTGGTTTTTCTTTGTAATATTTTGTCGGGCTCGTTAAAAGTTGATATGTCTTGGGTGGGTTGATGTTCGAAAACTATTTCCTGATGGAAGTATTAGTTTGGTAATTGCAATGTCCTTTTGTGCTTAGTCTTTCGCATACAGGCTGGATTGGGCCTCTTTGTGATGTATATGCTGAAATGGTTGTCCAGACCCATGTTGATGGGTAGCTACCTCTGGGTGATTTTGTGATGTTAATGTCTCTTGTGGGAGAAGGATTTTCGAATACTCATTCTTCCAGACAGGTTAACTCAGTCCTCACACCCAGGTAGCTTTAATTAATTAGACTGTCTCTTGCTAGTTCCGTAGGTCCGCCCACAGCCTTAAGAGTTTGTCTTTTAAAATCCAAAATTCTATTAAAGTTCATAGTTTCTTCCATAAGCACTTTAGAGTTCCAAACTTTTCGGTAGATAGTCCCAAATTAAATTTCCTTTCAAATGAGCCCAAACACAGGGGGTGTTTCTTGTGAATTGTCCATTCCTTCGGTTGACAGTGAGGAGGAAAGCTTTAGACTGCAGAACAATATCGATAAGCTGGTCAATGGGCAGCAAAGTGGCAAATGGAATTCAATCTGGTAAAAGAGTGAGGTAATGCATTTTGGGAGGGGCAACAAGGCAAGGGAATACACACTAAATGAGATTATTTTCGTCTCTTCCTCCCCTGCCATGAAAGTTTGAGCTAACAACGCCGTCGCTTCCAAGGTCAAATCCTTGGTCTCAAATAATTTGCGGAAAATTCCATGGGACCTTGGAGTATATGTCCACAGAACCTTAAAGGTAGCAGGACAGGTCGATAAGGTAGTTAAAAAGGCATACAGAATGATTTCCTTCATTAGCCGAGGCATAGAATACAAGAGCAGGGAGGTTATGCTTGAACTCTATAAAGCACTAGTTAGGCCACAGCTTGAGTACTGCGAGCAGATCTGGTCACCACATTACAGGAAGGATGTAATTGCACTAGAAAGAGTGCAGAAGAGATTGACGAGGATGTTGCCAGGACTGGTAGCTATGAGGAAAGATTGGATAGGTTGGGGTTGTTTTCCTTGGAACAGAGAAGGCTGAGGGGAGATTTAATTGAGGTGTATAAAATTATGAGGAGCCTAGATAGAGTGGATGAGAAGGATCTATTTCCCTTAGCAGAGGATTCAATAACTAGAGGGCATGGATTTAAAGTAGTTGGTAGGATTAGAGGTGAGATGAGGCAACATTTCTTCATCCAGAGGGTGGTGAGGGTTTGGAACTCACGGCCTGAAAGTGTGGAGGAGGCAGAAACTGTCATCACATTTAAAAAGTACTTGGATGTGCATTTAGCCATAATCTACAAGGCTACGGACCGAATGCTGGAAGGTGGGATTAGGCTGGGGAGCTCTTTTTCGACCAGCACGGACACGATGAGCCGAATGACCCCCTTCTGTGTCGTAACTTTACTATGATTCTATATGATTCTATGTACCACACTTTGAAAAAAATGGTCCAATACAACAACAACATTTTAGAGAGAACATTGCGTAAGGGGGTAGGCCCACCACGAGCTGAAGGAAGCAAGCTTGCAGTGGAGTACAGGGGGATGGCAGAGATACTGAATAAATAATTTAGCTCAGTTTTCACACAGAAGGAAAATACTGAAGCTGCTAAGCCACCAAGCTTGGGTGTAGAACAGCTAGTGAAGATTACTATTCAAAGACAAATGGTACAAAAAGGAGTTGCTCACATTGAAGACAGACAAATCACCAGGACCTGCTGGTTTATAATCAAGGTTCTGGAGGTAAAATAGGAGAACAAGTGGGAGAAGCTCTGAAGGAGAAATTGTGCCAGAGGGCCAGAGGATGACAAGTGTATTAACTCTCTTCAATAAAAGGAGACGGGATAAGCCAGGAAATTAGGGACACATATTAGTCTTACTTCAGGTGTTGGGTGAATGCGAAGGCAGGAATGTTTTCCTTTTCGGCAGATTCCCAGCAGGAAGTCAGCATAGAAGGCTTTGCACCTGCCCAACTTGGCTAGCATCTACACTGAGAGCCCACCCCAAGGGAGACAAAGGGGGAAGAAGAAAATGGCTCCTGCAGGCTCGGGTAGCTGCCAATCACGCGCAGGCCTGTGTCGCCCTTTAGTGGAGTTCATTTCCAAGACTTGGGTCCATTAACTGGACCTTGGATTATGATAGGTTTTGGGCTTTAGCCTCGTACTTTCCTCCCATGCACGGTCTCTGTTCCTGACCTCTCTCTTTACCTCCCTGTGTACTATTCCTGCTTCCAGTAGCTCAGGTGCCTTGCCCCTCACTCCTCAGTGATCCAAGACCTCATCTACAGCTCCTCCTGTTGCTCCCAATCCCCAGGCCCCAAATGTTACAGCCATCATCAATCCACAAATGCACTGGAGGCTTCAGCCCTGACCCACTCCTTCCCACTTACTAACCACATATCCCTCATCCACACTTTCGCTCTCAACCATGTGTGTTCCAGCAGCTATCAGACAGCCTTTCCCCACTTGACCTCCCTACTCATTTCCCGCCTTTAATATCTTCAAGCTCATCTCAGAGGTGCAGCCAGTGCTGCACGAGTGTGATTTCTATTCCTCACACCAGCCATCCGTGAGACTTGTGCAGTTGGGATTTTTCAATTTAAAACAGAGTGTGGAGCATAAACGCTGGCATAGACCAGTTGGGCCGAAAGGCCGGTTTCGGTGCTGGAGACTCTATGTAGTTATTATTAAGAACATAAAAACATAAGAATTAGGGGCAGGAGTAGGTCATTCGACCTCTCGAGCCTGTTCCGCCATTCAATGAGATTATGACTGATCTTCTACCTCAACTGCATTTTCCTGCACTATCCCCATATCCCTTGAATCCCTTAATATCCAAATTTCACCTACATTTGCACACGCTCCCTGACCAGTCACCATTTCGCGATCAATTACAGATGTTCCCTGACCAGTCACTAATTCGTGTTCATTTACAGATGCTCCCTGACCAGTCACCATTTCTCCTTCATTTACAGACACTCCCTGACCAGTTACCATTTTTCCTTCATTTATAGATGCTCCTGACCAGTCACCATTTCTCCTTTATTTACAGACACTCCCTGACCAGTTACCATTTCTCCTTCATTTACAGACACTCCCTGACCAGTTACCATTTTTCCTTCATTTATAGATGCTCCTGACCAGTTACCATTTCTCCTTCATTTACAGACACTCCCTGACCAGTCACCATTTCTCCTTCATTTACAGACACTCCCTGACCAGTTACCATTTCTCCTTCATTTATAGATGCTCCTGACCAGTCACCATTTCTCCTTTATTTACTCCTTCATCACTGAATTAGGAGCGTTGTTGTGCTGTGTGCTCAAATCTCCTGGGAGGATAGATGCACCAACATTAGCGTCCTTGACCAGGCCAACATCCCCAGCATTGAAGCACTGACCACACTTGATCAGCTCCGCTGGGCAGGCCACATCGTTCGCATGCCAGACATGAGACTCCCAAAGCAAGCGCTCTGCTCGAAACTCCTTCACAGCAAACGAGCCAAAGGTGGGCAGAGGAAACGTTACAGGGACACCCTCAAAGCCTCCCTGAAAAAGTGCACCAACCCCACTGACACCTGAGAGTCCCTGGCCAAAGACTGCCCTAAGTAGAGGAAGTGCATCGGGAAGGCGCTGGGCATCTCGAGTCTCATCGCCGAGAGCATGCAGAAATCAAACGCAGGCAACGGAAAGAGCGTGCGGCAAACCAGTCCCACCTATCCTTTCCCTCAACGACTCTCTGTCCCACCTGTGACAGGGACTGTGGTTCTCGTATTGGACTGTTCAGCCACCTAAGGACTTATTTTAAGAGTGGAAGCAAGTCTCCTCGATTCCAAGGGACTGCCTATGATGATGATGGATGATGATGATGCTTGTATTGAATAGCAACTGGGTTAACAATCAATCTCTAGTTAAGATTGATAGCTATTAGTGCAAGACTTTCACCTCAGCAATCGGAAGCCCAACGCAGTCGTGGAGTGGATAATGTTTTATCTCATTACATTATGCAGTCTCTGTGCTATGATGTTTTACACCAATTCCACTGAGCAGAACCATGGTGCAAAGCAAATTAACATGGTCATACTTTACAGTGACTGATGCAGTAGTAAATGCTGATCCCACACTTCTGAAAGGAATGCGTAGGTGTTTAAGGACTGTGTGTTCCTCATTAATGAAGAAAGCGAGGAAAGGAATCATTCGCAACTCCTACACTTACTGGCATACATTAAATCTTCTTCCTTCGTAACATTACAGTGCATATTACAGTCAGTAAATGTTCAGCTATCAGCTAAACTACAATCCCTTTAAATAAGTACCCGTCACAATGAGAGATGATTGGTTCTTCCATCCAGGAGGGATTGCTTTGAAAAAAATTATGTTTTGGTATCAACTCAAGTTCAAGATTTTAATTGCAAAGACATGGGCTTCGAAATTGTTTCGCTCCCACAGGCCGGTGCAAACTAAGCGCAGGGAACGATCCCAGCACCGGAATAGTGTCTGCTATTGACAGCATGGGGTCAATATTAACAAAAATGGTTTCTGACTCTAATGTCTAAGCCTAACCCTAACCATTAACCCTAATCACGCAGGTTTTAATAGCATAACGTGGGCTGTAGTGTCAATAGTCATTCTGATGTCGTCGTTCGTGTGACATCATTGATAATGCAAATTGGCCACGTTGTGAATAGTTACTCAATGTTTTTTTAAACTTTCCTTTTGGGTGGCGACCTTCAATGGTCGTGGCTGGTGAGGCCTGCTCGTCGACCCCAATCAGCTCAGACCAATTTTGGGAAGGGGTCCGGAAACAGGCATTTGGCCCCTTAGTTGCATATGCAAAGGCCCCAACGCCTGTTTCAGGTGCTGGCTCTGAACGCCTTTTTCTGCCTTCACCAATATGGCGGTGAAAGTGTGTTCACACACTGCCACGCCATATTGGTTGCTTTCGTGCTCAATTTACACCTGTAAAACGGGCACGGTGTCAACCAATTTCTAGGCTGCTACTCCTTTATGTTTTTAATTATGTTGCAATGTAGGAAATGCGGCAGCCAGTTTGAGCACAGCAAGGTCCCACAAACAGCAATGTGATTATTTTAGTTACTTTTTATTAGATGTTGGTTGAGCAACAAATATTGCGCAGGACACCGGAGAGAACTCCCTTGCTCTTCTTCGAAACACGCCAAGATCTTTTACGTCCACCTGAGGGGCAGACAGGGCCTCGGTTTAATGTCTCATCTGAAAGACCGCACCTCCGAAGGTGCAGCGCTCCCTCGGCACTGCACTGGGGTGTCAGCCTAGATTTTGTGCTCAAGTCTATGGAGTGGGACTTGAACCCACAACCTCAGGCAGCAAGAGTTGTACCAACTGAGCCACAGCGAATGTTAAACTGGTGCCTGAAGCTGCTTTTATATCAAGTTCCAGGTCTCGGTGGAGCAGCCCAAGTGCATTGTTCGCCCACATTTACTTGTGGATGATGCAGTCAATCGTCTTGCAAACCAGCGACACCCAATAGGGCTTTTGCATCTGCACGGACTGACTGACACCTTGGCCAATGCACAGGTGTGAAGTACCGACCTCATGGTGACATCACGACACCACGACTCGGAATCACCCTCGTGCATCTGCGATGACATTATCGTCAGATCAGGGAGTTTACTGACCCAAGGAAGAGGGACGGCAGTCGGAAACCCAGTTAGAATGGACCTTCTCTAGGCCCAGCCTTACAAAGCTAGCCACTTCAGATGTCAACAGCTGCAAGCACAGTCACGCAGGGCGTTGGTTGGGCCACACCTGGAGTACTGTGTACAGTTCTGGTCTCCTCGCCCAAGGAAAGACATACTTGCCTTCGAGGGAGTGCAACAAAGGTTCACTAAACTGGTTCCTGGGATGAGGGGATTGCCCTATGAGGAGAGATTGAGTAGACTAGGCCTATATTCCCTAGAGTATAGAAGAATGAGAGGTGATCTATTTGAAACATAACATTTTTAAGGGGCTTGACAGGGTTAATGCTGACAAATGTTTTTCCTGCCTGGGGAATCTTGAACACAGCGGTCAGAATAAGAGGTCAGCCATTTAGGACAGAGATGAGATGAGGAGATATTTCTTCACTCAAAGGGTTGTGAATCTTCAGAATTCTCTACCCGAGAGCTGTGAATGCTCAATCTTTGAGTATATTCAAGGCAGAGGTCGATAAATTTTTGGGAACAAAGGGAATTAAAGGATATGGGGATAATGCAGGAAGGTGGATTTGAGGTAGAAGATCAACCGTGATCTTGTTGAATGGTGGAGGAGGTTCGAAGGGCCAAATGGCCTACTCCTGCTCTTATTTCTTATGTGTTTATGTGTCGGGAGCTGGTAGCACAAGATCAAAATAGAAACAGCTTAGATCTGAGTATTTGCATAGCACGCCTTCGTTTCTGGGAAGAATGTGTTGCTCTAGTTGTTATATCAGATCCATCACAGAACCACTCCAGCACCATTCCATGCAGAAGGGTGATCTTTATGCAGGTAAAGCATGGTTTATACGACAAAAAAAAATCAGGAAGTTATTATCATACTGCTGTATTTAGCCCTTTTAATTTGTTCAGATGATCAGTAGCCACAGGGATTTCAGAGGGGAATCCATCCCATAGAAAAGGAGCATCCATAGCACAAAATAACCTGTTGTTGCTAAATTATGAGATATTCGTTAATTCCTTCCATCCAGTTGTGACACACATTGGGCTAGATTTTAGGCTTTTCTGTTTTCGAGGTGAAAACGGAGGTGGGGCGGGAAAGTTACCGGCCAGTAACAGTTTGCTCTTTTGTAAGGAATTTTTTCCATCGCGGCTCTGTGTCAGGGGGCGCAGCGCAAAGGGAGGCATTGTACAACTTGAGACGCAAAAATGGGAAACTCGCGAACTAAAGTGTTGGGCCGTGAGCCCTTCGAGAGAGAGGCCTTGAGGGGTGGGGGGGGGGGGGTGGGGGGCGCTGAGGGAAATCTTGAAAAGAAATAAAAACATTCCCAAAATGTTACCCACACCACCGCAACACAAATCACTAAAAAAATGAAAAGTACAAACACTCGCACTTAGCTTTACATCACCGCCGCCGGCATGGCTGGACCGCTCCGGTTTCCCAGGCAGTCATTGCGAGGCGCCATTCCAGGCATACAGGTCGGGTTCGAGTCAAAACACGGACAGTGTCGCAACGAGAGGTGTTGCACACTTGGTGCAGCTCTTCCTGGCGGTGCTGCTAAACACCGCCGTAAAACCCAACCCGAGTCTCGCGACCAGATGCAGGAAACCTCACCGCCCCATTTCACGCCACCCTGGGGCGATATCCGGAGCACAAAGGACCGGAAATTCCAGCCCACTGGATCCCAGGGCACTCAGCCTTTCAAATGATAAAAGCCTGAAAATTCCAGTTCACACAGAGCAGGGGGGATAAGTGGATAGACTGGAGAAGCTGGGGTTGTTCTCCTTAGAGCAGAGAAGGCTGAGAGGAGATTTGATAGAGGTGTTCACAATCATGAGGGATCTGGACAGAGCAGATAGAGAGAAACTGTTCCCATTGGCGGAAGGGTCGAGAACCAGAGGGCACAGATTTAAGGTGATTGGCAGAAGAACCAAAGGCGACATGAGGAAAAACTTTCTTACACAGCGAGTGGTTAGGATCTGGAATGCCCTGCCTGAAAGAGTGGCGGAGGTAGACTCAATCGTGGCTTTCAAAAGGGAATTAGATAAATACCTGAAGGAAAATATTTTGCAGGGCTACGGGGAAAGAGCGGGGGAGTGGGACTGGCTGAAGTGCTCTTGCAGAGAGCCGGCACGGACTCAACGGGCCGAATGGCCTCCTTCTGTGCTGTAACCATTCTATGATGCTACGGTTGGTGCATTACGAGCATTTCCACTTCATTACAAGTCTCTCCGACAATACTGGCACTGGCGAGTGCTCACACCGAGAGGACTAACGCAAGATATAGCTGACCGAGTGAATGAGTTACTGGCATGCAAAAGGACCTGGCTACAGATTCGCAAAAAAATGGTAGAATTGAAGAAAGCTGGCAAGGCAAGGTCCCCAGCTTGTTTTCTATGCCAAGTAGCTACCCCAGCTGTGCATGCCATAAAGTGTTTCCTCAGACTCGCTTATCAACTGACATGGAATTGTATAAATCATCAAAAATGTAGTCGAAGCCTTGAAGAAAGCAGAGCGATAGATTACCATTCAGCAAGAATGATAAGTGATATTATAACAATTCCCAGCACACAGGAAAATTACAACAGCAATGAAAAGTGAGGTTCCATGAATCAAATCCAAAGAAAGCAAATTTATGTTATCACAAAAACCGCAGTAATGATACCAGCAGCTCTCTTGCAGGGGGGTTTTATAGGAAGCAAACTATAAAGAGTTCACATTATATTAAAAGTGTAAATCATTGCATGCATATAAATGTGTACTCTTATGGCAAGTTAATATCATTGTCAGTCCTATTTGCATATTCTATAAGATGTATGCCCATGACAGGAGATCCATTATGGAGGGAACCATAGTTAAACTGACCAAAAAATGTTCTCCCGTTAGTTGAATGTCAAAGTCCTATGAATACCATACAGAACTTTGGAAGCATCACATATGGCAACATTCAGCTTTCTGTATTGTTGGTTAATGAAGCTTTTAATCAATATGTTACACCTCAAAGAAAAATTGTTAAACCTGTTCGAGGTTACTGGAACCAGTTTAAAGCACAAACAAAACAATAACATTTTGTAAGGATTATGACAAACAGGGTAACTTTCTGAACCTTCGCTTCCATTCTCTGCGTCAGCTGTGGCTCAGTGGTAGCACCCTTGCCTTAGAGTTGGGAGGTAATGGGTTCAAGTCCCACTCCAGAGATTCGAGCACAAAATCCAGAGTTACACTTCAGTGCAGTACTGAGGGAGTGTCATCTTTCAGATGAGATGTTAATCTGAGGCCCTGTCTACGCTCTCTGGTGGGCATAAAAGAGCTGTGGTACAATTCAAGATAAGGGAATTTTGCTCTGTATCCTGGCCAATATTTATCCCTCAGCCAACATCACTGAAATAGATTATCTGGTCATTATCTCATCGTGGTTGGTGGGAGCTTGCTGTGTTGCAAATTGGCTACATTATAACAGTGACTATACTTCAAAACGACTTCATTGGCTGTTCAGTGCTTTGGGATGTCCTGAGGTTGTGAAAGTTGTTGCATGAATGGAAGTCTTTCTTTCTATTCACATAACTTTGTAATTGATTGCCTTAATGGTGATTTAGGGTTGTAGCCCCTAGAATTTAGACGGTTAAGGGGTGATCTGATTGAAGTTTTCAGGGTATTAAGAGGAATAGATAGGGAGAAACTATTTTGGCTGGTTGGAGATTCTAGGACTATGGGGCATAGTCTAAAAATTAGAGCCAGACCTTTCAGGAATGAAATTAGGAAACACGTCTACACACTAAGGGGCCGAAATTCATCACCTCACCGCCCGCTGCCACCGACAATCCTCGTCAGGATCTGCCCACTGCCACTTTCGAGGTGGCCTGGAGTGGGCTGGGGCGGACGGGAGGAGAGAGCCGCCAGGAACCGCCCACTGATGCCAGCGGACGGCCAAGTGGCGCAACTGACCTCCCGCCCGCCGAGCTCCCAGATTCCTGCGGGCGGTTGTCGGCGGGATTCGGCGGCAGAACGGGGATGGACCACTGCGAGGAGGCTGGTCTGTCCCCGACGGTAAGTCTGAAGAACCTGAAAAAAAGGTGAGTGAACTTTTTTTTTTTCAATTTTCAACAGCGGCTTGCCTGCAGGTCTTTGGATAGTTTTTTAAATTTTTTTATTGGTGATTTTCTTTTTCAGGTCTTCGACCCTCCGTGGGCCCGACTCCATCCTCGGCGGCACTTGGGCGGCAAGCGCCTCTGCCGCCGAGGATGTGACCTCACGCCCGCTGCCGCCCAGATTAGCGGCGTATGACATCCATTTGCCGCCCGCCGACCTTCGAGGGACCTCGGCCATGAATATACCGTCCGGTACCTCGGCGGACATCGGCGGCACTTTCGGCGGCACTTGGGCGGGCGGTGGCCTTGATGAAAATTGGCCCCAAAGGGTGAGAGAGGTTTGGAACTCTCTTCCGCAAACAGCAATTGATGCGAGATCAATTGTTAATTTTAAATCTGAGATTGATAGCTTTTTGTTAACCAAAGGTATTAAGGGCTATGGGCCAATCGGAGATCAGCCATGATCTCATTGAATGGCAGAACAAGCTCGAGGGGCTCAATGGCCTATTCCTGTGATTCCTAAGCAGTTGGAAAGAATTCTTCACTCATTGTTGCAACATATATCATATTTCCATTGTTCACACAATTGCAATAGCACAAGCTAGACACTTTGAAAGATATGGAATAATACATTTGTTACCATCAGTGCTGTCGATGTTGGGAAATCCTCACTTATGCAGGCAAGTGATGAATTGCTATCAGTCTATCAACATTTATTCTCCTACAGCTATAATGGATGAATAGCACTATTACATCTGACCAGAAGGCTA
Organism: Pristiophorus japonicus; assembly: GCF_044704955.1. Classification (NCBI taxonomy): domain Eukaryota; kingdom Metazoa; phylum Chordata; class Chondrichthyes; family Pristiophoridae; genus Pristiophorus; species Pristiophorus japonicus. Next base: position 26,548,024 of record NC_091991.1, read on the forward strand.
AACAGAACAAAGAAGTGTTGCAAAGTAAGTGAGATGCAAAATTACAACATTGATGCCAAAAACTGCAAGTATCAGTTTAGCCTCAGATTAATCTTCACCGGGTCTTTAGACCACAATAGACAAAACAAATTGGGCTTCTTCATAACAGACTGTCGGAACACACAAGAATAAATCGCTTGTGAGAAATAATTGAAACTGCGGTGCAACACTGGGGCTAGAAAATAGAAGGCAATCAAGGTTGAATTAAATAAATTCTGAATCCCCAAAGTGGCGAGGATAAAAACAAACATCATAGCGTCAATCAGAAATGTTCCTGTCTGGCTTTTGTGCTTGGTACTCCAACCCCACAGTTTTTAAAAAGTAATTTGTTTTTATTTTGACTCGGCTGCAGTGAAATGTCGAGTTGTGATCAGAGATGAGACATTGGGAGCCACGTTCCAAGTGTTCTTTAGTGTCACATCCTAAAGCCAAACCCTCGCCCCCACCCCGCATTGCGTACTCAGTAAAATTAACCCTTTAGTTTAGAAGAAGTCACCAATGTTATCATACAAATGCTTAACGTGCTTCTGCTACATAAGAACATAAGAAATAGGAGCAGGAGTAGACCATTTGGTCCCTCAAGCCTGCTCTGCCATTCAATAAGATCATGGTTGATCTGATCCTGGCCTCAGCTCCACTTCCCCGCCCGCTCCCCATAACCCTTGACTCCCTTATCATTCAAAAATCTGTCTATCTCCACCTTTAACATATTCAATGACCCAGCCTCCGCAGCTCCCTGGGGTAGAGAATTCCAAAGATTCACGATCCTCTGAGAGAAGAAATTCCTCCTCATTTCTGTCTTAAATGGGTGGCCCCTTATTCTGAAACTATTCCCGCTAGTTCTAGATTCCCCCAAGAGGAGAAACAGCCTCTCTGCATATACCCTGTCCAGTCCCCTCAGAATCTTATATTTCAATAAGATTACCTCTCATTCTTCTAAACTCCAATGAGTATAGGCCCAACCTGCTCAACTTTTCTTCATATGACAATCCCTTCATCTCAGGAATCAATTTCATGAACCTTCTCTGAACTGCCTCTAATGCAAGTATATCCTTCCTTAAATAAGGAGACCAAAATTGTACGCAGTACTCCAGATGTGGCCTTACCAATACCCTGTACAGTTGTAGCAGAACTTCCCTGCTAGGTTCCTTATCTGCGATTTTAATGGAGAGCGTTAATCCATTTATTTTAAACAGGTCGATGCCTCCATTAAAATAAGCGAGGGGAATTTGAAGTGTGTATTAAGCGTTTGTAGATTAATATAATCAGTCAGTTCTACCCAATTATGGCCCTGAAATTCTGCTCGGAGGCTTCTTTTGAACGAACACCTCCGACCCAATAATTTTTATGAATTTACCTGGTGGCCCTGGAGGCGCCTGCGAGGTGGGGAGACTGTCTCTTCCCGCATTACGGAGCGCGCTCCCATCCTCCGGGTTCCCACGCAGAAGGTGCAGTCACGTGTGACTGCTCAACCAATCAGGTAAAGTATTCTCATTAATAGCAATGGGAACTCTGTATCTATGAGTACTCATTGCTATTAATGAGGAAAAAAAATACTAAACACAACATAAAAAATAAAAAACACACCTCACTAATTAAAATTAATTGAAATTAAAGTTAATAAATATCTTAGAAAAAATATATAGATTTCAATTTTTTTTTAATTTTGTAGTTAGGGTTTAAAATAAACTTGCCTCGGTGGCAGGGTTTTTAACAGAAAAATGTGTTTTAGAATGTTATTTTTATATGTTTTTTATATGTTATAAAACTCTTACGATGGTAAAAGTAGGCTATGCGTTTTACCTGGCGCAAGAGTTTGAAGGACATTCACTGGGCAAGAGATGGGCAAATAGTGCAATCTTGCCCATGCGAATCTCCTGGTTGCCGAGATGCGTTGGATCTGTCAAGTCAGACCTTGACAGATCGGAAAAGCCGGTTTTCGGCGTATGCGCATTGCGCACCGAAAACTGACTTTTGCGATGCCTTCCCGGGTCCGCACACCCTCAGTACGGAACCCAGGGAGGCCGGAATTTCAGGGCCAATATGAATGCACATTACTGGAGGTGAGATTTTATGCATTTCCCCCTCCCCCATCACTCCACGATCAAAGAAAGCTTATATTTCAATCCATCCTTAATCAAAAGAATCACCCTGTATTCATTCACCTCTCCTGGCTCAACTAGCATTCGCATTTCCTACAGCAATCCGTGAAGCACCTTGCATTAAAAAGGGTGTTATACAAATTCAAGTTGTTTTTGTATTCAGAGCCTGGGCCAAGTTGATGGTGTATTCCAATTCTGGGTCAAGTTGTTGTTGTATTCAGATGCTGGGCCGAGTTGTTGTTGTAGTGGGTCAAGAATCCCACTACCCTTTGTGTAAAGAAATGTTTCCGGACATCACGCCCGAATGGCCTAAGCTCTAATTTTAAGGTCAAGTCCGTCCCTGTTCCTCCCGGGTCTTCACCTGCATTTATCATCATTCTAAAGTAAATCAATGCTTCCATGTTAAAAATCACAATTTTGCAAGTCAAAAGAAACAATTCATTCCTCATTGTCAAATTAGGTCTGATTATTCTCCAATGTCTACTAAAGAAACATTCTAATATTGCAAGGCAAACATTGACAAACCAGCATAAAACCATGTTTTTTTTCATAGCAGATGGTTCTACATAACTCAGAGTGGAGATTCCCCATCCTCCACAATACATAACTAAACAGGGGCCCAAAATTAATGGCCTTACCGCCGACTGCCACCCACTGCTGCCGGTTGAACAGGTTCCCACTGGTTCTATAGTTTAGTTCCACTCCAGCGGGGAGCTTGTTGAGCGTGAGGTGGAGCATGGCAGCGAGGAAGATCGAGAAGAAGGCTGGCGCAATGACGCAGCCCTGCTTGACCCCGGTCTGGATGTGGATTGGGTCTGTGGTAAATCCTTCGGTCAGGCCTGTCAGCCTAACCTCAGTGGTGGGAAAATGATTGGAAAAAATCCTGAAAGACAGGATAAATCTGCATTTGGAAAGGCAAGGATTAATTAGTGTCAGTCAACACGGATTTGTTAAGGGAAGATCGTGTCTGACTGACCTGATTGAATTTTTTGAGGAGGTAACCAAGAGGGTCGATGAGGGTAGTGTGTACGATGTAGTATATATGGACTTTAGAAAAGCTTTTGATAAGGTCCCACATGGTAGACTGGTCATGAAGGTTAAAGCCCATGGAATACACGGCAAAGTGTTAAGTCGGATCCAAAATTGGCTTCGAGGTAGGAAACAAAGGGTAATGATTGATGGATGTTTTTGTGACTGGAAGGCTGTTTCCAGTGGGGTTCCGCAGGGCTCAGTACTGGGACCCTTGCTTTTTGTAGTATATATCAACGATTTAGATTTGAATATATGGAATATGATTCAGAAGTTTGCAGATGATACTAAAATTGGCTGTGTGGTTAATAATGAAGAGGAAAGTCATGGGCTTCAGGAGGATATCAATCTACTGGTCAAGTGGACAGAGCAGTGGAAAATGGAATTTAATTCAGAGAAGTGTTAGGTGATGCACTTTGGGAGGGCTAATAAGGAAAGGGTATACACATTAAGCGGTAGACCACTTAATAGTGTAGATGAACAAAGGGACCTTGAAGTGCTTGTCCACAGATCCCTGAAAGTAGCAGGCCAGGTGGATAAGGTGGTTAAGAAGGCCTGCGGAATGCTTGCCTTTATTGGCCGAGGCATAGAATATAAGAACAGGGAGGTTGTGCTTAAATTGTATAATACTTTGGTTAGGCCACAGCTAGAGTATTGCATGCAGTTCTGGTCACTGTATTATAGGAAGGACGTGACTGCACTAGAGAGGGTGCAGAGGAGATTTACTAGGATGCTGCCTGGAATGGAGAATCTTAGTTATGAGGACAGATTGGATAGGCTAGGTTTGTTCTCATTGGAACAGAAGAGGTTGAGAGGAGATCTCATTGAAGTGTACAAAATATTGAGGGACCTGGACAAAGTGGATAGTAAGGGTCTATTTCCATTGGTGGAGAGGTCTATTATGAGGGGGCATAGTTTTAAGGTGCTGGAAGGTTTAGAGGAAATTTGAAGGGGGGGTTCTTTACGCAGAGGGTTGTGGGGATCTGGAACTCGCTGCCTGGAAGAGTGGTGGATGCAGAAACCCTCACCACTTTTAAGAGATGGTTGGATGGGCACTTAAAGTGCCGTAGCCTGCAGGGTTACGGACCTAGAGCTGGTAATTGGGATTAGACTGGATGACCTTTTGTTGGACGCCGCAGATATAATGGTAAGTATTGCAGGGAATCGAATACGGCTAGGGTGATCTCCTGGACTAGTTTCAATCGCCTGGATGGGTCGGAGAGGAATTTTCCCAGATTTTTTTCTCCCTAAATTGGCCTGGGTTTTTATCTGGTTTTTACCTCTCCCAGGAGATCACATGGCTCCGGTTGGGGTGGAGTGTAGAATGTTTTCGTATAAGGGGTGCCGCAGTTGTGGTGAGGCGGATTGGTTGGGCTGGGTGCTCTTTGCCTTTCCGTCATTGTTCATAGGTTTATATGTAACCTTTAGGGCTGCTCAACAAGGGCCGTGTGACTCTTTGTCGGCTGTCGCTGACACGATGGGCCAGAATTGCCTCCTTCTGCGCTGTAAATTTCTATGTTTCTATGACTTGCATGTCGTCGTGGAGCAGGCAGAGGATGGCAGCCCAAACGGAGGAGGACGCTCCATTGTCCCTTGTGGTTAACAGTGTCAAAGGCCTTTGTGAGGTCAAAGAAGGCCACGTACAAGGGTTGGTGCTGTTCCCTGTATCTCTCTTGCAGTTGTCACACTGTAAAGATCATGTCCGTTGTACCCCGTCGTGGACGGAATTTACACTGACTCCGGGAGGAGCTCCTCAGCCACGGGGAGAAGACGGTTGAGGAGGATCCTAGCGATGACCTTCCCAGTGGCCGACAACAGGGGAATCTGTTCAAACTTCGTTGCCTCCAAGCTAGATCCAAGACCGTCCCATCCTCTGTTGTTGAACTACAGTATGTGGATGACGCTTGCACCTGCGCACATTCAGAGGCTGAACTCCAAGCCATCATCAACATCAACGAGGCATACGAAAGCATGGGCCTTACACTAAACATATGTAAGACAAAGGTCCTCCACCAACCTGACCCCACCACACAGCACTGCCCCCCAGTCATCAAGATCCATGGCGTGGCTTTGGACAACGTAAACCACTTTCCATACCTCGAGAGCCTATTATCAGCAAGGGCAGACATCGATGACGAGGTTCAATACCGCCTCCAGTGTACCAGCGCAGCATTCGGCCGCCTGAGGAAGAGAGTGTTCAAAGATCAGGCCCTCAAATCTGGCACCAAGCTTATGGTCGACAGGGCTGTAGTGATACCCACCCTCCTGTTTGGCTCAGAGACGTGGACCATATACAGTAGACACCTCAAATCGCTGGAGAAATACCATCAACGATATCTCCACAAGATCCTGCAAATCCCCTGGGAGGATAGACACATCAACGTTGTGTTCTCGATCAGGCCAACATCCCCAGCATCGAAGCACTAACCACACTCGACCAGCTCCATTGGGCAGGCCACATTGTTCGCATGGCCGACACAAGACTCTCAAAGCAAGCGTTCTACGCGGAACTCCTGCACGGCAAGCGAGCCCCAGGTGGGCAGAGAAAACGTTTCAAGGATACCCTCAAGGCCTCCTTGATAAAGTGCAACATCCCCACTGACACCTGGGAGTCCATGGTCAAAGACCGCCTTAAGTGGAGGAAGAGCATCCAGGAGGGCGCTGAGCACCTCGAGTCTCGTCGCCGCGAGCATGCAGAAAACAAGCGTAGGCAGCGGAAGGAGCGTGCGGCAAACCAGACTCCCCACCCATCCTTTCCTCCAACGACTGTCTGTCCCACTTGTGACAGTGACTGTAATTCTCGTATTGGACTATTCAGTCAACTGAGAACTTACTTTTAGAGTGGAAGCAAGTCTTCCTCGATTTCGAGGAACTTCCTATGTTGATGATGACTGCCATTGGCATTCCTCCTCGAGTTGCGCCTAGTGGCACTTTCGATTTGGGCTGGAGCGGGCGGGAGGGGAGAAACGGCGGGAACCACCCGCTGACGTCAGCGGACGGCCGAGTGGCATAAGTGGACTCCCGCCCGCTGAGCTCCCATATTGATGCAGACGGGAGTCAGTGCCAGAACGGGGGTGGACCGCTGCGAGGAGGCTTGTCTGCCCCCACCGATGAGTATGAAGATCTGAAAAAAAAGTTGAGTAAACATTTTATAATTCTTTTCTTTACAGGGACTTACCTGGATGGGGTCACCTGAAGGTCTTCCGATGGGTTGTTTTTTTAATGCTTTTCCTTTTCAGGTCTTCGATCCTCCGTGGGCCTGACTCTATCCTCAGCGGCACTTGGATGGCAAACGGCTTTGTCGCCGAGATTGGGAGCTCCCACCGGCTGCCGCCCAGTTTGGCAGCGTATGTCCCTCTTTTGCCGCCCGCCGACCTTTGAAGGACCTGTTCGATGAAAACCCTGCCCAAAGTACCGTCAGGCACCTCGGCGGCCATTGGCAGTCCTTTGGGCGGCACTTGGGCGGGCTGGGGCCTTCAACAATTTCGGAATTAAAAAACTCATCCCATACAGATTGAGAAATGTAATCAAAACAAAACCATTTTGAAATTAGCCTCTACAAAGCAAAGAAAAACACAGCAGATAAAAAAAACCCAGGTCTGTCAGCATCAAAGGACAGGTTAACTTTTAACTAGAGCTTCTTAGGTGTAAGTCTGTGGGGATTCATCATTAAAAGGGAATAGATAGGAAACTGGATGAAGAATAGCAATGGGCACTTGCTATGGGAGAGATGTGGTGGTTGGGATTAGGGAAATGCGTGGTAGAAATTTGTCTAAGTACATGAATCTATAATGGGCAGGTTCCCAAATCTCTGCTTTATGGCCCAGAAATGTCTTTGCATCTTTACATAATGCACTACATGTACAAAACGTGTTGCTTTATTTTCATAGATGTGTGGTGGCAGGAGCGTAGCCATGTGAGTGCTTAGATTATCTTGCTTCCACATTCATCCCTGTGTGTAACCCCGGTAGCAGCAGCTTTATTTGAAGCCACGTTTAAATCCAACACTGAATGCAGCATCTGCACTACATTTGAAGGTCCAATCTGACTTCTGATTGCCAATATAAACCGAGCTTGACATACGCAGATGGTTACTCTTGCTCTATCCATTCCCCTCCAGTTGAATGTAATTTCAAGTGAATACTTTCTATCTTCATTTAGCACATGCTTTAACTCATGCTTTCCTTGCTAACATTTACTTCTGAAATTATAATAAACAATTTGATTCTCAAATGGAGTTCGACTTCTGCAAGTTGGCTGTGATCCTTGATGAAGCACTGTGACTTCCTGTCTTAGCCACAAGGTATTACCTGCTCACCTCAATCCTCGCAAGGGATATCAATTTACAGCATATCTGCAGACAGTTTAACGCCCAGATGTAACTTTAGCCCAGTGACAGCATCTGTGCCTCTGCTAGCACTCTCATCTCCGAGTGATTTTGGGTTCAAGCCACACTCCAGGACTTAGGCACATAATCTAGGCTGGTGGGTCAGTACTGAGAGGGTGCTGCATTGTCAGGGGTGCCATCCTTTGAATGATACGTTTAAACCAAAGTCCCAATTACCCGGGAGGACCTAAACACCTTCTGTTTGATTTACGCGGTAATAATGAGCGCCGTTATTCTTGCCGCACACTCTGGGCTCGTGACTGCAGTTCAAAAGTGATTTGTTGGCTGCAGAGCACATTAGGATGTGCTAAGAATGTGAAAGGCTCTATATAAATGCAAGTTCTTTCATTTTCAGCTATTTGCATATTCTGAGAAGGTCTACACACCAAGGTTGCTGCTGTCATGAAGGCCTTCGTCCGCCCAAGTGTCACCCAAAGGACCGCCGATGGCCGCCGAGGTACCTGAAGGTACTTTCGGTGGGATTTTCATCGGAGAGGTCCCTCGAAGGTCAGCGGGCGGCAAATGAGCGATTTGCGCTGCCAATCTGGGCGGCATAAGAACATAAGAACATAAGATTTAGGAACAGGAGTAGGCTCCACTTACCCGCCCTCTCCCCGTAACCCTTAATTCCCTTATTGCTTAAAAATCTATCTATCTTTGACTTGAAAACATTCAATGAGCCAGCCTCAACTGCTTCCTTGGGCAGAGAATTCCACAGATTCACAACCCTCTGGGAGAAGAAATTCTTTCTCAACTCAGTTTTAAATTGGCTCCTCCGTATTTTGAGGCTGTGCCCCCTAGTTCTAGTCTCCCCCACCAATGGAAACAACCTCTCTGCCTCTATCTTGTCTATCCCTTTCATGATTTTAAATGTTTCTATAAGATCACCCCTCATCCTTCTGAACTCCAAGGAGTAAAGACCCAGTCTACTCAATCTATCATCATAAGGTAACCCCCTCATTTCTCGAATCAGCCTAGTGAATCGTCTCTGTACCCCTTCCAAAGCTAGTATATCCTTCCTTAAGTAAGGTGACCAAAACTGCATGCAGTACTCCAGGTGCGGCCTTACCAATACCTTATACAGTTGCAGCAAGACCTCCCTGTTTTTGTACTCCATCCCTCTCGCAATGAAGGCCAACATTCCATTTGCCTTCCTGATTACCTGCTGCACCTGCAAACTAACCTTTTGGGATTCATGCACAAGGACCCCCAGATCCCTCTGCACCACAGCATGTTGTAATTTCTCCCCATTCAAATAATATTCCCTTTTACTGTTTTTTTTCCCAAGGTGGATGACCTCACACTTTCCGACATTGTATTCCATCTGCCAAACCTTAGCCCATTCGCTTAACCTATCCAAATCTCCTTGCAGCCTCTCTGAGTCCTCTACACAACCCGCTTTCCCACTAATCTTAGTGTCACCTGCAAATTTTGTTGCACTACACTCTGTCCCCTCTTCTAGGTCATCTATGTATATTGTAAACAGTTGTGGTCCCAGTACTGATCCCTGTGGCACACCACTAACCACTGGTTTCCAACCGGAAAAGGACCCATTTATCCCGACTCTCTGCTTTCTGTTCGCCAGCCAATTCTCTATCCATGCTAATACATTTCCTCTGACTCCGCGTACCTTTATCTTCTGCAGTAACGTTTTGTGTGGCACCTTATCAAATGCCTTTTGGAAATCTAAATACACCACATCCATCGGTACACCTCTATCCACCATGCTCGTTATATCCTCAAAGAATTCCAGTAAGTTAGTTAAACATGATTTCCCTTTCATGAATCCATGCTGCGTCTGCTTGATTGCACTATTCCTATCTAGATGTCCCGCTATTTCTTCCTTAATGATAGTTTCAAGCATTCGGCGGGAGTTCCCATTCTCGGTGGCAAAGGCGCTTGCCGCCCAAGTACTGCCGAAGATGGAGTCGGGCCCACGGAGGGTTGAAGAGCTGAAAAGCAAAAGCATTAAAAAAAAATGTTAAAACCATCTGAAGACCTTCAGGCTACCCCATCCAGGTAAGTCCCTGTAAAGAAAAAAATACAAAAAGTGTCCTAACCTTTTTCTACCATCTTCCTACCAACCGTCGGGGATAGACCACCCTCCAGCCAGTGGTCCAGCCCCGTTCTGCCGCCGACTGCCCCCGACTCCCGCCCGCAGGAATATTGCAGCTCGGCGGACGGGAGGTCAGTTGCGCGAATTGGCCGTCCTCTGACATCAGCAGGTGGTTCCCGGCGGCTCTCTCCTCCCGCCCGTTCCAGCCTACGTCGAAAGTGGCACTGGGCGGTTCTACCAGAGGAATGTCGGCGACAGTGGGCAGCAGTCGACGGCAGTGGGCAGTAAGTTCTTCAATTTCAGACCCCTAGGATAATACTTCCTGGGACATAGATGGGTTAGAATGGGTTAGAATGTATGAATAATGTTCTGTTGGATTGAAAAATGGTATCTATTGTATTGATCTAGTGGATGGCATGACAGGTTTGTAACCCCATAGTGATTTTTACACTTTTTTACTGGAGTTATTTGGAAATAGTCTGATATCAATTTTGCTATAAAAGCTGGCCAATGCAGTCAAGGTGACAAGACTTTGACATATGTTTTGCAGCATAAGTTGCAATTTACCAAACACAGCATACAATCTACCTACGGAATGAACATATTGAGGGACTGGCAGCACAATTACTTATTTGATTCCAGAATCCCATTCATAGAATCATAGAAATTTACAGCACAGAAGGAGGCCATTCGGCCCATTATCTCCGACCGGCCGAACAAAACCTATCCAGCCTAATCCCACTTCCCAGCTCTGGTCCGTAGCCATGTAGGTTACGGCACTTCATGCATATCCAAGTACTTTTTAAATGCAATTAAGGTTTCTGCCTCTACCACCCTTTCAGGCAGAGAGTTCCAGGTCCCCAACACCCTCTGGGTGAAAAAAGTTCTCCTCAACTGTCCTCTAAGCCTTTTACTAATTACTTTAAATCTGTGGTCTCTCTACTAATGGAAATAGGTCCTTCCTATCCACTCTATGCATGCCCCTCATAGTTTTATACACCTCAATTAATTCTCCCCTCAGCCTCCTCTATTATTATCACAAACAAAGAAAGCAACCCCAGCTATCCAATCTTTCCTCATAGCTAAAATTCTCCAGTCCTGGCAACGTTCTCGTAAATCTCCTCTGCACCCTCTCTAGTGCACTCACATCTATCCTGTAATGTGATGACCAAGACTGCACACAGTACTCTAACTGTGGCCTAACTAGTGTTTTATACAGTTCAAGCATCCTGAGATGAAACCACTTTTTATGTACTCTTTACTGACATACAATTAGGTCTTAACAGGAGAACAAAGCAGGAAATAAAAGTGCAGTTTAGTCTGTCAGGCCGGATACAATCTGTCAAGTTATGGGCTCCACTGTCCATTATCATCGGAGGAGAATTTGAGCAAAACTTGTTCTTCATTTAATGAGAATGAATATTTGACATTTTTTTAATTGCCTTTGAGATCTGGGAGCATTTCTTCCATCTGGACATTTAAGAGGAGTTGGACTGAATCACCTTTCCTTGCTTTGTGAATTCTAATGTTTTTATGCCAGTCAGATGCGCCCGCTTTGCAGCGAGGATCGCTGGATAGCAATCAGAAGCAAGAGCCCTGGCCAATCTGTGTTCCCCTAATGCCACCAAGTGGCATGCTGCCACCACAGCCCATGCCATTGACGCAGCCAATGTATCCAATCTTGGACTTGCTTCTTATATAAGGCCCAAACTTGGTGAATGAGCCGCCCAATGCCGCCCACAGCCGCCGAGGTACTGCCCCCCCCAAAAAATGTTTTGGCCGAAATTTCTCGTGTACCGCCCATCTGCTGCCCAGATCCCGCCCGGCGGGAGTTTCTTCGGGGAAGTACAGCCGGCGCAACTTCCTACCGCCCGCCCATGCCGGAGACTCCAACAGTGGATTTTGTTGTCTAGGATCCTCTAAGATACTGCTTCCGCCCACCAGAATGACTGCTGGGAAAAAGCTGGTCTGAGTTGCATGTAAATCAGGCGGGAGGGACAATCGCGCAGAGTGGTCCGGAGCTGCACACCCCGGCTCACATACATACGCTGCACCATTGTCACACTCTCAGAATGAGATCACAGATGGAAATGAAAAGTACTCCGTTGAAGGGCTCGTGTAGTAATGGAAACAGAAATGAGCTACGAGATACAGTCGAGGCTCCATGGAGATTGCTATAAGGGTTTTGACAACACTGAAGGCACAACAGATTTATTGAGACAAATGTGAGTATTCAGATGGTATGAGATTATGTCAAAACATATAGGCAATATGAAATCATGTAAGGTTCTGTCAGGTGGCAGGATGTGAACCTGAGGACAACATGAGCTCAAGTACAGAATACGGGATAATATATATTAGGTACTGCGATGTCACTGAAAAACATGTGACATCGGGGGTGGGGCTCGGCGATGTTGCACCTATGAAAATGTGGCCTGAAGTGCAAGCCTTAATGTGTGGCCTCCAAGTTGTGCAACTATCTCTCATTCAATGGCAGCCTTCCTACATTGGTCACCCTTGTTATGTATGGAGAAAGAGTCAGACTGAACATTGTGACCTCAAAGTAAAGTGTGACCTTAGTCTTTTATTGCAGGTCTCTAGAGTGCCTCTCCAACCTGTGAGGCCTCCTTAAATACCTGTGCTCCCAAGGGATTATGGAATCCCTTGGGACTCCAGGGGATGAGCCCTCTGGTGGTTGTACAGAGTAAATACAAGTTTATATATATAACAACACTCCCCCCCCTCAAAGTCAATAGTGTAAATATTTACAATGTGAGTCGATCTGGGGCCCTTCTTGCCCTGGTTGATCGTCTCGGTGTGAAAGCTAGTATTGTTGGATCATTTGTTGGGTCATCTGTGCAGCTGGCCTTGCTGGGCGGCCTGGTGTGTTGGATCCTGTTGGGCTGCTGTGGATGATGGGTTCTGTTTCATGGTCAACCATGGTGCCGGTTGCCACTGGTGTGTATGTTGGGGGATCAAAGAAAGTAGGGTTGAAGATGGATTGCTCAGCATAGTGAATCTGAGTTTGATTTGGTCCAAGTGTTTCCGGTAAATGAGTCCATTTGAAAGTTTGACCCGAAACACCCTGCTCCCCTCTTTGGCCACAACAATGCCGGGAAGCCACTTGGAACCTTGTCCATAATTCAAAACAAATACAGGATCATTGATTTCAATCTCGCATGACACATTTGCGCTATCATGGTATGTACTTAGTTGAAGCCGCCTGCTCTCTACCTGTTCATGTCGATCAGGGTGAACTAACGAGAGCCTTGTCTTAAGTGCTCTTTTCATGAGCAGTTCAGCAGGTGGGATCCCAGTGAGTGAGTGGCGTCTCGTGCAGTAGCTAAGCAGGACTCGGGATAGGCGAGTCTGCAGTGAGCCTTCAGTTACCCTCTTCAAGCCTTGCTTGATGGTTTGCACTGCTCTCTCTGCCTGACCATTGTACGCTGGTTTAAATGGGGCAGAGGTGACATGTTTGATCCCACTACGGGTCATAAATTCTTTGAACTCAGCACTGGTAAAATATGGCCCGTTGTCACTCACCAGGACATCGGGTAGGCCATGTGTGGCAAACATGGCCCGCAGGCTTTCAGTAGCGGCAGCGGACGTGTTAGCCGACATTATCTCACATTCAATCCACTTGGAGTACGTGTCTACAACCACAAGGAACATTTTACCCAAGAATGGGCCTGCATAGTCGACGTGTACCCTAGACCAAAGTTTGGAGGGCCAAGACCATAAAATGGGTACATTGCTTAACTGCGAGCATGTATTACATCTGTGAACGCAGGACTCTAAGTCCACATCGATACCGGGCCACCACATGTGGGATCTGGTTATCGCTTTCATCATTACGATGCCTGGGTGGCTACTGTGGAGGTCATTGATGAAGGTGTCTCTGCCCTTCTTGGGAACTACTACTCGATTGGCCCACAGAAAGCAGTCTGCCTGTATAGACATTTCATCTTTGCGCCGCTGGAATGGCTTTATCTCTTCCTGCATTTCTACAGGGACACTGGACCAGCTCCCGTGAAGCATACAGTTTTTGGCTAGGGACAATAAGGGGTTCTGGCTCGTCCAGGTCTTGATCTGCCGGGCAGTGACGGGTGTTTGCTCACTCTCAAGTGCTTCCATAACCATGGCTAAATCTACGGGCTGCATCATTTTCACCCCCGTGGTGGGCAATGGCAGCCTACTGAGAGCATCGGCGTAGTTTTCTGTGCCTGGCCTGTGGCGGATGGCATAGTTGTATGCGGACAACGTGAGCGCCCATCTTTGGATGCGGGCCGATGTGTTGGTATTTATCCCTTTACTCTCGGAAAACAAGGATATGAGTGGCTTATGGCCAGTTTCCAATTTGAATTTTAGTCCAAACAGGTATTGATGCATTTTCTTGACCCCATAGACACACGCAAACGCTTCTTTCTCAATCATGCTGTAGGCTCTCTCAGCCTTAGACAGACTCCTGGATGCAAAAGCAACCGGTTGCAGTTTCCCGAAATAATTAGTTTGTTGCAATACACAACCGATGCCATATGACGACGCATCACATGCTAGTACCAAACGCTTACATGGATTATACAACAGAAGCATTTGTTTGAGCGTAACAATTTTCTCGCTTTTACAAAGGCATTTTCTTGGCTTTTGCCCCAAACCCATTCATCTCCTTTTCGTTGTAAGACATGCAGTGGTTCTAACAGTGTGCTGAGACCCGGTAAGAAGTTAGAAACATAGAAACATAGAAAAATAGGTGCAGGAGTAGGCCATTCGGCCCTTCAAGCCTGCACCGCCATTCAATAAGATCATGGCTGATCATTCCTTCAGTACCCCTTTCCTGCTTTCTCTCCATACCCATTGATCCCCTTAACCGTAAGAGCCATATCTAACTCCGTCTTGAATATATCCAGTGAACTGGCATCAACAACTCTCTGTGGCAGGGAATTCCACAGGTTAACAACTCTCTGAGTGAAGAAGTTTCTCCTCATCTCAGTCCTAAATGGCCTACCCCTTATCCTAAGACTATGTCCCCTAGTTCTGGACTTCCCCAACATCGGGAACATTCTTCCCGCATCTAACCTGTCCAGTCCCTCAGAATCTTATATGTTTCTATGAGATCCCCTCTCATCCTTCTAAACTCCAGTGAATAAAGGACCCAGTTGATCCAGTCTCTCCTCATATGGCAGCCCAGCCATCCCTGGAATCAGTCTGGTGAACCTTCGCTGCACTCCCTCAATAGCAAGAACGTCCTTCCTCAGACTAGGAGACCAAAACTGAACACAATATTCCAGGTGAGCCCTCACTAAGGCCCTGTACAACTGCAGTAAGACCTTCCTGCTTCGATATTCAAATCCCCTAGCTATGAAGGCCAACATACCATTTGCCTTCTTTACCGCCTTCTGTATCTGTATGCCAACTTTCAGTGACTGATGAACCATGACACCCAGGTCTCGTTGCACCTTCCCTTTTCCTAGTCTGCCGCCATTCAGACAATATTCTGCCTTCGTGTTTTTGCCCCCAAAATGGATAACCTCACATTTATCCACATTATACTGCATCTGCCATGCATTTGCTGACTCACCTAACCTGTCCAAGTCACCTTGCAGCCTCTTAGCGTCCTCCTCACAGCTTACACCACCACCCAATTTAGTGTCATCTACAAACTTGGAGATATTACACTCTATTCCTTCATCCAAATCGTTAATGTATATTGTAAAGAGCTGGGGTCCCAGCACTGAGCCCTGCGGCACTCCACTAGTCACTGCCTGCCATTCTGCAAAGGACCTATTTATCCAGACTCTCTGCTTCCTGTCTGCCAACCAGTTGCCTATCCACATCAGTATATTACCCCCAAGACCATGTGCTTTGATTTGCACACCAATCTCTTGTGTGGGACCTTGTCAAAAGCCTTCTGAAAGTCCAAATGCACCACATCCACTGGTTCTCCCTTGTCCACTCTGCTAGAAGATTCGTCAAGCATAATTTCCCTTTCATAAATCCATGCTGACTTGATCCGATCCTGTCACCGCTTTCTAAATGCACTGCTATTTCGTCCTTCATGATTGATTCCAACATTTTCCCCACTACTGATGTCAAGCTAACCGGTCTATGATTACCCGTTTTCTCTCTCCCTCCTTTTTTAAAAAGTAGTGTTACATTAGCTACCCTCCAGTCCATGGGAACTGATCCAGAGTCGATAGTCTCTTGGAAAATGATCACCAATGCATCCACTATTTCTAGGGCCACTTCCTTGAGCACTCTTGGATGCAGACCATCAGGCCCCGGGGATTTATCGGCCTTCAATCCCATCAATTTCCATAACACAATTTCCCGCCTAATAAGGATATCCTTCAGTTCCTCCTTCTCAAGAGACCCACTGTCCCCTAGTACCTTTGGAAGGTTATTTGTATCTTCCTTCGTGAAGTCAGAACCAAAGTATTGGTTCAATTGGTCTGCCATTTCTTTGTTCTCCATTATAATTTCACCTGAATCCGACTGCAAGGGACCTACGTTTGTCTTTACTAATCTTTTTCTCTTCACATATTTATAGAAGCTTTTGCAGTCAGTTTTTATGTTCCCTGCAAGCTTCCTCTCGTACTCTATTTTCCCCCTCTTAATTAAGCCCTTAGTTCTCCTTTGTTGAATTCTAAATTTCTCCCAGTCCTCAGGTTTTTTGCTTTTTCTAGCCAATTTATATGCCTCTTCCTTAGCTTTAACACTATCCTTAATTTCCTTTGTTAGCCATGGTTGAGCCACCTTCCCAGTTTTATTTTTTACTCCAGACAGGGATGTACATTTGCTGAAGTTCATCCATGTGATCTTTAAATGTTTGCCATTGCTTATCCACCGTCAATCCTTTTAGTATCGTTTGCCAGTCTCTTCTAGCCAATTCACACCTCATACCGTCGAAGTTACCTTTCCTTAAGTTCAGGGCCCTAGATTCCGAATTAACTTTGTCACTCTCCATCTTAATAAGGAATTCTACCATATTATGGTCACTTTTCCCCAAGGGGCCTCGCACAACAAGATTGCTAATTAGTCCCTTCTCATTACACATCACCCAGTCTAGGATGGTCAGCTCTCTGGTTGGTTCCTCGACATATTGGTCTAGAAAACCATCCCTAATACAAGCCAGGAAATCCTCCTCCACCGTATTGCTACCAGTTAGGTTAGCCCAATCAATGTGTAGATTAAAGTCGCCCATGATTACTACTGTACCTTTATTGCACACATCCCTTATTTCTTGTTTGTCTTATTGCTGTCCCCAACCTCATTACTATTATTTGGTGGTCTATACACAACACCCACTGGCGTTTTTTGCCCTTTGGAATTCCACAGCTGCTCTCATACCGATTCCACATCATCCAGGCTAATGTCCTTCCTTACAATTGCATTGATTTCATTTTTAACCAGCAACGCCACCCCGCCTCCTTTTCCTTTCTGTCTATCCTTCCTAAATGCTGAATAACCTTGGATGTTGAGTTCCCAGCCTTGATCACCCTGGAGCCATGTCTCCGTGATGCCAATCACATTGTATCCATTAACTGCTATCTGCGCAGTTAATTCATCCACCTTATTCCGAATGCTCCTCGCATTGAGACACAGAGACTTCAGGCTTGTTTTTTTTACACACTTTGTCCCTTGAGAATTTTGCTGTAATGTGGCCCTTTTTGTTTTTTGCCTTGGGTT
The DNA here is from genome assembly GCF_044704955.1 of Pristiophorus japonicus. Lineage (NCBI taxonomy): Eukaryota > Metazoa > Chordata > Chondrichthyes > Pristiophoridae > Pristiophorus > Pristiophorus japonicus. The sequence continues at coordinate 26,565,323 of NC_091991.1, forward strand.
TCTCTGCCCTCCACTTTTACTATTCTCCTTTGAAGGAGATTTGTCTGTTTCTCAGCACGTACTCCAGGTGATGTAAAAGTTAAACACAGACCAAGAGTTGGTGAACAATGTGTCTGTATTGAATAGTAGAGCATGGCAAGTCACAGAACATGCAAGCAAGTGAATCCAAAAAGTATACATTATTTCTAAAACCAGTCAAGTGACAATCCAAACAAACTATGTAAAACAACAGCAACAACTTAATGAAGAGTTAACAGCACCAACACCAAACCCTCTACCCACTACCACCACCTCTCTTTCCCCACTCGATGTGAGGCCCATCATCCTCTTCATGGCTCCGCCTTCATGGCGGCGACCCACACCCCTGCCCCTCATCGCCTCGGCTCCATGATGTTGTGCAGGAGGGCAGCCGGAGCGCTGCTGCCGTGTTCGTCTTGGAAAGAATGTAGGGGGTGAGATGGAATCCGCTGCCAGCTCCGGATCCTCGGGATCTGTCAGCCTCACTGGTGTGTCATCGGGGGGGTTCCATGACATGGCCCGAAAGCATCGATTGGCGCATGGCCTCTACAGAGTCGGTGTTTCGCTCCACCGCACTGATGAGCCGCGACATACTGGCAGAATGCTCCTCCGCAAAGGTGGCGATGCTGGCAGCTATCCCAGCCATGGCCTGCAGCAGATCTTGACCTAGTTCGACACTCGTCCTCGACAACTGGACCATTTCCTGGATTGCCACCACCCATCCTGCAGCCTCAATGGCTTGTTGCCTCATCCTGGGTGGTTGCGGCTTGGTGGCTTTTCCGGCACGGTTTCTGCGCCTCCCACCACTTGTTCCCGCGTCGTCCGATTCGGTCCAAAAAGTCGGAGCCCTAAACCGATGTTGGCCGAACAGGTGGCACACATGTCATGAGGCTGGAGTCTTCCTCTTGCAAATCCTCGACCTCAAGTGGCACAAAGACTGGGACTTCTCCCTCCTTTGCCTCCTGGTGTTTGTGTTTTTGGGTGGCGAGGTGGATGCGGTGGATATGGGTGATCTGAGGGGGAGAGTGGAGGAAGGAGCTGGTGTGTTGGGCTGCTGATGGGGTCGAGGTGGAAGGCATTGGTGTTTGACACTGTCTGTGTGTGTCAGAGGTGAATGGGGTGCATTGATCGGTGCTGTCCGAATCAACATCTGCAAGTAGAGGACAATATTTAAGTGTATAGCAGAGGGGTGGGATTGGTCATGCTGACATGTGTACCATCACATTACACATTCTTACTTCAAGGACTTCCATCGCTACATGAGCACACCATTAATGGGCGACACACAGTGCAGTAAAAAGTATTTGATATAACATTACATGACCTTGCATGACATGAGCGAGACACAATCTGGAGATTCGGATATGCTTACCATGCTCTAGCACGGGACCTGCACCACCCTGTGTGGTGGCAGAGGGGTGGCCATCCACCATAGCCAAGGCATGCTCCTCTAGGTTAGTCACCTCAATGACATCTGGCAGGCCCCCGCCCGTGCCACATTGCTTTGCTGCATTGGATGCTCTTTTTGTCTACAGAAATAAAAGCTGCAGCATTTACCCATTTTGCTCATGCAACACACACACACCTACACACATACAATGGCCACAGAACATAGAAACATAGAAAATAGGTGCAGGTGTAGGCCATTCGACCCTTCGAGCCTGCACCACCATTCAATATAATCATGGCTGATCATGCATTTCAGTACCCCTTTCCTGCTTTCTCTGCATACCCCTTGATCCCTTTAGCCATAAAGGCCACATCTAACTCCCTTTTGAATATATCTAACGAACTGGTCTCAACAACTCTCTGCGGTAGAGAATTCCACAGGTTCACCACTCCCTGGGTGAAGAAGTTTCTCCTCATCTCAGTCCTAAATGGCTTACCCCTTATCCTTAGACTGTGACCCCTGGTTCTGGACTTCCCCAACATTGGGAACATTCTTCCTGCATCGAACCTGTCCAATCCCGTCAGAATTTTACATGTTTCTATGAGATCCCCTTTTGGAGTAGTACGGGAATGCAACAATACATGTTTACTTATTTTTGCTGATGCAACAATATTGTTCCATCGTTTCCTGCACTGGTCTCGCCCCGCACAACGATGCCCACTGAGGACACGGCCTCACCAATCTCCCGCCAAATGCGTCTATCTTGGGGCGGGGCTGGCTTGCCACAACCATCCCGGGTGAGGTCTTTATACCGGCGCTCCACCTCACATACAAGTTCCTCCAGCTCGGCATTATTATACCAGGGAGCTCTGGGCCTCCCTCCATTAGACTTCTTGTAAGCTTTTTTTGGACTCATGACAGCTTTCTTAGATGGCTGGCTGATGATGATCTCGTTTTTCTCTCTCCAAATCTGACCCCTCTGCAACTGGCAGGTGCGAGTGAGTAGCGAGGTTATATGAGCATGCGCAGCTGTGCCATCAGCCCCAATCGCAACAAAAGTGATGTCATCACCCACAAGAAACTACAAAAACAATTTCTAGATTTCGCGGATGAGCGGTGCACAGCCTCTGATGTTTGCTGAGCCGAGAGGCCTGCACCTAGCACCCACCGGCTGCTGCTGCCTGCCCCGCCCACCGACTCCTGCTGCCTGCCGCTCCCACTCCCGCCAACAGAACCGCAACTAAACTCCCGCCCGACTGTCTCCAGCGGCAGCGGGCGGCAAAACCTCCCGTTCCACCCGGGGTTCGCCGAGAAATGGGCGGGCCTTAGCCCCCACCAAGTTCGGGGCCATAGTTTTCTGACAAGGCATTGCTTGGGAGTTGATGCTCATATTTAGCTGTGCAAATCCCAATTTAGAACCCAGCTGTTCTGTACAAATTAAATAAAAGCTTGAAATCTGCTTGATAATTAAAGTATAACACTCTCTGAACAAATTGTAGCTTCGGTGTGTTCTGGGACATAAAGCACACTACTGACAGGAGGGTATGTACCAGATCATGAATAAAGCCAAATAATGTGATGCCATTTGTCTAGGAAATAGCATACTTATTGCTTTAGTTTCTACCATAATGCGATTATAAAATTGCTTTTGAATTAGTTGTTCATACCGCAATATATTCTGCTTTCATCACATACATTGAATCAGAAAATCATAATCATACAGCACAGAAGGAGGCCATTTGGCCCTTCATGCCTGTGCCAGCTCATTGAAAGAACTATCCAATTAGTCCCACTCCCCTGCTTGCTCTCATAGCCCTGTATTTTTTAAATTTCCAAGTATATATCCAATTCCCTTTTGAAAGTTACTATTGAATAAGCTTCCACCACCTTTTCAGGCAGCGTATTCCAGAGCAGAACAACTCACGGCAGACAATTCTCATCTGCCAACACATCTCCATAATCTGTAAAAACATTATTGATTTCCATGTGCAAAAATCAGTAAGAGGTATGGGAAAGCATCACATGCCTTGATCATGCCACTGAAAGATAGCAAAATAAATAGGCTCAATAAATGACCTATCTTACTTAATCAATGAATAGAAATATCCTGAAGCCACAAGTTGTCAGGCGTGATTCAGAATGAAGTCGGACTTTTCCAACAGAGCACTCTGCTAATGAGACCACAGACACATATTTCCTGATATTGGGCCTCAGGATGCATGTCCATTTAGGTGCTGATGTCATCATGCAACGTGCCTGATGACATCACTAGCGCCAACATGCATCCATCTCTGGTCCAGCAAAAGCAGAAGTTTTGTTTTTGCAGGAAAACATTTTTTTTTCCCCCAACAATCCAACAACCTGGAATAATCCAGGAATTTATTGGTGGGTATCGGTTAAAGAAAAAATGAAAAGTCTCTACTTGTGCTGGATCAGGAGAGATTTGGGGGAAAATTCCTTTGCGCCCCATTCGGGGGTGTTAACATCTGGGAGGCGGAACATTTTGCGTCAGGCGCGGAAGTCCCGCCCCGCGCGAAAAATTTGGGTTACTGTCCCGAAAGGAAGTGGAGCGCAAAATACCACACTCCACTTCCTTTCTGGGGCGCAAGCAGGATGGAGGGGTCGGGAGCGGGGCACAGCGCTACACACTGGGCTGCGTAGCACTGCCGCGTAGAGGGGCTCTTCCCTTAATTAAATGGGAGGTCCCGAGCTACAAACTCTGCACTATTAAAATGGACCTAACTGGACCACCCGGGAGCGGGGTTGCCATGCCAACAGTCCGGCACTCAAGCAGAGTGCCAGGCTGACTGATCACGACACGGACCCTGCGTTCAAAGCGCCGAAGGGGCGTTCAGCCAAATCGGTGGATTTCTTTTTGTAAATACCAACACCTCCCCTCTAACTATCACCCCGTGAGTGTCCGGCCGCCCTGTACGTGCCCCCTGAAGCTGTCGCTGTCATCGCCCGGCGCAGCTTCAGGGGACAATACCCAATTTAGCATCCGGGGCGCTGACGGGGCGCTGTGCACGTGATGACGTTGTCAAGGCCGGTGAGGTAGAGCCGGGTGCTACGGGTTACCACTGCTAAACTCCCGCGGAATTTAGTGGGAATCATTAGCAGCGCCACTCCTGGACAGAAATTCGTTTGCGCCCCAATAGCGCCCTCCAGGGGCACTAACGGGAGGCGCAAATGACCCAAATTTCTAGGCCCAAGACACATATTCCTTCCACCAACAGACTAACATGGAATGAGCACCTAGTTCACTCAATATCAGACACATACTCTTCTCACAAGAGTGCCAGAACTTGTACAAATATTCAATGTTAAACTCCCAAGGAAACTGGATGCCTAGCGATGAAAATCCAAATAAATGGAAAGTGGATACAACTACCACTGAAAATAGAGGGCCAATAATATGATCCTAGGATATAGTCCATGCAGTGCTGGGAGGCTAATGGGGTTGGGGGACTGGAATGTCAGGTGCCAGCAACCAGTCATCATCATCATAGGCAGTCCCTCGAACCGAGGATGACTTGCTTCCACGTCAAACAGTTCACAGGTATTGCAATGATGGACCTAAAGTTCCAGGTCCGAACTAAATCTTGAAGGATGGAAGATGCCAGTGCTTGGATTTTTTTAACATGTGGTGACCGTTGCACATCAGCCACCACACGGGCTTGACAGAGCGAGGTCTTGGTCCAGTAGCAAGGAGTAACCAAGACGACTGGAGACCTGCTCTGCTGCAAGGACCTAGTGCGCACACATATCGCAGTGTGGGCTGGCCCGTGTTGCCCCTGGGCCCTAGCCTCTTTTGGGCCCCGAACTCACGCCTCTCCTGGGCTCCGATCACGTCCCTCTACAACCTCTTGCCGCTCCTTTGCCCCGACCTCGCCGCTCCTGCTGTACCTGCCCACGCTCCAATCACTGACCTGGACCTTGATGAGGTCACTCTTCACTGCCGTTGCTCTCCTGCTCCAGCATGTGCTGCCCTTCTACTCCCCAGCCTGCTCCGATAGAAGGAGCAGCGTGGCGGCCTAGCCCAGCAGGCTGAGCAGCCCCCGGTCTGCGAGCACATCGGAGCAGGCCGGGGAGCAGAAGGAGCAGCGTAGTGACCTAGCCCAGCAGTCAACAACCAGTGAAGGAATGCTGGCTGCTCTTATCATTTGTTCGTACTTGAGCTATGGGACATTTAGACCCAATTGAAGACTTTGTATTGGAGACCTCCTCCCTAAAGTGAGTAACAAAGTGGACTACAATTTTACATTTTTGAAACAAATAGTTGTATTCTATAGGCCACCAACTAGTGGGAAAATTATAGAGGAGCAAATTTGCTGAGAAATTACAGAGAGGTGCAAGAACTATAGAGTAGTGACAATGGGGTACTTCAATTATACTAATATAGACTGGGATAGGAAGAGTGTAAAGGGCAGAGAGGGGGAAGAATTTCTGAAGTGTATTCAGGAGAACGTTCTTGATCAGTATGTTTCCGGCCCAATGAGGAAGGAGGCATTTCTGGATCTGGTTGTGGGAAATGAGGTGGGGCAAGTAGAGCAAGTGTCAGTCGGTGAACATTTAGGGAACAGTGATCATAGTCTCAAAAGATTTAGATTGCATTGGAAAAGGACAGGGAGCAATCTAGAGTAAAAATACATAATTGGAGGAAGGCAAATTTCAGTGGGTTGAGAATGGATCTGCCCTGGGTAAATTGGAATCAAAGATTGGCAGGCAAAACTGTAGTGGAACAATGGGCTGCCTTTAAAGAGGAAATAGTTTGGGTACAGTTGAGGTACATTCCCACTAAGGGGAAAGGTAGGGCAACTAAAGGCAGCTTTCCCTGGATGACGAAAGAGAGAGAGAGTAAGATAAAGCAGAAAAAGAGTGTGTATGACAGATGTCAGGTCGAGAATACATCTGAGAATCAGGCTGAATATAGAAAGTTCAGAGGAGAAGTGAAAAAGAAAATAAGAGGGGCAACGAGAGGGTATGAGAATAGAATGGCAGCTAACATAAAAGGTAAACCAAAAGTCTTCTATAGGCATATAATTAGTAAACGGATAATAAGAGGAGAGGTGGGGCCGATTAGGGATCGAAAAGGAGATCTACGCAGAGAGGCAGAGGGTGTGGCTGAGGTATTAAATGTGTACTTTGCATCTGTCTTCATCAAGGAAGATGCTGCTGCTATAGAAATAGTAAAGGAGGAGGTAGTGGAGATACTGGATGGGATAGGAATTGATAAATATGAGGTGCTAGATAGGCTGACTGTACTTAAAGTAGTTAAGTCACCAGAACCAGATGGGATGCTTTAGGGGTTTTTTGCTCTGCCCAATTACAGGGGCCTTTGGTGGCTGTTGGTGTATTGGGCCTCTCTGTCCCTTCTAGGGGATGGTCCAGCAGCTTATGGCTCGCTGACCATTAAGCTGGCGGTTGCGAAGCGCCCTAGCACCCCTATCAGGTTCTAAGCTCAGAATTTTGGTGGATTATGAGCTTCCACAAGAGAAAACAAAACACTCAGAGACAAGTGGTCCTTGGAACAACAAAAAAACGGGTAAGTCCAATTTATTAACCACGGTAAGTTTCCAACAAGGTCAAACTTCATCAAAACACATATCTGACACACACTTATAAACTATGAAAATCTATGGGAAGAAACGGACACATGGAAAACCTTACACAATTTTACCTTTACAAGACAGTTCTAACACCACCCCCACCCCCCTTTTTACCTGACTGATCTAGGCTGACAGTTGGGAAAAGAAAACCCCAGGATAATACTTACGATCCCTTTTTGACAGTTATTCCTTTTAGCCTTAGGATGGTTGGTTTACGGGGTAGCTGGAGTGAATGTTGCCTCTCCCAGTTACTTCAGTCTCTGGTTCTTCAGCTGGTTGGCCTCGGGGCATTGTTCGGTGTGCGGCTCGGCTTCTTGAGACGATGTTGAGCCTCTCGGTAGTTGGGTTGTATGTTCTGCACACAAGTCGAGTCCAGGGCCCGTTCAATGGTAGGTTTCCCAGCCGGTAACAGTCCGTCCCCGTTCTCTCTTGGTTTCTGTCTGTCTGTGACTGCTACTGCTTCTCGACTCCTTCTCCTACTGCTCCAGCGGCTTCTCTCCTTCCTCACTGCTCCAGCAGCTTCCTCTCTGTTCTCCCAGTGGTTCTCTAGGTCCTATATTTGTACCCAATTGTGCAAGTTTGGACGGGGAGATAGCTTTGAATGTTTAATCAGAAGATGTTCATAATTTTGATTAGGAGTGAGTCATATTTTCAAACTGGGCCAGGAAGTCCCCATTGGTTGAGGATTTCCCCGCTTCAGGCCTGACTCGACCCCTGATTGGCCTGCCAGAATGCACTTTTCCCCCATTGGCCAGTGCCTCTGTCTCGATTGTGAGCCAGACTGCACAATGTAATCAGAAGATGTCACAGGTACAGGTAGGTGTGAGGACAGGGGTATTGTTTCCGTGCACATTGGTGCCTCAACATCTGCTGGTCCATTGTAACAGTCCTGGGAGTCAATCACCGCAGTGATCTCAGGGCTATTGTCCACTTCCATATTGATTAGGTAGATAATGGTCCACATTAATAATTTGATTAGGGGTGAGTCATATTTTCAAACTGGGCCGGGTAGTCCCCATTGGTTGAGGATTTCCCCACTTCAGGCCCAACTCGACCCCTGATTGGCCTGCCAGAATGCACTTTTCCCCCATTGGCCAGTGCCTCTGTCTCGCTTGTGAGCCAGGCTCCACAATGTCTGTATCCGCCCACACGTTTCCCAGCCTGCCTGGTCTGAGGATTTTATTTGGCCAAAAATGTTCATTTAAAATGTATAGAACGATCCCATTTAGTTTTCTTGTCCTTAGGGTGTTCCAATAAAATGCGGCCGTGGATTTTCGAACCTTACAATGCATTCTAGGACAGTGAGGGAAGGGACGGAAGAAATCGCAGAGGTACTGGCCTTAGAAGTGGGGGTGGAGTGAGAGGATTGGAGAATTGCAAACGTTGCACCCTTGTTCAAAAAAGGGGGTAAAGATAAACCCAGCAACTATAGGCCGTTCAGTTTAACATCGGTAGTGAGGAAGCTTTTAGAAACAATAATCAGGGACAAGTGTGGATTAATTAAGGAAAGCCAGCACGGTTTGTTAAAGGCAAATCGCTTTTAACCAACTTGAGAGTGTTTTTTGATGAGGTAACAGAAAGGATTGATGAGGGCAATGCGGTTGATGTGGTGTACATGGATTTCTAAAAGGCGTTCAACAAAGTGCCATAATAGGCTTGCCAGCAAAGTTGAAGCCCACAGAATAAACGGGACAGTGGCAGAATGGATAAGAAATTGGCCAAGTGACAGGAAACAGAGACTAGTGGTGAACACTTGTTTTTCAGACTGGAGGAAAGTATACAACTGTGTTCCCCACGGGTCAGAACTAGGACCACTGCTTTTCTTGTTATGTATTAATGACTTAGATGTGAGTGTACAGAGCACAATTTCAAAATTTGCAGATGACACAAAACTTGAAACGTATAGTGAACAGTGAGGAGGATAGTGATAGACAAGTGTACATAGACAGGTTGGTGGAATCGGCAGTCACATGGCAAATGAAGTTTAGTGCAGAAAAATGCAAAGTAATACATTTTGGTGGGAAGAATGAGAGGAAATATGAACTAAAGGGTACAATCCTAAAGGGGGTGCATGAACAGAGAGACCATGGGGTATATGTTCACAAATCAAGGGGTATATGTTCACAAATCATTGAAGATGGCAGGGCAGGTTGAGAAAGCAGTTAAAAAAGCTTACGGGATCCTGGGCTTCATGAATAAAGGTATAAAGTACAAAAGCATGAAAATTAGGATGAACCCTGGTCCAGCCTTAACTGGAGTACAGGTGTATTGTGTCCAAATCTGGGCACTGCACTTTGGAAGGATATGAAGGATATGAAGAGTGCCGAAAAGATTAACAAGAATAATTCTAGGAATAGGAAATTTCAGTTATGTGGATAGACTGGAGAAGCTGGGGTTGTTCTCCTTAAAGCAGAGAAGGTTGAGAGGAGATTTGATAGTGTTCAAAATCATGAGGGGGCTGGACAGAGTCGATCAAGAGAAACTGTTCCCATTGGTGGAAGGGTCAAGAACCAGAGGACACAGATTTAAGATGATTGACAAAAGAACCAAAGGCGACATAGGAAAAAACTTTTTTTACACTGTGAGTGGTTAGAATCTGGAATGCACTGCCTGAAAGGGTGGTGGAGGCAGATTCAATTGTGGCTTTCAAAAGGGAGTTGGATAAGTACCTGAAAGAAAAACATTTTCAGGGCTATGGGGAAAGGGCGGGGGAGTAGGACTAGCTGAGGTGTTCTTGCAGATAGTTGGCACGGGCTGAATGGCCTTCTTCTGTGTTGTAACCATTCTATGATTCTTGCAGAAAATTTTGAGTTTGAATATTAACTATTCACTCAAGGTACCCAGTCAATATGAACCTCTTAACAAGACTAATCATATAGTAGGAAGCAACTCGAAGACATTTCATTAGAAATTGAAGCTAAATTAGGATGAAAGACTTGTAGTGTTGAATTATTTTTCTTTTAGAGAAAGGAAGAAAATGATGACGCTGCAATCCCATTTGTTGGTTGGTACAGGTGATTTAAATTGAGCTGTGAGCACAGTACCAGAGAACAAGTTCCAAATTCGGAAGCTTTAAGGAAGACTGAAGATTATTTGGTTAGGTAAACAATGAAGGGTTTGTTTTAAAAAAGCATCCTGTGGGGAATATAGTTGCTGAACTGCTGGAACCTTTGAAATGTCATGCCGAGAAATAGAATTTGTCAGAGATGACCAATGGACGATGCATTAGCTAGATAGGCATCAAGTAGCTTTACTTCATTTACCTTGTAGTGCAGTGAAAAATATGGTACTTTGCCCCTCTCAGGAGATTAATATGGTGGGAGAGCGTACCAGTTATATAGACTGAAAGCATATTACTGTCAAGAAAAGTGTTCCTTTCTTCCAATCATTCCCAATCAGCAAACAGCAGGGAGCATGGCAAGCTATTGTTCAAGTGGAAACACGACAGTAATAATGCGCTCTTCTCCATCAATAAAAACTGCACACTGGACTCCGGATTTCCAGGCTATATTCTAAACATAAGCCTTGCAATGAAACTCGGGCAGATTAAAGCAATTTATTACAAATGAATTACCACATCGCCAATCTGTTGTATTCACGTAAGTGATTTCTTATAACAATAAATTTTAACTGTAGTGTAGCTGCTTAATTTATCTGATACAAGTTATTTTTCTCATTACAGTTTTTAATTGGTTTGTGACTGTAAATTAGAACGCTACACTATATAGATGCAATAACTATGGCAGCACAACTTAATCATACCCTCTAGGAAGCAATTTTGTTGTACTTAAATATTTGCTAATTAACAATTAATCACAGTTATTAGGTCTATATGTTTTGCACAGGGTGCTTTTTTTCCTCTTCATTGAAGTCTCCCAACACATCTACAAAATTCTCTCTGGCATCACCACCCCAACTATAGAAGCTGCATGACAAAAAGCACTCCATATAATGTGTATAAGCTAGTCATTTATTCATTGAATATTTTAAATCAAAAAGTAGTTTTAAAATGATTAACCTTCTTGATAATTACTATTTAGAACTGTTTAATAGTAAATTAATTCTGTGGTATGAAAAACTACAAGGGCCGATTTTCTGAGTTGCGGCTCTCCAGCCTTACCTGGCAGCTGTGTCCATCAGGGAACCACAAGTATACTGCTGCGGTTTGGTGCCCATTGGCTTCAGTGCAACCAACTTGCGGGCTCTGGGTAAGTGCAGCTGGCAGTCATCACTCTCCGCTAGATGTTCGTGCTCAAGAAAAACAATCCAATAGTGCCATGACTGCGAGAAATTGCTTATACATAGTCACAGAGGGACTGCCCACCCAGTGCACATGGGATGAGAAACATCACCTAGTCCATTCCTTCCTTCTTAGTGTAAAAGCTTCGGAGCGGGTGCAGGACATTCTGAAAAGGGAGGGTGAACAGCCAGTTGTCGTTGTACACATAGGTACCAACGACATAGGTAAAAAACGTGATGAGGTCCTACGAGACGAATTTAAGGAGCTAGGAGCTCAATTAAAAAGTAGGACCTCAAAATTATTAATCTCGGGATTGCTACCAGTGCCACGTGCTAGTCAGAGTAGGAAACGCAGGATAGCTCAGATGAATACGTGGCTTGAGCAGTGGTGCAGCAGGGAGGGATTCAAATTCCTGGGGCATTGGAACCAGTTCTGGGGGAGGTGGGACCAGTACAAACCGGACGGTGTGCACCTAGGCAGGACCGGAACCTATGTCCTAGGAGGAGTGTTTGCTAGTGCTGTTGGGGAGGAGTTAAACTAATATGGCAGGGGGATGGGAACCAATGCAGGGAGACAAAATGGAGACAGAAGCAAAAGACAGAAAGGAGATGAGTAAAAGTGGAGGGCAGAGAAACCCAAGGCAAAAAACAAAAAGGGCCACTTTGCAGCAAAATTCTAAAGGATCTAAGTGCGTTAAAAAGGCAAGCCTGAAGGCTCTGTGCCTCAATGCGAGGAGTATTCGGAATAAGGTGGACGAATTAACTGTGCATATAGCAGTTAATGGATACGATGTGGTTGGCATCACGAAGACATGGCTCCAGGGTGACCAAGGCTGGGAACTCAACATCCAAGGGTACTCAACATTTAGGAAGGATAGACAGAAAGGAAAAGGAGGCGGGGTGGCATTGCTGGTTAAAGAGGAAATTAATCCAATTGTAAGGAAAGACATTAGCTTGGATGATGTGGAATTGGTATGAGTGGAGCTACGGAATACCAAGGGGCAGAAAACGCTAGTGGGAGTTGTGTACAGACCTCCAAACATTGGTAGTGATGTTGGGGAGGGCATCAAACAGGAAATTAGGGGTGCATGCAATAAAGGTGCAGCAGTTATCATGGGTGACTTTAATATGCATATAGATTGGGCTAACCAAACTGGAAACAATACGGTGGAGGAGGATTTCCTGGAGTGCATAAGGGATGGTTTTCCGACCAATATGTCGAGGAACCAACTAGGGGGCAGGCCATCTTAGACTGGGTGTTGTGTAATGAGAGAGGATTAATTAGCAATATCGTTGTGCGAGGCCCCTTCGGGAAGAGTCACCATAATATGGTGGAATTCTACATTAGGATGGAGAATGAAACAGTTAATTCAGAAACCATGGTCCAGAACTTAAAGAAGGGTAACTTTGAAGGTATGAGGCGTGAATTGGCTAGCATAGATTGGCGAAAGATACTTAAGGGGTTGACAGTGGATGGGCAATGGCAGACATTTAGAGACTGCATGGGTGAACTATAACAATTGTACATCGCTGTCAGGCGTAAAAATAAAAAAGGGAAGGTGGCTATCAAGGGAAATCAGGGATAGTATTAAAGCCAAGGAAGTGGCATACAAATTGGCCAGAAATAGCAGCGAACCCAGGGACTGGGAGAAATTTAGAACTCAGCAGAGGAGGACAAAGGATTTGATTAGGGGAGGGAAAATAGAGTACGAGAGGAAGCTTGCAGGGAACATTAAAATGGACTACAAAAGCTTCTATAGATATGTAAAGAGAAAAAGGTTAGTAAAGACAAATGTAGGTCCCCTGCAGTCAGAATCAGGGGAAGTCATAACTGGGAGCAAGGAAATGGCAGACCAATTGAACAAGTACTTTGGTTCGGTATTCACTAAGGAGGACACAAACAACCTTCCGGATATAAAAGGGGTCAGAGGGTCTAGTAAGAAGGAGTAACTGAGGGAAATCCTTATTAGTCGGGAAATTGTGTTGGGGAAATTGATGGGATTGAAGGCCGATAAATCCCCAGGGCCTGATGGTCTGCATCCCAGAGTACTTAAGTAGGTGGTCTTGGAAATAGCGGATGCATTGACAGTCATTTTCCAACATTCCATTGACTCTGGATCAGTTCCTATGGAGTGGAGGGTAGCCAATGTAATCCCACTTTTTAAAAAAGGAGGGAGAGAGAAAATACGGAATTATAGACGGGTCAGCCTGACATCGGTAGTGGGTAAAATGATGGAATCAATTATTAAGGATGTCATAACAGCGCATTTGGAAAGAGGTGACATGATAGGTCCAAGTCAGCCTGAATTTGTGAAAGGGAAATCATGCTTGACAAATCTTCTGGAATTTTTTGAGGATGCTTCCAGTAGAGTGGACAAGGGAGAACCAGTTGATGTGGTGTATTTGGACTTTCAGAAGGCTTTCGACAAGGTCCCACACAAGAGATTAATGTGCAAAGTTAAAGCACATGGGATTGGGGGTAGTGTGCTGACATGGATTGAGAACTGGTTGTCAGACAGGAAACAAAGAGTAGGAGTAAATGGATACTTTTCAGAATGGCAGGCAGTGACTAGTGGGGTACCACAAAGTTCTGTGCTGGGGCCCCAGCTGTTTACATTGTACATTAATGATTTAGACAAGGGGATTATATGTAATATCTCCAAATTTGCAGATGACACTAAGTTGGGTGGCAGTGTGAGCTGCAAGGAGGATGCTATGAGGCTGCAGAGTGACTTGGATAGGTTAGGTGAGTGGGCAAATGCATGGCAGATGAAGTATAATGTGGATAAATGTGAGGTTATCCACTTTGGTGGTAAAAACAGATAGACAAACTATTTCTGAATGGCAACAGATTAGGAAAAGGGGAGGTGCAACGAGACCTGGGTGTCATGGTACATCAGTCATTGAAGGTTGGCATGCAGGTACAGCAGGTGTTTAAGAAAGCAAATGGCATGTTGGCCTCCATAGCGAGGAGATTTCAGTACAGGGGCAGGGAGGTGTGACTACAGTTGTACAGGGCCTTGGTGAGGCCACACATGGAGTATTGTGTACAGTTTTGGTCTCCTAACTTGAGGAAGGACATTCTTGCTATTGAGGGAGTGCAGCGAAGGTTCACCAGACTGATTCCCGGGATGGCGGGACTGACATATCAAGAAAGACTGGATAAACTGGGCTTGAATTCACTGGAGTTCAGAAGAATGAGAGGGGATCTCATAGAAACATTTAAAATTCTGACGGGTTTGGACAGGTTAGATGCAGGAAGAATGTTTCCAATGTTGAGGAAGTCCAGAACCAGGGGTCACAGTCTAATGATAAGGGGTAAGCCATTTAGGACTGAGATGAGGAGAAACTTCTTCACCCAGAGAGTGGTGAACCTGTGGAATTTTCTACCACAGAAAGTTGTTGAGGCCAATTCACTAAATATATTCAAAAAGGAGTTAGATGTAGTCCTTACTACTCGGGGGAATCAAGGGGTATGGCAAAGAAGCAGGAATGGGGTACTGAAGTTACATGTTCAGCCATGAACTCATTGAATGGCGGTGCAGGCTCGAAGGGCCAAATGGCCTATTCCTGCACCTATTTTCTATGTTTCTATGTTTCTATGTAATGGGAATGCCTTTATCATAGCCATTCCTACTCAGCAAAACACTAGGGGCTGGATATTCAAGTCCTTTGCGCTCTGGGTTTCTCCTCGCAGCCACATGAAAGGCAGCGATGACGTCTCCAGTGCCCTGTCGCGGTCCACCGATCCGGTTTTGTGGGGGCACTGAGCAGCACGGCCGGGAAGAGCTGCGCCGGGTTGTGACAGCGGCGCGGGTTTGAGCTCCTGCCCGACCCATCCACCCGGAGGTGTGCCTCGCAATGACCACCCAGGAAATCAGAGCGGTCCAGCCATGCCAGCGATGGAGAGGAATGTCACGTACTACAGAGGTAAGTGTGAGTGGTTTTTGTTTGAATTTGTTGTGCGATTTGTGTTGTGGTGGCGAGGGCAATGTTTTAGCACAACTATTCTCGGCCGCTAACTTTCCCGCCCTGCCGCCATTATCGCCCCGAAAACAGAAAAGACGAAAATCCAGCCCTATGCCCCTTATGACTCAGTGTTAATTGCGTACTTTATTGTGGCCATGTCTTTTGATCCATCCAACTGAAAAGTGCAAAGCAATACAAATTAAACACTCCAGATTAAAACCTCCTTCTGCCAAATTTTCATTATACAGATAGCAACTCCCAGTGGCTAGCTGTGTGCAAATCCTGGACATTACAATGCTGAGTCCCCTTCTCGCATCCAGCCTCTTTCTAGTTCTAACACCCAGCCTCATTACATTCAAACTTTTTGATTTAAATGTTGGAATTCCAAAACCAAGTTTGAAATAGATGTGCAGTCCTTTTCATTTCTCAAATGTACAAGATACAAGACTAGATCATTTGACATGAGAACATATGAATCAGGAGCAGGAGTTGGCCATATGGCTCCTCGAGCTTGCTCCGCCATTCACATAAGATCATGGCTGATCTTCGACCTTAACTCTACCTTCCCGCCTGATCTCGGTATCCCTTGATTTCCCCTGTAGAGTCCAAAAATCTAGCGATCTCAACCTTGAATATATTCAACGACTCAGCATCCACAGTCCTTTGGGATAGAGAATTCCAAAGATTCACAGCCCTCAGTGAAGAAATTCCTCCTCATCTCAGTCTTAAATGGCCGTCCCCTTATCATTATGCTGTCCAATTTGCACTGCTTCTCTACACCGGTATTTTCCAGAGGGATGCGATATTAAAATACATGAAGGGTGTGAAGTTGCGGCACTTATCCACTAGATACACCAGAAAATGTTTGGGCTGGTGCATTCAGGTCCAAGTGAATGTTTAACAGCGTTATAAATCTTAATTACTGCCAAACAACCTCTCTGGCCCTGAAAATTTAATTTCAGAAGTGTGGAGCCTCAGGTACCGGACGATACTTTGGGCAGGATATTCATCGCCAAGGTCCCTCAAAGGTCGGCGGGTGACAAATGGACGACGTGCACCGCCAATCTGGGCAGCAACGGGCGGGAGGTCTAATTCTTGGTGGCAGGGGCGCTTGTCGCCCAAGTGCCGCCGAAGATGGAGTCAGGCCCACGGAGGGAG
The DNA here is from genome assembly GCF_044704955.1 of Pristiophorus japonicus. Classification (NCBI taxonomy): domain Eukaryota; kingdom Metazoa; phylum Chordata; class Chondrichthyes; family Pristiophoridae; genus Pristiophorus; species Pristiophorus japonicus. Next base: position 26,581,706 of record NC_091991.1, read on the forward strand.
GGTCGAAGACCTGAAAAAAAAATCATCAGTAAAAAATAAAAAACTATCGGAAGACTCCAGGGGACCCCATCCAGGTAAGTCGCTGTGGAAATGTTTTATTTTTAAATGTTCACTAACCTTTTTTTCAGATTCTTCATACTTACCGTCGGGGACAGACCAGCCCATTCTGCCGCCGACTCCTGCCCGCATCAATATGGGAGCTCGGCGGGCGGGAGGTCAGTTGCGCCACTCGGCCATCCGCTGATGTCAGAGGGCGGTTCCCGATGGCTCTCCCCTCCTGCCCGCTCCAGCCCACCTCCAAAGTGGCACTTGGTGGATCTGCAAGAGCTATGTCGGCGGCAGTGGGCGGCAGTCAGCGGCAGCAAGCGGTGAGTTGATGAATTTTGGCCCCTTACTGTCTAATTATCATTTTGTAACTTTGCCTAACTAAACAGAAATGTCACTCATCATTTCATTCAGCACAAGACCACCCAGGAGCTATAGTAATAAAATATCAAGTATGAAGATATTAACACTTTGAATATATCTATGGCTTGTGCTGTAGCATGGGAAGATTAAAAAAACTCCACATCTTACAGCATTCATTAGAATAGTAAACAGTACCATCTTCTATCTGTAACCAAATCCAATTCAGGAGCTAAAACAATAAGTCATTACCAATGTATGGTTCAGTAGTTCTAAAGAAAAGTTTGCTTCTCAAAGCACATTACTGTTTGGAGTACTGTTAATGCAACATTATAAATGTCACTTCTTTTTGTTCCAAGAAAAACTAATTATTCTTCTCATTAAAACTTTGAATAAATCAGACTTTGCTCACGTGTATTGTCTTGCCATCATCGCAGGCACTTACGTAAAGCACAGTTTCTTCTCTGCAACACAATAACTGCTGCTTCATTGGGGTAGTGTTTAATACCTATTGAAAACAATGCAAGAGTCTTAGAATCACTACTTCAAGTATCTTTTAACTGACCTTCATTAAACATTTTCACCAACCCTACATTTATGTGAACTAGATTTATCCAACTGTGCTTTTAAAAACTGATGCCATTATCTTTTTGGATTAGTGCTCATACTTGATTGCTCAAAAAAAAATCAATGCCCGTTGTATGCCCACATCCCTTAGTCCCTGAGGCAATGGCTTAGAACATCAAGACAATCCTTTGTAACAAAGCACTTTTCAATAATGGCGTTTAACCCTTTCTTTGCCATTCATAGATTTCACCCCAGCGGAATATAATCTTGTGTAGGAACTATCAGCATTACCCCAGGAACAGGTTTTCTATTTCGCTGCTGTGTTTTTATTTGATAAAGTAGCTTTGGGACGCCTACCCAACCATCCAAGCTCACAGGGGCTGACGGTAATGGATCGTGCTTTGATGCTGACTCCAGGAAGAAATTGCCATGGAAAGTTTGTAATCATGACACATCATAGGAACATAGGAACAGGAGTAGGCCATTGAGCCCCTCAAGCCTGTTCCTCCATTCAATGACTGTTCTGCGACCTAACTCCATATACTCATCTTTTGCCCCATAATCCCTAAATATCTTTGGTTAACAAAAATCTATCAATCTCAGATTTAAAATTAATTGATCTAGCATCAATTGCCATTAGGGGAAGAGAGTTCCAAATGTTTACCACCCTTTGTGTGTCGGAGTTTTTCCTAATTTCACTCCTGAAAGGTCTGGCTCTAATTTTTAGACTAAGCCCCCTAATCCTAGACTCACCAACCAATGGAAACAGTTTCTCTCTATCTACCCTATCTGTTCCCCTTAATGTCTTTCCAATGGTGCTGTAGAATTGCAGAATTACAGAAGACATGCTGAGCAAGGATGAAGATTTATTACTCGCTTGGTAGTAGAGGGAAACCAGTCATTGGATGGGCTATCCGTTTCTTCAACTCTAGCCCAAGCTGAACATTCCCCTTCCTGTGTAGGCAGTGAGGATGTAGGAAAGGAAAGCTTCATGCTGAGCATACCAGTTCCATAGTTTAGAAAAGCAATGTGTTGAGATCAGTCAGCCACACTTAAAACTACTTGTAATCAGTTAACATAGAAACATAGAAATTTACAGCGCAGAAGGAGGCCATTTCAGCCCAACATGTCCACGCTGGCCGACAAAGAGCCGCACGGCCCTCGGTCAGCAGCCCTAAATGTTACATATAAACCTAACAATGAACAATGGTGGAAAGGTAAAGAGCACCCAGCCCAACCAATCCACTCCACACAACTGCAAAACATTATAAACTCCACCCCACCTGGAGCTATGTGATCTCCTGGGAGAGGCAAAAACCAGATTAAAAACCCAGGCCAATTTAGGGGAAAAAATCTGGGAAACTTCCTCTCCGACCAATCCAGGTGATCGAAACTAGTCCAGGAGATCACCCGAGCCGTATTCGATTCCCTGCAGTACTTACCATTATTTCCGCGCTGGCCAACAAGAGGTTTTTTTTGATCAGCTCCGCTGGGCAGGCCACATATGTCTGGCATGCCAGACATGAGACTCCCAAAGCAAGTGCTCTACTCGGAACTCCTTCACAGCAAACAAGCCAAAGGTGGGAGCGGAAGCGTTACAAGGACACCCTCAAAGCCTCTCTGATAAAGTGCGACATCCCCACAGACACCTGGGAGTCCCTGGCCAAAGACCGCCCTAAGTGGAGGAAGTGCATCCGGGAGGGTGCTGAGCATCTCGAGTCTCATCCTGAAAGCATGCAGAAATCAAGCGCAGGCAGCGGAAAGAATGTGCGGCAAACCTGTCCCACCCACCCCTTCCCTCAATGACTATCTGTCCCACCTGTGACAGATTCTGTGGCTCTCGTAATGGACTATTCGGTCACTTAAGAACTAATTTTAAGAGTGGAAGCAAGTCTTCCTTGATTCCGAGGGACTGCCTATGATAATGATGATGATCCAATCTAATCCCAATTACCAGCTCTGGGTCCGTAACCCTGCAGGTTACTACACTTTAAGTGCCCAACCAACCATCTCTTAAAAGTGGTGAGGGTTTCTACATCCACCAGTCTTCTAGGCAGTGAGTTCCAGATCCCCACAATCCTCTGTAAACCTTCCACTAACCACCTTAAAACTATGCCTCCTCAAAATAGCACCATCCACCAATGGAAATAGACCTTTACTATCCACTATGTCCAAGCCCCTCAATATTTTGTACACCTCAAAGAGGTCTCCTCTCAAGCTCCTCTGTTCCAATGAGAACAAACCCAGCCTATCCAATCTGTCCTCATAACTAAGATTCTCCATTTCAGGCAGCATCTTAGTAAATCTCCTCTGCATCCTCTCTAGTGCAATCATGTCCTTCCTATAATACAGCGACCAGAACTGCACTCAGTACTCCAGCTGTGGCCTAACCAAAGTATTATACAATTTAAGTTTAACCTCCCTGCTCTTATATGTTATGCCTCAGCCAATAAATGCAAGCATTCCGTATGCCTTCTTAACCACCTTATCCACCTGGCCTGCTACCTTCAGGGTTCTGTGGACAGCAGTTGGAGGCATGGCCTGATCATTTGGAGCTGTGCTGCAGTGAGAGAAGGAGCTCCCTGCTGTTGCTCCTACCTGGAAGACCTTTGTGAGCCCTGTGAAACAGCCCAGGAAGAGGAGGAAGGGGCTTACTACAATTCCAATTCATCCAGAGGGAGAGGAGGAGAGCAGAAAATTCAACAACCTTATTACTTCTACAGAGAGTTGGAGAGAGGGGGAAAAGAACAACAACTATCCAGTGTGGAAGGAGGGAAAGACTTCATCATCAAAAGGTGGGTGTATTGGTGCATTCCCCGAAAGACTTTGTTTTATTGGTGGGGGGAGAAAAGAAGATTTCTTCGAGGCCTGGAACATCGCGGGGTGTGTGTGTGTGTGGAAGTGTGTGTGGGGGTCTTGCTTACAGCTAGGCCCCAAACACCACTGAAGCACCCCTCCCCCATTGCCTAGCCTGGAATAGCTGGAGCTACCTGGCTGAAGAATTATTAATCACCCTATTTAACATCGTTGGGAGTGTGTGCCTGCCCCAGGTGAAGACATCTTCTTCCCCCACCCGAAGACCATCCTATAAGACTGTGTCTTGTTTTTCCATCATCTGGGGAGTGCACCCCAGAAAAACACCCACCCATCGCTGTGAGGGGAGACCTGCCCTCACAGCTTCCCTCTTTCCCACCCCCTCTCTCTTTCTCTGTCACTCTCTCTGTCTCTCCCCACTCTCTCTGAGAGCCCCTTTCTCCTAATTGGAAAAATCAATTACAAGACAACTGAGCAGAGGGAGCAAGGCCCCTCCCCAATCGTTAACTAGGGGAGAGGTGTGCCCCACTAAGAGCTCCCTCTGCTCAAACACCAACGAGGCCAATTTAAGACTTTTAAGGCCTGTGACTTTGGGGTGGGTGTAGCCCTTAAAGGGACCCCGTCATGGCGACCCCATCCACGCCGGTGGCAGGGCCAGCGAAGACGTACGTGCAGGCGGCGTCCACATCCACGGCGCCTCCTGCGCCTCCTGCTGCCCTGCCACCTTGCAGACGAATAACAAAGAAGATTTAACAATTTTTCACTCCTGCGGGAGGGGAAATATGCGGTGTGCTTCCTGCAAGAAACCCACACCATTCCGGGAGACGAAGCCACGTGGCTCCTGGAATGGCAAAGAGTGGTCCGCATGAGCCACCTCACCGCCACTTCTTGTGGGGTGGCCTTCTTGCTGGCCCCGCATATTCAGCCGGAGATCTTGGGGGTCGAGGAGCCCATGCCAGGCCACTTGCTGCACGTCACGGTTCGCCTGGGGGACGTGCCGCTCCATCTCATGAACGTGTACACCCCTCAGCACGGCCCGCAGCAAATGCGCTTCTTCGAAGAAGTGTCCGCTCTTCTTGGCTCCATCGACGTCGGCGACTGCATTGTCCTCGGGGGGTATATTAACTGTACCCTCGAGGCGAAGAACCGCTCCGGTGCCCCGCAGAGCATGACGACGATCGAGAAGTTGAGGGATCTGGTCGGGTCCTTCGACTTGGTGGACGTCTGGCGAAATCTCCACCCGACTCCAGCGCCTTTACGTGTCTCGGGCATATGTTTCCTGCGTCCCGGCAGCCTCCATGCGGCCGGTGCCGTGTTCGGACCACCACCTGGTGTGGGCGGAGCTCGCCTCGCTCCGCGCGAGGACGGGGTCCACGTACTGGCACTTTAACAACCGGCTGCTGGAGGACGAGCGGTTCCAGGACTCATTCGTCGATTCTGGTCCGACTGGAGAAGGAAGCAGGGGGGCTTCCCCTCCTTGAGGCTATGGTGGGACGTGGGCAAGGCTCACGTCCGCGTCTTCTGTCAAGAGTACGCGAGGGGGTCGACCAAGAGGCGGGCGGCCAGGGTCGGGCGCCTAGAAAAAGAGGTGCTTGACCTGGAAGCCCGTCTCGGTCAAGTCGTCCAGGACCCGGCCCTGCGGACGGTGTACGAGGCGAAGAAGGCCGCGCTGAAGGACCTGCAGCTCGGCGGGTCCCGAGGCGCGATCGTGAGGTCGCGGATCCGGTTCCTGTAGGATCTGGACCGCGGCTCCCCCTTCCTCTACTCGCTGGAAAAAAGACAGGGTGTCCGTAAGCAGCTCTTGACGCTGCTGGCCGACGACGGCTCTCTCGTCTCGGATCCGGAGGGCGTCAACAACAGGACCCGTGAATATTACGGGGCTCCGTTCTCTCCGGAGCCGTCCAGTAAGGAAGCGCGCAGAGTTTTGTGGGAGGACTTGCCGAAGGTCAGCCCGGAGGTTGCTGAAAATCTGGAAGCTCCGCTAAGCCTGGCGGAGCTGACTGGCGCCCTCGACCGGCTCTCGAGGGGAAAAGCCCTGGGGCTGGATGGGCTGACCATGGAGTTCCACAGGGTATTCTGGGACGTCCTGGGGGGCGACTACTCGCGGGTCCTGGGGAAAGTCTGGCGACCAGGGAGATGCCCCTATCTTGGCGCAGGGCAGACATCGTCCTGCTGCCTAAGAAGGGCGATCTCCGCCTCCTTAAGAACTGGTGCCCGGTCTCCCTCCTCAGCACAGACTACAAAATCTTCACCAGGGTGATGTCTGCTCGCCTTGGCGCTGTGCTGGACCACATGATCCACCCCGACCAGTCCTACACGGTCCCGGGCCGGACAATCCACGATAACATCCATCTGGTCCGGGACCTCATCCATCATTCCCAGGAGGCTGGTCTGTCGGTCGCCTTTCTGTCTCTCGACCAAGAGAAGGCGTTCGACAGGGTGGATCACGACTATCTGTTCGGGACTCTGCACGCTTTCGGGTTCGGGATGCATTTCGTCGCACGGATCCGACTTTTGTATGCCGCCGCGGAGTGTCTGATTAAGGTTAACGGGTCCTTGATGGCGCCCCTTCGCCTTGGGAGAGTGGTGCGCCAGGGATGCCCCATGTCCGGCCAGTTATATGCCATCTGCGTGGAGCCTTTCCTGCGCCTCCTGCGGACGAGGTTGACGGGACTGGTTCTGCAAGGGCCGGGCATGGAGGTCGTCCTCTCGGCTTACGCCGATGACGTGCTCCTCGCGGTAGAGGATCCCGCTGACCTGCGGAGGATGCGTGAGTGCCAGAAGATTTACTCGGCCGCATCCTCCGCCAGGATCAACTGGGAGAAATGTTCGGGACTCCTGGTGGGTCAGTGGCGAGTGGACTCCCTGCCGGAGGAGCTCAGGCCTTTTGCCTGGAGCACGACCCATCTCCTCTATCTGGGAGTCTACCTTAGCCCCGACGAGGAAGCCTGGCCGGTGAACTGGCAAGAGCTGGAGGCCAAGGTCGCCGCTCGCCTAGGGCGCTGGACAGGACTGCTCCGAGTGCTGTTCTACAGGGGTCGAGCGCTAATCATAAACCAGCTGGTGGCCGCCATGCTGTGGTACCGGCTGGTCACTTTGACCAAGATACAGAAGAAGCTGGTGGACTGCTTCTGGAACAACAGGAAGCACTGGGTCTCTGCCGCGGTCTTGAGTCTCCCGCTTGGGGAGGGCGGTCAGTCGTTGGTGTGCGTCAGCACCTAGCTCGCGACTTTCCGTCTTCAGACCCTGCAGAGATACCTTTACATTGAGCCCCCTCCTAGGTGGCGTGCTCTGGCGACGTATTTCTTCCGCCAGCAGCACGGCCTCAACTACGACATGCAGCTCCTGTTTGTGAGCTCAGGGGGCGTCAGGACCGCCTTCCAGGAGCACAAGGAACTCATCAGGGTCTGGAACAAAGTCTCCACCAAACGCAGCTCTCCACTGGCTGGAGTGGCAGCTGTCCTGCAGGAGCGGCTGCTCGGGAATTCGTACCTCCACGACCGAGGTTTTAGTTGGCAGTCGGACGAGAGGGCTGTGGCTGGTGAGGTGACCAGGGTCAGGGACATGCTCGATGGCGGAGGAGCGGGCTGGATGGCGCCAGGCACGCTGGCGCGACGCCTAAATTCGGCTGACATCCGGCGCGCGGCCGATGCCATCGAGTCGCTAAAAACAGCTCTGGGCCCTAACTCTGTTAGGTGCATCGAGGAGGCTCAAGCACGTGGGGAGATCCCGGCCGAACTGACCCCCGTCCGGACGGAATTCCTCATCGGCGCCAAACCCCGGAACTTCCCTCGGGAACCGGTGCCTCACAACTTGAGCCGCCTCGGGGAAATCACCTCTGTGCCTTTCAGTTCCGCGCGGAGGGGTTTCCTGTACGGGCTGCTCCTGCACACTCTCAACTTTGCCATCCTCGCCGACTGTCCGGACACGCCATGGCGTACCATCTTGCCGTCCGGAGGAGGCGGGGGTCCCCGATGGAGGGCACTCTACGCAGGAGTCCTCCCACTATTTATCGGGGACTTGGCCTGGAGGGTGGTGCATGGAGCAGTGCCGTGCAATAAACTTTTCAGCCGGTTCATGGGCTCCCAGGCTGCCTGCAATTTCTGCGGTCTGGAAGAGTCCGTGTTCCATGTTTTTATTGAATGCACGAGGTTGCAGCCCCTGTTTTATTATTTAAAGGGGCTGCTCCTGAAATTCTGGCTGAACTTCAGTCCCACACTCCTGATCTTTGGGCACCCTGTGCGGAGAGGAGTGGGTAGGTCCGAAGGCCTCCTTGTCGGACTGCTCCTGGGCACGGCCAAGGGGGCCATCAGCCGGTACAGGCAGCGGGCGGTCGAGGGGGTCGTTCAGCCTGACTGCCTGCCTCCCTTCTGAGTGTAATCCGCGCCAGGGTGTCCTTGGAGATGGAGCACGCGGTGTCCACCGGTACGCTCGCGACCTTCCGCGAAAGGTGGGCGCCGGAGGGACTGGAGTGCATCGTTACCCCCGCCAACCAAATTTTAATTTGATTTTATGTTTTAAAGTTTAATTTGTTTTAATTGCCGGTGTTTTTAGTGTCCCCCTCCCTTTTTAAAGGGGGCACAGAGAAAAAAAAATATGATTTTAGTGCCCAAAAAAAACCTAAAAAAAAACAAAACACAAAAAAAAAACACAAAAAAAAGGGCCTTGGAAATGTTTGGTGTGTCATGATTTAATGTTTTAGTTTCCTCCCAAAAAGAGTTCTGTGGACAGCTGTTGGAGGTGTGGCCTGATCATTTGGAGCTGTGCTGCAGTGAGAGAAGGAGCTCCCTGCTGTTGCTCCTGCCTGGAAGGCCTTTGTGAGCCCTGTGAAACAGCCCAGGAAGAGGAGGAAGGGGCTTACTACAATTCCAATTCATCCAGAGGGAGAGGAGGAGAGCAGAAAATTCAACAACCTTATTACTTCTACAGAGAGTTGGAGAGAGGGGGAAAAGAACAACAACTATCCAGCGTGGAAGGAGGGAAAGACTTCATCATCAAAAGGTGGGTGTATTGGTGCATTCCCCGAAAGACTTTGTTTTATTGGTGGGGGGAGAAAAGAAAATTTCTTTGTGGCCTGGAACATCGCGGGGTGTGTGTGTGTGTGGAAGTGTGTGTGGGGGTCTTGCTTACAGCTAGGCCCCACACACCACTGAAGCACCCCTCCCCCATTGCCTAGCCTGGGATAGCTGGAGCTACCTGGCTGAAGAATTATTAATCACCCTATTTAACATCGTTGGGATTGTGTGCCTGGTTTGCTCCAGCTGCCCCAGGTGAAGACATCTTCTCCCCCCCACCCGAAGACCATCCTATAAGACTGTGTCTTGTTTTTCCATCATCTGGGGAGTGCACCCCAGAAAAACACTCACCCATTGCTGTGAGGGGAGACCTGCCCTCACAGCTTCCCTCTTTCCCACCCCTTCTCTCTTTCTCTGTCACTCTCTCTGTCTATCCCCTCTCTCTCTGAGAGCCCCTTTCTCCTAATTGGAAAAATCAATTACAAGACAACTGAGCAGAGGGAGCAAGGCCCCTCCCCAATCGTTAACTAGAGGAGAGGTGTGCCCCACTAAGAGCTCCCTCTGCTCAAACACCAACGAGGCCAATTTAAGACCTTTAAGGCCTGTGACTTTGGGGTGGGTGTAGCCCTTAAAGGGACCCCGTCATGGCGACCCCATCCACGCCGGTGGCAGGGCCAGCGAAGACGTACGCGCAGGCGGCGTCCACATCCACGGCGCCTCCTATGCCTCCTGTTGCCCTGCCACCTTTCAGACTAATAACAAAGAAACACAGGTCAAGAGCTACACTCACCCCACAATGAGCATTGAGGAGTCTGTGCGGGCGATGTTTGGGGTAGTCGGCCCCTTGGCCATTGTCGCAGCCTCCAAGATGTCTGGGAAGGCGGTGTTCTTCCTGGGGTCGGAGCGGGCGGTGTCTCTGGCCCTTGAAAAGGGGCTCACGGTGGGCGGGACGTTCCTGCCGGTGGACCCTCTCGAGGCCACCGCGCAGAGGGTCATCCTTTCCAACGTCCCGCCCTTTGTTCCCGCTGAGCTCCTCCTCCCTCACCTACACCAACTGGGGGAGGTAAGGTCAGGGATTAACCCCATAACGCTCGGCCTCAGGGAGATCCACCTGCGCCACGTGTTCTCCTTCCGCCACCAGCTCTTTGTCCGGCTGGCGCGGGAGGAGACGACAGAGGGCAGTTTTAATGTGGCGCACGAGAGGACTGCCTACAGCGTCTTTTGGACGTCGGACGGCGTGCGGTGCCATGCCTGTAGGGAGGTGGGACACGTTCGCAAGAACTGCCCCGCCTCCAAGGCCGCCAAACCACCGAGGGCGGCCAAGGCTGGCGCCGCCGCCATCCCTCCCCCTAGTTGCGTCCGCGTACCGGGAGTCGTAGGTGCGCGGGCATCATCGGAGGCCTTTGTATTCATGGCACCGGCGAGCGCGGGGTGCCCTGAGCCCGTGCCCGAGCCCTTGACCATTACCGCAGAGGGGCTCGGGCACGGGCAAGAAAAGGAAAAGGGGGGAATGGAGCAGGGGGCCTCGGCAGACATGGAGGTCTCCCTGCCTCCGCGCCCCCCCAGGAACAAAAGGAGGCGCCGCTCCAATGAGGCGGAGGGGGAACAACATCCCTCCGCGGAGGAGTCGGTGCCCGCCGCGTGTCCCGCGTCCCCCAGCAGCGCCCCCCCAAACTGCGCCGTAGGCGAGAGGAATCTGTCCCCGGGGAGGGCGTGGAAGATCTGCCTGTCATGGGGCCAGCGGAGGAATGCGTTGTCACCGGGTCGAGCGTCCCGGGGACTGAGGCGGGCAGGGCCGAAAAGGCTGAACCTGAGCCCGCCCAGCTATTAACCAACTTCCCCCGAGAGTCGATCGACCTGGAAGAAACACAAAATGTTAACAATTTTAATGATTCTGTACACGCTGGGCCGGGGGGAGGCGGCGGGGAGGGGGAAGAACACCAACCCTCGCCCCCTACTTTGGAGCTGGGGTACTTGGAGGACACAGCAGCACAAATAAAAGAGCCCAGTGGGGACTCCTCTGCCGACGATCCTGGGGGTGGGATCGGGGCAGAGCCAGGGTCGGATGGAGCAGCTGGGCCGTTTGCCGTACCTCGTGCGGTCGACGGGACGGCTGCTGGCGGCGACCTCCCGGAGGGGGACAGGGACTCGGTGGGGGACGAGGGAGAAGATCTAGAGTCCATCGCCAGTGAGGCGATGGATCTCCTCGTGCCCACCGCTGAGTCCCCCTCATTCCTGTAAAGGAACTCCGGGACTTTTTGGCCCAGAGCCAGGGTCACCGCAACCGAGCCCATCTGGCCCGGGAAAGATGGTCCGAGCCGGGGCTGCTCATCGCGTCCGTTCGCGCCGCCGCTAAAACCATGGCTGCGGGCGGGCCCTTATCAAAGGCGCAAGGCCTTGAGCTGCGCCGGCTCAAAGGGTTCCTCGCTGGGCTGCAGAGGGAGTGGAGGTCAACAAACGACTCCACTTCCCCCCCACAATAGGTTAGGTAGAGGTTGCACTATGCTTTTGTCATGACGATAACCATAGCCAGCCTCAACATCAATGGCGGCAGAGAGGCACGCCGTAGATTTAACAATTTTTTGCTCCTGCGGGAGGGGAAATATGCGGTGTGTTTCCTGCAAGAAACCCACACCGTTCCGGGAGACGAAGCCACGTGGCTCCTGGAATGGCAAGGAGAGGTCCGCATGAGCCACCTCACCGCCACTTCTAGTGGGGTGGCCATCTTGCTGGCCCCGCATTTTCAACCGGAGATCTTGGGGGTCGAGGAGCCCGTGCCAGGCCGCTTGCTGCACGTCACGGTTTGCCTGGGGGACGTGCCACTCCATCTCGTGAACGTGTACGCCCCTCAGCCCGGCCCGCAGCAAGCGCGCTTCTTCGAAGAAGTGTGCGCTCTTCTTGGCTCTGTCGACGTCGGCGACTGCATTGTCCTCGGGGGGGATTTTAACTGCACCTTCGAGGCGAGGAACCGCTCCGGTGCCCCACAGAGCATGACGGCGATCGAGAAGTTGAGGGACCTGATCGGGTCCTTCGACTTGGTGGACGTCTGGCGAAATCTCCACCCCGACTCCAGCGCCTTTACTTGGGTGAGGCCTGGAGTAGGATGGTCCAGAATCGACCGCCTTTACATGTCTCGGGCGTACGTTTCCTGCGTCCCGGCGGCCTCCATGCGGCCGGTGCCGTGTTCGGACCACCACCTGGTGTGGGCAGAGCTCGCTTCGCTCCGCGCGAGGACGGGGTCCGCGTACTGGCATTTTAACAACCAGCTGCTGGAGGATGTGCGGTTCCAGGACTCGTTCCGTCATTTCTCAGCCGACTGGAGAAGGAAGCAGGGGGGCTTCCCTTCCTTGAGGCTATGGTGGGACGTGGGCAAGGCTCACGTCCGCGTCTTCTGTCAAGATTACGCGAGGGGGTCGACCAAGAGGCGGGCGCCTAGAAAAAGAGGTGCTCGACCTGGAGTCCCGTCTCGGTCAAGTCGTCAAGGACCCGGCCCTGTGGACGGTGTACGAAGCGAAGAAGGCCGCGCTGAAGGACCTGCAGCTCGTCGGGTCCCGAGGCGCGTTCGTGAGGTCGCGGATCCGGTTCCTGCGGGATCTGGACCGCGGCTCCCCCTTCTTCTACTCGCTGGAAAAAAGACAGAGTATCTGTAAGCAGCTCTTGATGCTGCTGGCCGACGACGGCTCTCTCGTCTCGGATCCGGAGGGCGTCAACAACAGGGCCCGTGAATATTACGGGGCTCTGTTCTCTCTGGAGCCGTCCAGCGAGGAAGCGCATAGAGTTTTGTGGGAGGACCTACCGAAGGTCAGCCCGGAGGGCGCCGAAAATCTGGAAGCTCCGCTAAGCCTGGCGGAGCTGACCGGCGCCCTCGACCGGCTCTCGAGGGGAAAAGCCCCGGGGCTGGACGGGCTGACCGTGGAGTTCCACAGGGTGTTCTGGGATGTCCTGGGGGGCGACTACGCGCGGGTCCTGGGGGAAAGTCTGGCGACCAGGGAGATGCCCCTCTCTTGGCACAGCGCAGTCATCGTCCTGCTGCCTAAGAAGGGCGATCTCCGCCTCCTTAAGAACTGGCGCCCGGTCTCCCTCCTCAGCACAGACTACAAAATCTTCGCCAGGGCGATGTCTGCTCGCCTTGGTGACGTGCTGGACCACATGATCCACCCCGACCAGTCCTACACGGTCCCGGGCCGGACAATCCACGATAACATCCATCTGGTCCGGGACCTCATCCATCATTCCCAGGAGGCTGGTTTGTCGGTCGCCTTCATATCTCTCGACCAAGAGAAGGCGTTCGACAGGGTGGATCACGACTATCTGTTCGGGACTCTGCGCACTTTCGGGTTCGGGATGCATTTCGTCGCCCGGATCCGACTTTTGTACGCCGCCGCGGAGTGTCTGATTAAGGTTAATGGGTTCTTGATGGCGCCCCTTCACTTTGGGAGAGGGGTGCGCCAGGGATGCCCCATGTCTGGCCAGTTATATGCCATCTGCGTGGAGCCTTTCCTGCGCCTCCTGCGGACGAGGTTGACGGGACTGGCTCTGCAAGGGCCGGGCGTGGAGGTCGTCCTCTCGGCTTACGCCGATGACGTGCTCCTCGCGGTAGTGGATCCCGCTGACCTGCGGAGGATGCGTGAGTGCCAGGAGATTTACTCGGCCGCATCCTCCGCCAAAATCAACTGGGAGAAATGTTCCGGACTCCTGGTGGGTCAGTGGCGGGTGGACTCCCTGCCACAGGAGCTCAGGCCTTTTGCCTGGAGCACGACCCATCTCTTCGATCTGGGAGTCTACCTTAGCTCCGACGAGGAAGCCTGGCCGGTGAACTGGCAAGAGCTGGAGGCCAAGGTCACCGCTCGCCTAGGGAGCTGGACAGGACTGCTCCGAGTGCTGTCCTACAGGGGTCGAGCGCTAGTCATAAACCAGCTGGTGGCCGCCATGCTGTGGTACCGGCTGGTCACTTTGACCCCACCCCCTGCGTTTGTCACCAAGATACAGAAGAAGCTGGTGGACTTCTTCTGGAACAACAGGAAGCACTGGGTCTCTGCAGCCGTCTTGAGTCTCCCGCTTGGGGAGGGCGGTCAGTCGTTGGTGTGCGTCAGCACCCAGCTCGCGACTTTCCATCTTCAGACCCTGCAGAGATACCTTTACGTCGAGCCCCCTCCTAGTTGGCATGCTCTGGTGATGTATTTCTTCCGCCAGCAGCACGGCCTCAACTACGACACACAGCTCCTGTTTGTGAGCATGGGGGGCGTCAGGACCGCCGTCCAGGAGCTGCCTGTCTTTTACAAGGAACTCATCAGGGTCTGGAACAAAGTCTCCACCAAGCGTAGCTCTCCACCGGCTGGAGTGGCGGCTGTCCCGCAGGAGCCGCTGCTCTGGAATCCGTACCTCCACGACCGAGGTTTTAGGTGGCAGTCGGAAGAGAGGGCTGTGGCTGGTGAGGTGACCAGGGTCAGGGATCTGCTCGATGGCGGAGGAGCGGGCTGGATGGCGCCAGACACGCTGGCACGGCGCCTAAATTCTGTCGACGTCCGCCGCGCGGCCGATGCCATCGAGTCGCTAAAAACAGCTCTGGGCCCTGACTCCGTTCGGTGCATCGAGGAGGCTCCAGCACGTGGGGAGATCCCATCCGAACTGACCCCCGTCCGGACGAAATTCGTCATCGGCGCCAAAACCCGGAACCTCCCTCGGGAGCCGGCGCCTCACAACTTGAGCCGCCTCGGGGAAATCTGCTCCGTGCCTTTCAGTTCCGCGCGGAGGGGTTTCCTGTACAGGCTGCTCCTGCACACTTTCAACTTTGCCATCCTCGCCTGCCGTCCGGACACGCCATGGCTTACCATCTTGCCGTCCGGAGGAGGCGGGGATCCCCGTTGGAGGGCACTCTATGCGGGAGTCCTCCCACTATTTATCGGGGACTTGGCCTGGAGGGTGGTGCACGGAGCAGTGCCATGCAATAAATTTTTAAGCCGGTTCACGGGCTCCCAGGCCGCCTGCAATTTCTGCGGTCTGGAAGAGTCCGTGGTCCATGTTTTTATCGAATGCACGAGGTTGCAGTCCCTGTTTTATTATTTAAAGGGGCTGCTCCTGAAATTCTGGCTTCACTTCAGTCCCACACTCCTGATCTTTGGGCACCCTGTGCGGAGGGGAGCGGGTAGGTCCGAGGGCCTCCTCGTAGGACTGCTCCTGGGCACGGCCAAGGGTGCCATCAGCCAGTCCAGGCAGCGGGCGGTCGAGGGGGTCGTTCAGCCTGACTGCCTGCCTCTCTTCCACATGTACATCCGCGCCAGGGTGTCCTTGGAGATGGAGCACGCGGTGTCTACCGGTACGCTTGCGGCCTTCCGCGAGAGGTGGGCACCGGAGGGACTGGAGTGCATCATCACCCCCGGCAACCAAATTTTAATTTGATGTTATGTTTTAAAGTTTAATTTGTTTTAATTGCCGGTGTTTTTAGTGTCCCCCTTCCCTTTTATAGGGGGCACTTGGAGAAAAAAAAAATGATTTTAGTGCCCCAAAAAAACCCCAAAAAAAACAACAAAAAAACACAAAAAAAAGGGCCTTGAAAATGTTTGGTGTGTCCCCCAGATTGGAGGAACATGATTTAATGTTTTAGTTTCCTCCCGAAAAGAGTTCTGTGGACAAGCACTCCAATGTCCCTTTGTTCATCTACATTATTTAGTGGGGCTCCTGTCCATCAACATGGAATGTGGCCTCACTCTTCTGCAAACAGTTCACCTGCAGGTGGGGTGGGAAGTTCTATTGAGTTCTGAATGGATGAGCTGTATTCACCCCTTTGTACACCATTACTGAGCCAAGCCAGCTAGTTAATAATGAGTGCCCAATTTGTCCTATCAGGGAAGTCAAAGAACATTAGCAGACCAATGGATGCAGCTTGAAACACCACGGGGAAATTTCACTTTAGAACTGACAAAGGAATTTGCAGCTGAACTGCATCCCCGCTGTAAGAAAGAAAAGAAAGAGTTGCACTTATATAGCACTTTTCACGACCATCGGACGTCTCAAAGCGCTTTACAGCCAATGAAGTACTTTTGGAGTGTAGTCACTGTTGTAATGTGGGAAACACGGCAGCCAACTTGTGCACAGCAAGCTCCCACAAACAGCAATGTGATAATGACCCGATAATCGGTATTTATTATGTTGATTGGGGGATAAATATTGTCCAGGACACCCGGGATAACTCCCCTGCTCTTCTTCAAAATAGTGCCATGGGATCATTTATGTCCACCTGAGAGAGCAGACAGGGCCTCGGTTTACCGTCTCATCCGAAAGACAGCACCTCCATCAGTGCAGCACTTCCTCAGCACTGTACTGGAGTGTCAGCCTAGATTTATGTGCTCAAGTTCCTGGAGTAGAGACTTGAACCCACAACCATGTGACTCAGAAGTAAGTGTGCTACCCACTGAACCACAGCTAATATACATCGACCGCAAAGTGTGTTCCTCTGTAATTAGAGAGTTAGTGAATCCAAAACAATTCACACTGACTCTACACTTACACTGTCACTGCACTTCAAGGATGGATACAAGATAGAAAGGGGAATAGGAAAGCTTATTCCCGAGTACAATTAAGTTACAATACAGTTGCAGGATATTGAGACAGAGGTAGACATTAGTAAACAAAGTTGCCTAACTGGAGAATTTTGGCTATGAGGCAAGATTGGAGATGCTTGGTCTGTTTCCTTTGGAACAAAGGAGGCTAAGGGGAGACCTGATTGAGGTGTATAAAATTATGAGGGGCCTGGATAGAGTGGATAGGAAGGATCTGTTTCCCTTGGCAGAAGGGTCAACAACAAGGGGGCATAGATTTAAAGTAATTGGGGGGAGGTTTAGAGGACATATGAGGGGAGATTTCTTCACCCAGAGGGTGGTGGGGGTCTGGAACTCACTGCCTGAAAGGGTGGTAGAGGCAGGAACCCTCACCACATTTAAAAAATACTTGGATGTGCCGCAACCTGCAGATCTACGGAACAAGAGCTGGAAAGTGGGATTAGGTTGGATAGCTCTGGGTCAGTCAGCGTGGACACGATGGGCTGAAAAGGCCTCCTTCCATGCTGTAAATTTCTCTGAATCTAAAGAAAGAGGCAGAAGAAAATTCAAGAGTTCAGAATAGAAAGATAAGCCAGATGTGTCAAATTAATTCCCTCATCTGTATTTATTTCAACCACATTTACATATTGATTTGCACCGCGTTTGTGTTGCATCAAATTTCAGTGCAATGATGTATCTAATCTATCTTAATTTGCCTTCAAAAGATCACTCAATTGATCAGATATTGCTATCAGCTGCTATTATGCTCACAACTACCTTCAAGCAGCCAATGACGGTGCAGCAGTTTCACATAATTCAGAGTTCCACATATACGGAAGTGATGCCAGGAAAGATCAATTAACATTGCATGTTCTAACCAAATTCCCAGGGAAAGATGTACCCTCAAATACAATCTGACTCCAACAGTAAATGAGCACCTTTATTTCAGGGAAGAAGTTGCAAGATCTTGATCTGAAGTCAGAATTAAGATACACTGCTGGAGAAGTCTATGAGACTCAGAACTCCATCTGCCCCATCATCTAATCTCCCTTCCCTCCGGGCATTTTTGTGCACCCAAGGCACACAAGCAAGTCCATCCTGAATGTTTCCTTCACCATTGAAACTACAACTGAAGCCCTCCCTCCAACAGACAGGACATCAGATTTTAGCCATCAATATTTGAAGCTTCATGCTGTAGGTTTCAGTGAGGGGTTGTCACCCAGATGTCAAAAAAAGGATCACACTGTCAGATTTAGAAGTATAATGTCAATATTTTCCTGCTTTAAAATTAACAATGAACTTGAATTGTTGTTCAATTTATCAAACACTAACATCCTTCATGTGCAGTCTCAGAGTCAGGAACTCCCAGAATTTAGAGAAAGAAATGGTACGATAGATCAAAGCAACTTGATTACTTCCACACTCAATACACCATTGATCCTTACTGAAGGATCCATCACAGACCCAATCCACATTCAGACTGGGGTCAAGCAGGGATGGTCATCGCCCCAACCCTCTTCACAATCTTCCTCACTGCCATGCTCCACCTCACAGTCAACAAGCTCCCCGCTGGTGTGGAACTAAACTACAGAACTAGTGGGAACCTTCGCCATCTCCAGGCCAGGTCCAAGACCAACCCAACCTCTGTCGTCGAGCTACAGTACGCGGATGATGCCTGCGTTTGCGCACATACTGAGGCTGAACTCTAGGACATAGTCAACGTATTTACTGAGGTGTACGAAAGCATGGGCCTTACGCTAAACATTAGTAAGACAAAAGTCCTCCACCAGCCTGTCCTCGCCGCACAGCACTGCCCCCAGTCATCAAGATCCATGGCGTGGCCCTGGACAATGTGGACCACTTCCCTTATCTCGGGAGCCTCCTATCAACAAGAGCAGGCATCGATGATGGGATCCAACACCGCCTCTAGTGCGCCAATGCAGCCTTCAGCCGCCTGAGGAAAAGAGTATTTGAAGACTGTGCCCTCAAAACTGCCACCAAGCTCATAGTCTACAGGGCTGTAGTAATACCTGCCCTCCTGTATGGCTCAGAAACATGGACCATGTACAGTGGACACCTCAAGTCGCTGGAGAAATATCACCAACGATGTCTCCGCAAGATCCTACAAATCCCCTGGGAGGACAGAAGCACCAACATTAGCAACCTTGTCCAGGCCAACATCCCCAGCATTGAAGCACTGACCACACTTGATCAGCTCCACTGGGCAGGCCACATAGTTCACATGCCAGACACGAAACTCCCAAAGCAAGTGCTCTACTCGGAACTTCTTCACGGCAAATGAGCCAAAGGAGGGCAGCGGAAATGTTATAAGGACACCCTCAAAGCCTCCCTGATAAAGTGCAACATCCCCACTGACACCTGGGAGTCCCTGGCCGAAGACTGCCCTAAGTGGAGGAAGTGCTTCCGGGAGGGCGCTGGGCACCTCGAGTCTCGTCGCTGAGAGCATGCAAAAAACAAGCGCATGCAGCGGAAGGAGAGTGTAGCAATCCAGTCCCACCCACCCCTTCCCTCGACGACTGTTTGTCCCACCTGTGACAGAGACTGTGGTTCTTGTAATTGGACTGTTCAGCCACTGAAGAACTCATGCTAAGAGTGGAAGCAAGTCTTCCTCAATTCCAAGCGACTACCTATGATGATGATGATGATGATGACACCCCACCTCCCGAAGGCACCACCTTTTGTTGTTGAAATGGACCCAGCAGCCCTTCATTACCTCAACACATATCCTTTCACCACACGTCACAAACAGCAACTTTTGGCAAGATCCACTCCTCATAACATTCCAATCCAAATGCCAAGTTAGTACAAACAGAATGGTGCTGGGAACTCAACCCACAGTGACTGGTTCAAAATGATCCCAAACCCAACTCTCCTTGACCAAACATAACTGTGTTGGATCTAATCCCATGTCTCAGTATTGCAATGCTACTCCATCTACAAATTGTGCTAATTTTAATAATTACATCTACCACTTATTCTTATACAATATTCTTCAAGTCATCCACTTCTTGTGAAAGAACACTTGTATGCACGCTAATTTCCCTTCATTAAGTCATCCAAGTGACAACTTACCCGCACCCTATCCAACCACAGTGGAATCATAGCTAACACTGATTCAGTTTTCAAACAATGTCTACTTCTGAGGGCCAATAAAAGCCACAAGCAATGTGAAACCAGTCTGATTTGCCCTTATGAACTCCATACTAAAGCCTATAACACTATCCCAACTCCTGCCTAGTTGGCGTTCAACTAACACATCACAGACCACCTTCCTGATCGCTACGTCAGGTCCTTGGTGGAGTGACCCGAGAAGCCTTTGGGGCAGCTCATACCTCCATTTTGTCTGTGTGCAACACCACTGCAATGGGACAGTTCTAGCATTGGGTCATTACTTCATAGAAACTGCATCAAGGCAGGTTGGGAAACACATGGTTCGTTTCACTTGTATTTCAGTGCTCCCTCCATGAACACTCACCTTCCCAAGAGTGATTGTATCAGGTCCATTTCCATCACGTTTCCCAATTGCTCCTTCCTGGAGGGTGCAATCTGAACAAACAGCTTTAACTACTCATCATCATCATCGGCAGTCCTTCGGAATCGAGGAAGACTTGCTTCCGCTCTTAAAATGAGTCCTTCGGTGGCTGAACAGTCCAATATGAGAGCCACAGTCCCTGTCACAGGTGGGACTGATAGTCGTTGAGGATAAGGGAGGGTGGGACAGATTTGCCGCAAGCTCCTTCCGCTGCCTGCGCTTGTTTTCTGCATGCTCTCGCCAATGAGACTCGAGGTGCTCAGCGCCCTCCCGGATGCACTCCCTCCACTTAGGGCTTTAACTACTAAGGAAACAGTGGCACCAGAATCATGTCGAAAGGGATTTCAGCTCGAACCACAGTTGCATTCTTTTGTTCAATGTTACTGTGCAAACCAAAACCGGGGAGCAGGCAAAGGGATTACCTGGAATGACAAAGCACGGTGCATTTTAAACAATCAATACTCAGGCACCGAGTGAATCACAATGTTCTAATCAACATGATTGCATGAATTCCTCAGGTGGGTCTGGCAGAAGTCATGTCAGTTTGCAGCTTATTCTATTTTTAAACCAGTTACCATGAATTGGTCTTCATTTCCTGAACCAAAGCCAATCTGGATAGTATCAACAGCAAAATGCTGCAGATGCTAGAAGTCTAATTAAAAGATACAGAAAACGCTGGAAGCACACAGTACCTCAGTCAGTATCTGTGGAGAGAACAGACTAGTTAATTTTTTGGCTACCGACCACTCAAAACCTGAAACGGTAGATGGGCATATTCATACAATCAGAAACAGGGGAGGGGGTCAACATATCAAACCCAGAAAGCAATCATGAGTGCAGTGATGCAAAAAATCATTAAGTGATGGACAGAAGCATTAAGGAAATCAAAAGTGCATTAAATGCCAAGGGAGTGTGGCCCTGGGCAATTGAGAAAGTGCGAGAGAAGAGGGAGATTGAAAACCTGGGCCCTTCCCATTGACATTCATCTCATTCACCGTTCGAACAAAGCTTAATACAAGCTTCGAGAACAATCACATATTCCAATCACATCTTCTGAAGTTGCAGCGCTTTGTTCTCTCAGATCCAATCCTAACAAACCTGCTGACGAGGGTGGCACTGTTGTTGTTTGGCGAACAGACCTCTACCTTGCGGAGGCTGAATGCCAACTCTTTGACACCTCCTCCTACCTGCCCCTAGACCATGACCCCACATCAAGACTGTCACTGACCTCATCTCCTCTGGAGATCTTCCCTCCTCGACCCCCAACCTCCCAACCCCGCACAGCCCAATTCTACCTCTTTCCCAAGATCCACAAACAGGACTGCCCCGGTAGACCCTTTTTGCCTGTTCTTGCCCCACGGAACTGATTTCTTCCTATCTCGACTCTACTTTTTCTCCGCTTGTCCAATCTCTTCCCACCTACATCCGTAACTCTTCCGACACCCACCGCCACTTTAAAAGTTTCCAGGTTCCTGACCACGACCATCTCCTTTTCACCATGGACATCCAATCCCTCTATACCTCCATCCCCCATATGGATGGCCTGAGGGCGCTCTGCTTCTTCCTCGAGCAGAGGCCCAACCAATCCCAATCCACCTCCACCCTCCTCTGCCTGGCTGAACTTGTTCTCATGTTGAGCAACTTCTCCACTCACTTCCTTCAAATTAAAGGTGTTGCTATGGGAACCCACATGGGTCTTAGCTATGCCTGCCTTTTTGTGGGATATGTGGAACATTCTTTGTTCCAGTCCTACTCGGGTCCCCTCCCTCACCTCTTTTTCCGGTACACTGATGACTGTATCGGTGCCGTTTCCTGCTCTCGTCCTGAACTAGAAAATTTAATTCACTTTGCATCCAATTTCCACCCTTCCCTCACCTTCACATGGTCCATCTCCGACTCTTCCCTTCCCCTCCTCGACTTCTCTGTCTCCATTTCTGGGGATAGGCTTTTGACAAACATCCACTACAGGTACAACGTCCCGAATCCGGAATTTCAAAAATCGGAATTATCCAAAACCGGACATTTTTTTAGAAAATCGCATTGCAGATAGAGTCGTCCGGAATCAGGAATTATTGTCCGAAAACCTGATACGGCCCTCGGTCCCCGAGGTTGCTGGATACAGGATGCTGGATTTTCTTTTCCAAAATCCAGAAAAATACGAAAATTGGCACAGCCTCGGCCCCGAGGTTGCCGGATTCGGGATGGTTCACCTGTATAAGCCCACTGACTCCCACAGCTATCCGGACTACACTTCCACCCACCCCGTTTCCTGTAAGGGCTCTAATTCTCCCAGTTTATCCGTCTCTGTCGCAACTGTTCTGATGATATCACCTTCCATACCAGTGCTTCCGATATGCCTTCCTTTTTCCTCAAATGAGGATTCCCCTCTACCGTTGTTGACAGGGTCCTTGACCGAGTCCGTTCCATTTCCCATCTGCTCTCACCCCTTCCCCTCCTTCCCAGAACCATGACAGGGTTCCACGTCCTCATCTTTCACCCCACCAGACTCCACATTCAACGGATCATCCTCTGTCATTTCCGCCACTTCCAGCGTGATCCCAAACACATTATCTCCTCCTCTCCCCTTTCAGCATTCCGAAGGGACCATTCCCTCCACAACACCCTGGTCCATTCCTTAATCACCCCCAACACCTCCTCCCCTTCCGACAGCACCTTCCCGTGCAAGCACAGGAGATGCAACACCTGTCCTTTTACCTCCTCCCTTCCCACCATCAGGCCCCAAACATTCTTTCCAGATGAAATTGCAATCTACTTGTACTTCTTTCAATTTAACATATTGTATTCGCTGCTCTATATTGGGGAGACTAAACACAGATTGCTTTGCGGAACACCGCCGTTCAGTCCGTAAGCGTGACCCCGAGCTTCCGGTCGCCTGTCACTTTCATTCTCCATTCCACTCCCATTCTGATCTCTCCATCCTCGGCCTCTTACACTGTTCCAATGAAGCTCAGTGTAAGCTCGAGGAAAAGCACCCTATCTGTCACTGTACAACCTTCTGGACTCAACATCAAGTTTAACAATTTCAGACCATAACTTCTGCCCCCATTTTTTGGGATGGCAGATGTTGATGATTCTGCCATTCTCATTTACCCTCTTCTAGACTTATCTTTTGTTTCTCCACTTGTCACATTACCATCTCCTTTTGCTTTGTACAATTATACCTTTTGTCATTTAATCTCTCCTGACTTCCACCCTATCACAGGCCTTCCCTTTTGTTCTTTTCTCCCCTCTCCCTTTCCCTGCTTCTGCACCTATTTGAAACCTGTTATATCTCTAACTTTTTTCCAATTCTGACGAAAGGTCATCGACCTGAAACGTTAACTCTGTTTCTCTCTCCTCAGATACTACCTGACCTGCTGAGTATTTCCAGCATTTTCTGTTTTTAAATCACGTCTTTCTCTTAGGCACCCTTCAACCCTGTGGTGGAAAGATAGACTTCAGTTTCAACCTCATTTTCTAGCCTGCTTCAATCACACTCCTGACCATCAAGTGTTCTAATAAGGCAGTGATCATTATATTACATTAACCTTAAGAGGAAAATATGCAGATAGGAGATGGTAGAGCCATTTGAATGCAGGAGGTGCAACATCTAACACTTACAAAATGCCATTAGGATGACACAAGTGTCATCAGTCAAAATCAAATTAACAAAAGTGCCCCCTTTTTAAAGCGGCACAAATGATTAACTCGAAATGATAAGTAAAACAAAAGGAATCTTATCAAATTAAATCAACGTTGTTGCTGGTGTTGACTATGCACTTCAGTCCCTCCGATACCCACCAGTCGCGGAAGGCCACAAGCGTACCAGCTCCCTGTCCAAGAACACCCGGACGCGTGCAACATTTCCTATTGCACGTTGTAAACCCCTTTGTCGGGCTTGTAGTGAGTTAATTCTTCAGCTGTCCCCCATTACAACACTCTGCTGCCACCATTTGTTCACTTGTGGCATTTAGAGTTCCTCAAAAGGAATTTAAAGACAGAATACTTAGGTACTTAATCCTACATGAGATAGAGTAGTGTTGTCACCTGGTGAGCAAGAAGAGCAAGAGGGAATGGTGGAGACTCCTCGCCGGAGGGTACAGGACGCTCCCAGCTCTGCTCAGCTGTATGCAGACGCTGAACTTCAAGGGCCATCCAGAAAGAGGTCGGTCCTGGAGGTGCAGCAAGAAAGGCCAGAGGCTTTGACAGGTTTTGCAACCACGATGTCTGCAAATGTGCAGAAAATGGAAGAATTCATCTCTAACATGAGCATCACCATGCGAGGGCGATGGCGACTCTAGGCTCCTCCATGGAAAGGATGGCCACCTACATGGAACAGCTCATGCGCCACTCACAGGAGCACATGGTCTCTATGGAGAATAGGTGGCAGATGCTCATAGACCTCCTGTCCGGGAGGGATGCCAATGTAGACATGGGTTCTCATGGCCCCACTGCTGTGCAGCAAGATGCTCTCGAGCTCATTGCTAGTAGGGGAGTGCAGGGGCCCATGAGCAGGATGACGGTAAGAGGGGACATGGAAGTGGGGCCTCCTCTCAGGAAGGCAAATGGAATGTTGTCCTTTATCGCAAGGGGGATGGAGTATAAAAGTAGGGAAGTCCTGCTCCAACTGTACAGGGCATTGGTAAGACCGCAGCTGGAGTACTGCATGTAGTTTTGGTCTCCTTATTTAAGAAGAGATACACTTGCATTGGAGGCAGTTCAGAGAAAGTTCACGAGGTTGATTCCTGAGATGAAGGGGTTGTCATATGAAGAAAGGTTGAGCAGGTTGGGCCTATACTCATTGGAGTTTAGAAGAATGAGAGGTGATCTTATTGAAACATATAAGATTCTGATGGGGCTTGACAGGGTAGATGCAGAGGGGATGTTTCCTCTCATGGGGAAATCTAGAACTAGGGGGCATAGTTTCAGAATAAGGGGTTGCCCGTTTAAAACAGAAATGAGGAGGAATTTCTTCTCTCAGAGAGTCGTAAATCTTTGGAATTCTCTACCCCTGAGAACTGTGGGGGCTAGGTCTTTGAATATATTTAAGGTGGAGATAGACAGATTTTAGAATGATAAAGGAGTCAAGAATTATGGGCAGCGGGCAGGGAAATGGAGTTGAGGCCAGGATCAGATCAGCCATGATCTTATTGAATGGTGGAGCAGGCTCAAGGGGTCAAATGGTCTACGCCTGCTCCTATTTCTTATGTTCTCTCAAAGCGCTTGCACCTTTCCCCCGTTGCCTCCCCCTCAGTCAGAGCCCCAGAAGCCTCCTGGGATCATGATGGCCAAGTCTGCCCCTGCACAGTCGCGGGAGGAGCAGACTTTGGCGGGGCTGTCACAGGCTCGAAAACCCAGGGGATGTCATCCAAAAGTGTCTATGTAGTTGCAGCAGGGAAGTGAGCAGCCTGCCTCTGCCTCTGCTGGAGCCATAGGGGTTGCACCTCGTAGAAGCACGCCTAAGAGAAAGATGGAACATAAGTAAATGCGCAATGGTAAGCACTTGGGCATTTTAATAAATGTTTGTGTAAAGTTTCCCGTTACTGTGATGTCAGAGATAAAAATATTTATTCTCACCTTTTTCCAGTCATGGATAAAATTGTGTGCAAGTTTGGAAGTGGCTTAGTGAGTTGGAGTGAATGGTGAGACATAACGTTACATGCAGCAAAGGTGGTCAGTGTGAAAGGAATGGCTTGGTCATCGTAGGAGTGCTTTCTAGTGTTAGTGTGGGGTGGTGCCAACCTGGTGCATCATGTGGCAGCCATATGGGTGTAATGCCTTGTTAAGCAAATCTGGCCATGATGAGGCCATCCCTGGCCTTCCAGGAAGCAATGTGTTCGGGTGCTGGTGGGACCTGGACTGCAGGTTCCTCCTGCTCCTCCTCTTCTTTTTTCAACTGAT
This sequence comes from Pristiophorus japonicus, assembly GCF_044704955.1. Lineage (NCBI taxonomy): Eukaryota > Metazoa > Chordata > Chondrichthyes > Pristiophoridae > Pristiophorus > Pristiophorus japonicus. The sequence goes on from NC_091991.1 coordinate 26,607,499, forward strand.
GCTTCTCCTCTGAAGAGGCTGCGCACTCAGAGCCTTGATGGTGCGCTATATTGTGCAGCGCGCACCGAGACCACGATTTTTCTGGAGACCCAGGCTGGTGCATACTGAAGGGCTCCTCCCAATCTGTCAAGGCATCCAAAGTGTATTTTCAGCATGCCTATTATCTGCTCTATGACACATCTGGTGGAAATGTGGCTTTCATTATATCTCTCCTCAGCGTCAGTACTTAGTCTCCTAAAGGGTATCATGACCCACGTCTTCAGTGGATAGCCCTTGTCTTCAAGCAGCTAGCCGGGAAGTCTGTTTGGAGGCATGAAGAACAATGGAGGATGGACTGACGCAGGACGAAAGAGTCATGGCAGCTGCATGATGATCTTCCTATTGTTGTAGACCAGCTGCACATTGAGGGATTGGAAGCCCATATGGGTGATGATGGGATGCCCTGATGGCCACATGTTTGCAGTCGATGACACCCTGCACCCGTGGGAAGCCAGCCAGAGCTGCAAAGCCAAGTGCCCACTCAGTAACATTGGCTTCATCAGTGGCAAAGTTGATATAATTGGCTGATTTGTCAAAGAATGCATTGGTGATCTGTGTGATGCTCCTGTGGGTGGCCACCTGGAGATGCCCCAAATGTCTGCTTCCGATCCCTGGAAGAAGTTGAGAGCGCTGTTGACTTTGGCAGCCACTGTTAAGGAGTGCCCACCTACTCCTCTGGGCTGCGGGTCTCGCTCCAGCAATGTGCAAATGTCTGCGACAACCTGGCATGATAGCCTGAGCTCCTTTGGCACGGCTGTTCAGTCATGATGAGGAAGCTCATCCTCTGCCTGTATACCCAGTGTTAGGGGTATCGCGTCTGGCGCAGTGCAGCCCTGCCCTCTGTCCAGTACAGCATCAGGTGGTTGAGAAGAAGAGTTGGTGGTGTTGTTGTTAGTGCTGCTGGTGTGCCTGGTGTTGCTGGTGTTGGGGCTCATCGTAGTCCAATTCTGAGGACCAAGCTGAGACAGTATAAAGGGTACCCATCCTCATGTGATAGATGGCAGGTTAAGTAGAGATGACAGAAGCAACCTGTCAATGGTATGATAGGCTCTACCAATGAGGTATAAGTGGATCCTAACTTTGCTGAAAAGACTTGCAACTCTAGAAAGCTAAATCTAAGCTGATAATGAACTCAGCAACGGCATCTACCTTAGGAAAATGACCAGCTGTCAGGTGGTAGTTTTTATTGTACTTGTATTGTGCACTGATGAGCTGGATCAATGGCCTTCCGCCTCAGGTTCACAATCGTTGTCCTGAGCTGCATGATTCCCGCTCATCCAGGAAAATGTAAAAGCTAGGGTTAAAAAGAGTTTTAAGGGTCTGACAAGTATGATCTAATGATCTAAATTAGCTCAGCCGCCTTTGCAGTTTGGGTCACTGCCGCGCAGGCAAACGTGCCCGAGGGAAAGGATTGTGGCGGGATGACGACGGGTTCCCAATAAGCTCCAAGATTTTTCAAATTTCCCACCCGATCCGCCTCCAATCACACCCATACGGATGCCAGAAAATGCCGGCTCTCGTCTCTGAACAAAACAAGCAGAGGAGAAAAGATGAGAAAATCAGGATAGAGGAAGTGGGTGACACCACTTTAAAAGCCTGAAGTCTATACGAAGAAAGGAAGACTGCACTCAATAGTTACATGGCAGAGGTCCTGAGGAAAGAGAATAAAGTGATATCGATGTAATGGTTCATTTCAACATGGCAAGGATGCAGGGAGCAGATAGTTGAGCTTGGAACAGAACAGTTCAGACAAAATGTTATGTTAAGTAACCTGGAAATGGACAGGTTCACTAGCATAAGTATTTAGATCTTGTTCCAAGAATACAAGTACAACCTACAGAAGAACATAAGAAATAGGAGCAGTTGTAGGCTATTTGGCCCCTCGAGCCTGCTCCACCATTCAATAAGATCATGGCTGATCTGATCTTGTGCTCAGCTCCACTTCCCTGCCCGCACCCCATAACCCTCCACTCCCTTATCGTTCAAAAATCTGTCTATCTCCACCTTAAATTTATTCAATGAACCAGCCTCCACATTTCTCTGGGACAGAGAATTCCACAGATTTACAACCCTCTGAGAGAAGAAATTCTTCCTCACCTCAGTTCTAAATGGGCGACTCCTTATTCTGAAACTATGCTCCCTAGTTCTAGATTTCCCCACAAGTGGAAACATCCTATCTGCATCTACCTTATTAAACCTCCTCAGTATCTTATATGTTTCACCTCTCATCACCTCTCATTCTTCTTAGCTCAATGAGCATAGGCCCAACCTGCTCAAACTTTCTTAATAAGTCAATCCTCTCATCTCAACCGCGTGTACTTTCTCCGAACTGCCTCCAATGCAAGTATATCTCTCCAAAGCAAGCGCTCTACTTGGAACTCCTACATGGCAAGCGAGCCCCAGGTGGGCAGAGGAAATGTTCCAAGGACATCCTCAAAGCCTCCTTGATAAAGTGCAACATCCCCAATGACACCTGGGAATCCCTGGCCAAAGACCGCCCGAAGTGGAGGAAGAGCATCCGGGAGGGCGCTGAGCACCTCGAGTCTCGTCGTCGAGAGCATTCAGAAAACCACCGCAGGCAGCGGAAGGAGACTGTCTGTCCCACCTGTGACAGAGACTGTAATTCCCGTATTGGACTGGTCAGTCACCTGAGAACTCATTTTTGGAGTGGAAGCAAGTCTTCCTCGATTTCGAGGGACTGCCTATGATGATGATGATCCCTCCTTAAATAAGGAGACCAAAACTGTATGTAGTACTCTCGGTCTGGTCTCACCAATACCCTGTACAGTTGTAGCAGGAAGTCCCTGCTGTTATATTCTATCCCCCCTTGCAATAAAGGCCAATAGTCCATTTGCCTTCCTGATTACTTGCTGTACCTGCATACTAACTTTTTGTGTTTCATGCACAAGGACCCCCAGGTCCCTCTATATTGCAGCATTTTGTAAACTCTTTCCATTTAAATAAGAATTTGTTTTTTTATTTTTCCTGCCAAAGTGGATAACCTCACATTTTCCCACATTATACACCATCTGCCAAATGTTTGCTCACTCACTTAGCCTGTCTATATCCCTTTGCAGATTCTTTGTATCCTCCTCACAACTTGCTTTCCCACCCATCTTTGTATCATCAGCAAACTTGGCTACATTACACTCGATCCCTTCATCCAAGTCATTAATATAGATTGTAAATAGTTGAGGACCCAGCACCGATCCCTGCAGCACCCCACTAGTCACTGTTTGTCAAACGGAAAACGACCCATTTATCCTGACTCTCTGTTTTCTGAAAGTTAGCCAATCCTCTATCCATGCCCATATGTTACCCCCAACCCGTGAATTTTTATGTGGCCTTTTATGTGGCACCTTATCGAATACCTTCTGGAAATCCAAATACACCACATCCACTGGTTCCCTCTTATCCACCCTACTCGTTACATCCTCAAAGAACTCCAGCAAATTTGTCAAACATGATTTCCCTTTCATACAACCATGCTGACTCTGCTTGATTGCATTATGATTTTCCAAATGTCCTGCTACTGCCTCTTTGGTACATGGTACTGGGGGTAATGTATTGACGTGGATAGAGAAATGGTTGGCAGGAAGCAAAGAGTGGGAATAAACGGGTCCTTTTCAGAATGGCAGGCAGTGACTAGTGGGGTGCCGCAGGTTTCAGTGCTGGGACCCCAGCTATTTACAATATACATTAATGATTTAGACGAAGGAATTGAATGCAATATCTCCAAGTTTGCAGATGACACTAAGCTGGGTGGCAGTGCGAGCTGCGAGGAGGATGCTAAGAGGTTGCAGGGGGACTTGGACAGGTTAGGTGAATGGGAAAATGCATGGCAGATGCAGTATAATGTGGATAAATGTGAGGTTATCCACTTTGGTGGCAAAAACAGGAAGGCAGATTATTATCTGAATAGTGACAGATTAGTAAAAGGGAAAGTGCAACGAGACCTGGATGGCATGGTACATCAGTCATTGAAGGTAGGCATGCAGGTACAGCGGGAAGTAAAGAAAGCAAATTGCATATTGGCCTTCATAGCGAGAGGAATTGTGTATAGGAGCAAGTGGGTATTACTGCAGTTGTACAGTGCCTTGGTTAGACCACACCTTGAGTATTGTGTGCAGTTTTGGTCTCCTAATCTGAGGAAGGACATTCTTGCTATTGAGGGAGTGCAGCGAAGGTTCACCAGACTAATTCCCAGGATGGCAGGACTGACATATGAAGAAAGACTGATCGGCTAGGCTTATACTCACTGGAGTTTAGAAGGATGAGAGGGGATCTCATGGAAACGTATAAAATTCTGACAGGACGGGACAGATTAGATACAAGAAGAATGCTTGCGATGTTGGGGAAGTCCAGAACCAGGGGACACTGTCTAAAGATAAGGGGTAAGCCATATAGGACTGAAATGAGGAGAAACTTTTTCACCCAGAGAGTTGTGAACCTGTGGAATTCTCTGTCACAGAAAGTTGTCAAGTCCAGTTCATTGGAAATATTCAAAAGAAAGTTAGATATGGTCCTTACAGCTAAAGGGATCAAGGGGTATGGAGAGAAGGCTGGGGTGGGGTACTGAGGTTGAATGATCAGGCATGATCATATTGAATGGCGGTGTTGGCTCAAAGGGCCGAATGGCCTGCTCCTGCACCTATTTTCTATGTTTCTTTCTATGTTTAATAATGGACTCCAGCAGTCTCCCAATGACAGATGTTAGGCTAACTGGTCTATAGTTTCCTGCTTTCTGTCTCCCTCCATTTTTAAATAGGGGTGTTACATTTGCGGTTTTCCAATTCGCTGGGACCTCCCCAAAATCCAGGGAATTTGGGTAGATTACAACCAATGCATCCACAATCTCTGTAGCCACTTCTTTTAAGACCCTAGTATATAGGCCATTAGGTCCAGAGGACTTGTCCACCTTTAGTCCCATTATTTTACCGAGTACTTTTTCTGTAGTGATAGTGATTGTTTTAAGTTCCTCCCTCCCTATAGCCCCATGATTATCCACTATTGGGATGCTTTTAGTGTCTTCTACCGTGAAAACCAATACAAAATATTTGTTCAAAGTCTCTACCATTTCCCTGCTCCCCATTATTAATTTCCCAGTCTCATCCTCTAAGGGACCAACATTTAATTTAGCTACCCTCTTCCTTTTTATATACCTGTAGAAGCTCTTAATATCTGTTTTTATATTTCTTACTAGTTTACCCTCATAATCCATCTTCTCTCTCTTTATTATTTTTTTAGTCACCCTTTGCTGTTTTTTTTTTAAATTCCCAATCCTCTGGCCTCCCATTAATCTTGGCCACTTTGTATACCATTGTTTTCAATTTGATACCATCCTTTACTTCCTTAATTAGCCACGGATGGTTCTTCCTTCTCCTTGGAATATACTTTTGTTGAGAGTTATGAAATATCTCCTTAAATGTCTACGACTGCTCATCAACCATCTTACATGTGAATCTATTTTCCCAGTCTACATTAGTCAATTCTGCCTTCATACCTTTGTAATCACCTTTATTTAAGATCAGGACACTGGTTTGAGACCCAACTTTTTCACCCTCCAACTGAATTTGAAATTCAACCATGCTATGATCACTCTTTCCTAGAGGATCCTTTACTATGAGATCATTTATTAATCCTGTCTCATTACACAGTACCAGATCTAAGATAATCTGCTCCCTGGTTGGTTGCACAATATACTGTTCAAGGAAACTATCCCGGATACACTCTATGAACTCTTCCTCAAGGTTACCTTGGCCAATTTGATACGTCTGATCAATATGAAGATTAAAGTCACCCATGATTATTGTCGCAACTTTCTTACAAGCCTCCATTATTTCTTGATTTACAATCTGTCCAACAATGTGTCTACTGTTAGGGGGTCTATAGACTACACCCACCAGTGACTTCTTCCCCTTATTATTTCTTATCTCCACCCAAACTGATTCGACAACTTGATCTTCTGAGCCAAAATCATTTCTCACTACTGCACTAATCTCATCCTTTATTAACAGAGCTACCCCACCTCCTTTTCTTTTCTGTCTATCCTTCCGAATTGTCAAATACTCCTGAATATTCAGTTCTCAGCCTTGGTCACCTTGCAACCACGGGACCAAAATTCAGGCCTGCCAGAAAGCTGGCGCACCTATCTTTTTTTAGATCTTTTTACCGTTGGGTCTGACGAGGAAGACTCTTGATCCATTTTTACCTCTTTGGCAATTTTTTTTTTTTTTTTTAGAGTGGACCGGAAGTCAGTCATAATGGGGATGGAAGTGTGGTGTTAAGTGCTGGTGAGGGGGGGATGTGGGGGCGGAGCGGTGGTGACGTCAGTGCGCGTGTGAAGCAGCGATTTTTAAAGTTCGGCCACTAGGCCACCAGGGAGGGTTTCGGCCAGGCCAGCAGCCTGGCACCCAAGAGGGAGTGCCAGGCAGCCTGTTGGTGGCCCGGCTGAACCGGGGCCTTAATTGTCTGGCCGATCGGGAAGTCAGCCGGCAAAAAAAACCACGGCGGGTGCGGCAGTGCGCCCTCCCCTTGAAGGGCTGCCACGCTGCTGTGGCTCACACACAGAAAACAAGTCGCACCGACAGAAAAGGCTGTCGGGGACACCACGCGGTGGCGCGGGGATTTTTTTAGGTAAATTTTGCGCGGAGTGAGATAGAGGTGCGGGCGAGCGGCGGTGCGCGCTTTGATGACACGCTTGGGGCAGTTGGCAGCAGCGAGGCGGAAGTGGAGATCACCCAAAAAATCCCCGAGGTGAATTTGGATCATGGCGGCCAATGGACTGCAACGCGGCGACCACTCGATTCCGCGGCATGACTACCACAACACGGTGGTAACGGGCCTTATCCACACCCTGAATTTGGGCCCCCTACATCTCTGTAATGGCTATCAGATGAGAACCATTTATATTTATTTGAGCCATCAATTCATCTATCTTGTGCGTGCATTCAGATAAAGAGCTTTTAATTCTGTCTTTTTACCATTTTTCCCTGCTTTGACCTCACTTTCTGATGCACTTTTATTTTTATACATTCTGTCCCTTCCTGTAACACTTTGGTTATCGTTTTCCCCATCACTACCCTGCTCTGTTGCCTTCTCCTTTCTCTTTGACTTTTTTAATTTCTGCTCACCTGAACCCTCCCCCCACTATTGCCCTCTCTGCAGCCATGGTTATTCGATTCGCCAGGACATTAGTCCCAGTGCGGTTCAAGTGAAGTCCATCCTAACGGAATAGCTCCCTCTTACCCCAGTACTGGTGCCAGTGCATAAATAGGCTGCAGAGCATTCAACTCCGATAGCTTTCCACAGAAGCTGAAATCCATGGGCTAAATTTTCCTTTTTCTTTTGCATGCATAATGCCCACTTAACATCCATTTTAATGCTGAAATGACGTATAATGCCCAGATATCGCCCATTTAGCCACAAAATGGAAACTGACACCCATTTTTTAGACACTTATTGCTGAGCGTTACTTTCCCCATGTGTGTAACGCTGGGAAAAAAATACCGTGCGCCCACTTTTTTTGGGTGGAATCATCAGAATGGGCAAAACCAACACCCATAATATCGGCCAGCATTACTTTCCACACGTAATTAACGCCAAGATTCAATCATACCGATCGCCCACTTTATTTTGTCGTAAAGATCACATTTGCCGAAACTAATGCCCAGGAGATCGCCCAGCGTCACTTTCACCACCTTGCACACAATATCGCTAGCCCAAAAAACCACTGGGAAAAAGTGGAACGAACAGGAACTACTCACAGCGGTATGGACGCCATGTTCTAAATCACATGTCGCATCATTTAAAAGGCTGCTCTGCTTCAACCTCGGGGGAGTTCGGATGTACTCTGGAGGTCTTTGGAACTGATGTGAACATCTGAATAAACATCTTTATCATACTGTGAATGATTGGAATTTAATAGGTGTCTTCATCGGGACATTCATTCTTTGTGACCAATCAGTGGAAAATAGATAGCTATTGGAATGGGGCCTGTCCTTTCTCACCCTCTCCTGATGACCAATTATATGCTGCAGACTCGACATGGCAGAAGATACGCTCCACAGCATTATGTGCTCAATGCAAGACATGCCAGACTGATAAGGAGGACCAGACGTTACACCCCCAGCAAGTACAGGGAGAAGCAGTCTTACCTCAACTTGTCCGATAACACCTGCCTTCGGAGACTGCGCTTCCACAAAGAGGTTATCACTGAGGTATGCCAGCTGATAATGGGAGATCTGCAGCCTGCCAGCACCATCAGTACTGCACTGTCCGTCGAGGTCAAAGTCACCGCGGCACTGGCGTTCTACATGTTGGGTTCTTTTCAGGCCTCAGCTGGCGACATTTGCGGTCTGTTTCAGCATGCCACACATTGCTGCATTAGACAGGTCACTGAATCCCTGTATGCACGCAGAAAGGACTTTATCAGCTTCCCTATGACCAGGAAGGCACAGACAGAGAGTGCTTTAGGATTCTACCGAATTGCTAACTTCCCCAAGGTGCAGGAAGCAATAGACTGTACGCACATCTCGTTACGGGCACCTTTTCAGGATACAGAGGTTTTCAGGAACCGCAAGGGATTCCACTCCCTGAAAGTGCAACTCGTTGTTGACCACCAGCAATTTATTATGGCAGTAAATGCTAAATTTCCGGGCAGCATCCATGATGCTCACATCCTGTGTGAGAGCACTGTATCTGATTTGTTTAACAATCAGCCACAAGGTCAATGCTGGATATGGCCTCACCACCTGGCTGATGACCCCGCTGCGTGACACCCACACCGAAGCCGAGAGGTAAAACAACGAGAGCCAAAGAGCCACTCGCAATATTGTGGAGAAAACCATTGGAGTGCTTAAGCAGCGCTTTAGATGCCTGGACCACTCAGGAGGTGAGCTCCAATACCACCCTGAGCAGGTAGCTCAATTCGTGGTGGTGTGCTCCATGCTGCACAACTTGGCTATTAGGAGGGGACAAGAATTGCCTGATGAGTCTGACAGTCCACCTCACCAGAGGGAGGAAGAGGAGGACGAGGAGGCGGACGCTGACATCGGGCCAGACAATCAGGCTGACTCTGAAACCATGGCCCCGCACTCGTGTAGACCGCATGAAAGGGCCCGTGGTGGCATGATAGCTGCAAGAGCCTTACATCAGGAGCTCATAAATGAGCGCTTTGCCTGAAAGAACGTTGGTGTTATTTACAAGGCTGACACAAGGTGTGCAGGTCATACATCAATGGTGGGCATCACCTTGATGACAGTTATAGTTTAAGTTGAATGAAGTTAAGTATAATTATACCCTTTGATGTTAAGGAATCACCAGTGTGTAACGGTGCAGCTATCTGAGCCAATGCACAACAAGGTTTTGTTAAATAAAAAACATTTAAACCGAACATTTGTCTGAAATCATAAGTATTTCTGTAAAAACCAACACACCCCCCCCCTGCTTCTCCTCCCCACCTCTACCCCTTTACCCCTTCCCTTTACCTCCTGACTCCAAGCTACCTGGCCGAGGAGCTCCTCAGGTGATGCTTCATTGGGATGGCGGGGGGGGGCGGGGGGGGGGGGAATGACGGCCGAACCGCTGCTCCAGCAAGATGTTGCTCCTGGCTCTCATGTGTCGTTGGCAACGGGGTTGTGGCACCTTGGGGTGCAGTGCCATGCTCCGGGACCACTGGAAGCCCTCTGCCAGTGTTCCTGGCTACCAGCTCCAGGGCCTCCTCCATCCCTTCCATGTTATATCTTATTTGTTGGACAAAAACTCAGTGCCAACTATGTTCTTGGTGCTTAGTAGGCTTCTTGCCGCTGGTGAATCTCCCTCGTGCCTCCCACAACAGCCAAACAAGCACACACCACAGCCACACATGCCTTCAGTCCCTCTCTCTGTCTCCTCTGCTGCGCATGTAATAATGACCCTTGACCTCCTGAATCGCGGGAAACAAGCGTTACCATCCTGTTGCTAAGGATGGCGACACTTTACGGCAGAAGGTCAGAGAGATTTAACGCTACTGTCCATTTCATATCACTCGTGGTAATGCCCAATTTCTAAAATGGAGACTAGGGGCTTTGCGAATGGGCCACAAGCCGGCAATCTGAAAACCCATTTTTACCGCCCACGCCGGAAATAACGCCCATTTTTGGGCGATCTGCACAAAAATGTAAAATCTAGCCCTTTGTATTCTTGACAGGAAAAACAACCTTTCGTTTGGTATGGAAGAGGAATCAGCTTTAGCAATACAGGAGGCGGAGACAGACAAATCATGATGGGGTAGGGACGAAAGGAGGTATGAGCAAGGATCAAAGGGGAAGAGGGAACAGATCCTTGCAAAACAATTGAATTAATGGAGATTGAAGTGTCCAAGTCGGTGCCAACAACTACAGCACAGAGCAGTAAGAACAAATTAGATAACCAAGTTTATAGTTTTGGGGAAAGGTCATTAAGTGGTAGCTGGTTTCAAAGAGCATTGCACTAGATCCCATCAAAAGATTCTAGGAGGTTTCCAGGGCAATGACACATGATTGATCCTAGTGCAAATGTCATAGCAAACACCATACTTGATTGTGGAGTAGTCAAGAACTTTCAAGGTAATGGACTATTTGTGAGCTAACAGCAATTTCCATAATACAAAGGGGCCAAAGTTGCCCCTTCCCTTAAGGCCTGTTACCGCCGCAAATCGGCAGCCACGCTGCGGAGTGCAATGGCTGCTGATTTCTCGTGTAATGGCCGCCATTTGTTAAATTCCGCTCCTGCGGTATCCCGGCGGTGACCTGCTCCCCCACTGCTGCTCCGCTGCTGCCAATCCGCCCTAAGTGCATCATCAGAGCGTGCACCGCCGATGATCCCACCCTCCTGATGGCGAAATTTCACCGAAAAAATCTTGCTCCCGCCGCGCAGTGCCAAAAGTTGCTTTTTTCTGCCTGTGCAGTGAGATTGTAGTCTTTCTCAAATGGTGTTGTGGTTCCCATTAAAGGGGAGGTCCTACTGCTGCTGCTGCCATTTTTTTTTGTTGGCCGACTGCCATGTCGGGTCGACAATTATGCCCCCGGGTTCAGCCGGACCACCAACAGGCAGCCTGGCACCCCTTCTTGGGTGCCAGACCGCTGGCCCGGCCGAAACCTTCCCTGGTGGCCGAGTGGGCCGAACTTTAAAAATCTTCACACCAGTCTAGGGCCTGCTGAATGTTTCTGCCATTTCATTGCTGTGTGATGCCTCAGCCCTCCACTCTCTGAGAATCATTGGGGCTGAAATGAAAGTCGCACAGGTCCCACAGAAGTAAGAAGAATAATTCTGCAAAACATAATTGGCCCTTTCCTTTAAGCGAGGGAAGGAGCCTCCAAAAATGGCAGTGTTGCATGGAACATAGTTAGGCCACAGCTAGAGTACTGCGTGCAGTTCTGGTTACCACATTACAGGAAATATGTGATTGCACTGGTGAGGGTATAGAGGAAATTTACAAGGATATTGCCGGGACTAGAGAATTTTAGCTATGAGGAAGGATTGGATAGGCTAGGGTTGGTTTCTTTGGAACAGAGGAGGCTGAGGAAAATCTTAATGAGGTGTATAAAATTATGAGGGGCCTAGATAGAGTGAATAGGAAGGACCTATTTCCTGTAGCAGAGGGGTCAACAACCAGGGAGCATAAATTTAAAGTAATTGGTAGGAGGTTTAGAGGGGATTTGAGGGGAAATGTCTTCACCCAGAGGATGGTGGGGGGTCTGGAACTCACTGCCTGAAAGAGTGGTAGAGGCAGATACCCTCATCACATTTAAAACGTACTTGGATATGCACTTGAAGTGCCGTAACTTACAGGGCTACAGACCTAGAGCTGGAAAGTGGGATTAAGCTGGGTAGCTGTTTGTCGGCCGGCACGGACATGATGGGCCGAAATGGCCTCTTTCCATGCCATACATTTCTATGATTCTATGACTGTTCATGGCTCTCTCACACACATTAGCACCCTAAGAGAAGCGGTAGCGCTTGATTTAGCACTGCACTTCCCTCTTGGAGCGCTAAAGCTGAAGTTCCCTGGATGAAAAAAGGATTATCGCCTTTTCTCACTTTTCAAAAGTTATCACCCCAAATGGGGCGCAACGGAATTTCTCGCCCAGTGAAGCTGTAACAACCAGAAACAATAGGTATTGCACCATGAGGGACATCTCAGCCTGGTCCAATCCTGTCACCATGTTGTATCCAAGCTACCAACAAAAGAAAATAAAGCAGAGTGTAAAACGGGCCACCTGTTCTGTGCTAACAGTCAAGACAAATTTCACCACCAGTACTTCAGATTTGGCTGAACCAATCCTGCATGGAAAATACAAAGATTTGTGCAAGTGCTTGAACTGTGGAGAAAACAAAACAATTGTAAGCAGATCTCGATGTGTCGGGGAACGGGCCCCAGTGTGGCAAATGGTATTTAACTGAGAAAAGTGTAGCATTATGCATGCGGGCACGACCAACGCTATACATACAGACACCTTACAGGGAACTGACCCGAAGCCTGTGGTAACAGAAAGAAAACCTTGGTATCATAGTTCATGATTCTCTAAAGGCTCATGACCAATGTTGTGAAAAGAAATAACGAAATAAAATAGTATACGGGGCTGCTTTCACAGGACCATTACAGGTCTTATTTAGAATACTACATCAAGTTTTGGTTCCCTCTCATGATAGGTGATATTGAAGCTTTGGAAAAGGTTCACAGGCGGGCTACAAAAATGATTCCCAGTTTAAAACACCTTTGCTACCCAGATATGCTTAGAAGATGGGTCTATATACTTTATAGACACGGGCGATTTGATTGAGGTCTATAAAATAATGAAGGGACCAGTTTATGTGCACACAGACAAATTATTTTAATTAGATCGTTTGGGGAGGACCTGTCAATTTGTAGTATCCTTCTGCCTAAACATCATTCGTGTCTAGATAATGGTCCGGAATTTGCGGTCAATGGTGAAGCATTCGCCATTGGCCCCAAAGTAAGCTTCGCACAAAGATCGAAATCTCTGTGTCGAGAAGTTCGGGTTTCCGACGCGTAATTAAAATTAATGGAAGTTAGTGGGGATCCCCTAGTGTGAGCTGCTGTGATGTCAAGAGGCTGTCTAAGCAGCCAATCAAAATGCAGAATTCTCACAGACAGCGAACAAGGAAGTGTGTAAGCCCTTAAAAGTCTAACTTTTAAAAAATGTTAGAGAGCCAAATAAAGATTGGAGCTCTCACATGGGGGAAAAGGCAAACCTGAAATAAAGATGGACAAGCTTTAAAAAAATATATATAATTCTTAAAATTTTAATTCTTATTCAAATAGATAAATTTGACACCGCACAAAATTAAAATTAGGTTTAGCAGTCAATATGCTGTTAAAACCCCAATTACATCTAATCCCTTTTGGTCTAACATTTAGTGGGGAATTTAACAGCATACTTACTGCGGAAGAGCAGAAGTTTTTGTCCGTTTTGCCTGATTTAAGAGATTTCACTGATTGCCAGCTCTAGGACGCGTGGGGGCGGGGGGGCCGGTGGACCGGGGGGGGGGGGGGTTGGGGGTCAGTGGGTGGGGGAAGTGGATACAGAACAACCTGTGTCGGATCAGTGAATGACACACTGTAATTTCAGGATTTCTGCATGCAGCCCAATTCTGAAGTTGCGGTCAGTTTCAAAGGCGGAATGATTGTGAATACTGCCAGTAGGCCATCATCCGGACCGCAAATTCCAGGCCAATAAGAATGTTTTTCGCCTTACTGTCGTAACAAAGATAGGAGGCTAGCTGCAACAGGCATAAAATTCTCTAAACCTACATTTTCCCTTTTACCCAAGAAGACAGGCCCCAGCATAAAGTGTATACATTAAAGAGCGACTTTAAAAAAACTGTATTAATTCAGCGGTGTTCCCATGCACCTGCTGCCCTTGTCCTTCTAAGTCATATAGGCCATGGATTTAGGAAGTGCTGCCAAGGGAGCCTTTGCGAGTTTCTGCAGTGCATCTTGTAGATGGTACACACTGCAGCCACGGTGCGCCGGTGGTGGAGGGAGTGAATGTTGAAGGTGGTGGATGGGGTGCCAATCAAGTGGACTGCTTTGTCCTGGATGGTGTTGAGCTTCTTGAGTGTTGTTGGAGCTGCACTCATCCAGGCAAGTGGAGAGCATTCCTAACTTGTGCCTTGTAGATGGTGGAAAGGAACTGTCTGTTCCCCAAACAGATTATCAGTTAGGATTTTTTTAATGCAAATGTTGGAAATCCGAAACAAAAACAGAAAATTGAAAAAGAACATATCCATCAGTGTTTGAAAATAGAAAAGATAGGTTAACATTGCTGGTCAAGAGTCTTTGCCCTAGAACCTCCACTTGTTTTGCATGCTGAATGCCTACTTAGCGCCCATTTTACCGCTGAAATAACGTATAACGCCCAGATATCGCCCATTTTGGCACAAAATGGAAACTGACGTCCATTTTTCGGAAACTTATCGCTGAGCGTTACTTTTCCCATGTGCATAACGCCGGGAAAAAATATTACTGCCTGCCCACTTTTTTTGGGTGGAATCATCAGAATGGGCGAATTCAATGCCCATATCGCCCAGCATTACTTTCCGCGTGGATTTAATGCCGAGATTCAATATTAACGCCCGCCCGCTTTTTTTTGTCGTAAAGAGCATATTTACCGAAACTTGCGGCCATTAGATCAGCCAGCGTCAATTTCACCACCTCACACACATACCGCCCACAATATCGCTCGCCCAAAAAAACACCCAGAAAAAGTGAAACTAAATGGAACTAATCGCAGTGTTATGTACACAATGTTCCAGATCATATGTCGGATCCTTTAAAAGGCTGCTGTGCTTCAACCTCGGCGGAGTTCAGATGTACTCTGCAGGTCATTGGTGTTGATGTGAACATCTGTAAAAACATCTTGACCATACTGTGACCAATTGGAATTGAATAGGTGTCTTCCTTGTTTGTGACCAATCGGTGGAAAACAGAGAGCTACTACAGTGGTCCTGTCCTTTCTCACCCTCTCTTGGTGACCAATTACATGCAGCAGACTCGATATCGCCGAAGGAACGCTCCACTGAATTATTTGCCCAATGTAAGACGTGACAGACTGATGAGGAGGACCAGACGTTACACCCCCCGCAAGTACAAGGAGAAGCATTCTTACCTCGACTTGCCCAACACCACCTGCCTTCGGAGACTGCACTTCTACAAAGAAGTTATCACTGAGGTATGCCAGCTGATAAGGGCAGATCTGCAGCCTGCCAGCACCATCAGCACTGCACTGTCCGTCGAGGTCAAAGTCACCACGGCACTGTCATTCTACACCTCGGATTCTTTTCAGGCCACAGCTGGAGACATTTGTGGACTTTCTCAGCATGCCACACATCGCTGCATTAGACAGGTCACTGAAGCCCTGAATGCACGCAGGAGGGACATGATCAGCTTCCCTATAACCAGGGAGGCACAGACTGAAAGGGCTCTTAGATTCTCCAGTATTGCAAACTTCCCCAAGGTGCAGGGAGCAATAGACTGTATACACATCGCGATGTGGGCAACTTTTCAGAATGCAAAGGTTTTCAGGAACCGCAAGGGATTCCACTCCCTGAATGTCCAACTGGTTGTCGACCATCAGCAAATTATACTGGCAGTGAATGCTCAATTTCCGGGCAGCATCCCTGATGCTCACATCCTGCGTGAGAGCACTGTATCTGACTTGTTTAACAATGAGCCACAAGGTCAATGCTGGTTGCTTGGTGGCAATGGATATGGCCTCGCCACCTGGCTGATGACCCCCCCTGTGTGACTCCCAAACCAAAGCCGAGAGGCGACACAACGAAAGCCATAGAGCAACTTGCAATATCGTGGAGAAAACCAATGGAGTGCTGAAGCAGCATTTTAGATGCCTGGACCACTCAGGAGGCAAGCTCCAATACCACCCTGAGCAGGTAACTCAATTTGTGGTGGTGTGCTCCATGCTGCACAACTTGGCTATTAGGAGAGGACAAGAAATGCCTGATGAGTCTGACAGCCCACCTCACTAGAGAGAGGAAGAAAAGGACGAGGAGGCGGACGCTGACATTGGCCCAGACAATCAGGCTGATGCTAAAGCCATGCCCCCCCACCCCTGTAGACCACATGAAAGAGCCCATGGTGGCATGATAGCTGCAAGAGCCTTACGTCAGGAGCTCATTAATGATCGCTTTGCCTGAAAGAACGTTGGTGTTATTTACAAGACTGACACACTGCTGGGTGTGCAGGCCATACATCAATGGTGGGCATCACCTTGGTGACAGTTAAAGTTTAAGTTGATTGAAGTTAAGTGTGATCATACTCTTTGATGTTAAGGAATCACCAGCGTGTAATGGTGCAGCTATCTGAGCCAATGCGCTACAAGCTTTTGTTAAATAAAAACCATTTAAACCGAACACTAGTCTGAAATCATCAGTATTTCTGTTCAAACCAACCCTTCCCCCCACCCTCCGCTTCTCCTCCCCATCTCTACCCCTTCCGCTTCCCCTCCTGACTCCAAGCCGCCTGGCCGAGGAGGTCCTCAGACGATGCTTCATTGGAGTGGGGGTGGGGGAGGGTGGTGGTGATGGCTGAAGCGCTGCTTGGACAGATATGGGAGAGGACAGTCCCGAGGTGGGAACGTGCTCCGAGCCAGAAGCATGATGTTGCTCCTGGCTCTCATGTGTGGATGGCAATGGGGGTGCTGCACCTTGGGGTGCAGTGCTGCGCTCCGGTAGCAATGGGAGCCTTCTGCCACCAGTGTTCCTGGCTACCAGCTCTAGGGTCTCCTCCATCCCTTCCATGTTATATCTTATTTGTTAGCCAAAAACTCGGCGCCAACTATGTTCTTGGTGCTTAGTAGGCTTTTTGCTGCTGGTGAATCTCCGTCGTTCCTCCCACAACAGCTAGACAAGCACACACCACAGCCACACACATTTTCAGGGCCTCTGCGCTCTCTCTCTCTCGCTCTGTCTCCTCTTCTGCCCATGTCATGATGACCCTTGACCTCCTGAATTGTGGGAATCAAGCATTGCCATGCCAAGGACGGACACACTTTACGGCAAAAGGTCAAAAAAATGTAGCGCTACCGACCTTTTCATATCGCTCGCGGTAATGCCCATTTTCAAAAATGTAAACTAGGTGTTTTGAGAATGGGCAAGAAGCTGGTGATCTGAAAACCCTTTTTTAACACCCACGCCAGAAATAGCGCCATTTTTGGGCAATAAGCACAAAAGTGGAGGTTCTAGCCCCATGTCTGAACTCATTACTTGTACATTAATCCATTTTTTCCCTTTATGGATGCTTATTGTTATGCTGCATATTCCCAGCATTTTCTGCATTGAAACAAAGAAAGTTGTGCATTTGCCTTTCACAACCTCAGGACACCCCAAAGCACGTTACAGCCAATGAAGTGCAGCCACCTGTTGTAATGTAGAAAATGCATTTGTGCACAGCAAGGTTCCACAAACAGCAAAGTAATAATGACCAGTTCATCTGTTTTTAGGTGTTGGTTGAGGGATAAGTATTGGCCAGGCCACCAGGGAGAACTCAATTGTTCTTCTTCAAAATAGTTCAATGGTATCTTTTATCACAACCTGAGCGCGCAGATGGGGCCTCGGTTTAATGTCTCATCCAAAAGACGGCACCTCTGACAATGCAGCCCTGCCTCCATATTGCACAACTGTCAGTCTGGATTTTGTGTTGAAGTCACAACTTGAACCCACAACTTTCTGACTCAAGCTACCTACTGAGCCACCACTGACACCTACTTTCCAGATAATCAGCTAAGATAATGAGAAAACCGACAGAGACAAGGCTATCTTTTGGATAGTCTCCTGAGCTTAACAGTTAACTCAATGGAGAAAATAGTAACGCAAGCCTTTTCTACCCTCATTTTACATAAGAACGTAAGAAATAGGGGCAGGAGTAGTCCATTTGGCCCCTGGAGCCTGTTCCACCATTCAATAAGATCATGGCTAATGTGATCCTGGCCTCAACTCCACGTTCCCCATAACCCTTGACTCACTTATCATTCAAAAATCTGTCTATCTCCACCTTAAATATATTCAATGACCCAGCTTCCACAGCTCTCTGGGGTAGAGAATTCCAAAGATTCAAGACCCTCTGAGAGAAGAAATGCCACCTCATTTCCGTTTTATATGGGCAGCCCCTTATTCTGAAACTATGCTCCTTAGTTCTAGATTCCCCCACCAGGGGCGACATCCTCTCTGCATCTACACTGTTAAGCCCGCTCAAAATCTTATACGTTTCAATAAGATCACCTCAGTGTAATAAACTCCAATGAGTATTGGCCCAACCTGCTAAATCTTTCTTCATATGACAACCCCTTCATCTCAGGAATCAACCTCGTGAACCTTCTCTGAACTGCCTCCAATGCAAGTCTCCAATAAGGAGACCAAAACTGTATGCATTACTCCAGATGTGGTCTTACCAACGCCCTGTACAGTTGTAGCAGGACTTCCCAACCTTTATACTCCATCCCCCTTGCAATAAAGTCCAACATTCCATTTGCCTTCCTAATTTCTTGCTGTAGCTGCATGCTAGCTTTTTGTGTTTCATGCGCAAGGACCCCCAGATCCCTCTAAACTGCAGCATTTTGTAGTCTCTCCCCATTTAAATAATAATTTGTTTTTTTTATTTTTCCTACCAAAGTGGATAACATCACATTTTCCCACATTATATTCCATCTGCCAAATTTTTGCCCACTCACTTAGTCTATCTATATCCCTCACAACTTGCTTTCCCACCTATCTTTGTATCATCACCAAATCTGGCTACATTACACTCGGTCCCTTCATCCAAGTCATTAATATAAATGGTAAATAGTTGAAGCCCCAGCACTGATCCCTGCGGCACCCCACTAGTTACAGTTTGCCAACTTGAAAATGACCCATTTATCCCGACACTCTGCTTTCTGTTAGCCAATCCTATATCCACGCTAGTATATTACCCTCAACCCTGCAGGCTCTTATCTTGTGCAGTAACCTTTTATGTGGCACCTTATCGAATGCCTTCTGGAAATCAAAATACACCACATCCACTGGTTCCCCCTTATCCACCCTGCTCGTTATATCCTCAAAGAACTCCAGCAAATTTGTCAAACATGATTTCCCTTTCATAAAACCATGCTGACTCTGCTTGACTGCATTATGATTTTCTAAATGTCCTGCTATTACTTCCTTAAAGATGGACTCCAGCATTTTCCCAATGACAGATGTTAGGTTAGCTGGTCTATAGTTTCCTGCTTTCTGTCTCCCTCCTTTCTTAAATAGGGACATTACTTTTGCGTTTTTCCAGTCCGCTTGGACCTCCCCAGAATCCAGGGAAGTTTGGTAGATTACAATCAATGCATCTCTGCAGCCACCTCTTTTAAGACCCGAGGATGCAGGCCATCAGGTCCAGGGACTTGTCCACCTTTCGTCCCATTAGCTTGCCTAGTACTTTTTCTCCAGTGATAGTGATTGTTTTGAGTTACCCCCTCCCAATAGCTCCTTGATTATCAATTATTGGGATGCTTTTAGTATCTTCTACCATGAAGACTGGGACAGAGACTTAGTAGGGTAATGGACTCGACTAAAAGTCTTCTCGCTTTGATCGTTTTAAAGGCGTAGGAAAATCCTAATGGTTCACAACAGAAAATTACCTTTAATTTGCCACTATTGGCAATGAGCATAATTGGAGTGGAAAAAAAGGGGTGCTTTTCTAAGGCACATTGGTGGACAAGTGCATTCATCATCTGTTGCACTGACGTCCCTTGCCTTAATGTACAAAATAAAAGGACTCCTCTGCCCATTTGCTTTTTGCTAAATGTGGCTTTACCTAAGTGCACAGACACATCTGCAGCCATTACATGAAATAAAGAGCTGTGTACTTTAAAAGCTGGAGAACTATTTTGGTAATCAAAAGAGTCATTCTAATTGTACTACATTTGTGTTATAATCTCTACTCATTACTGGCTATGCCTGATTCTTTTAGCTGTCACTGATGTAATTATATTCATTATTTATGATTCTCTTTGTGTTTCCTTTTGAAAAATGTAAAATACGTGAGAGGTGTTGGGGGGGGGGGGGATTTTAACATAGAAACATAGAAACATAGAAAATAGGTGCAGGAGTAGGCCATTCGGCCCCTCCAGCCTGCACCGCCATTCAATGAGTTCATGGCTGAACATGCAACTTCAGTACCCCATTCCTGCTTTCTCACCATACCCCTTGATTCCCCTAGTAGTAAGGACTTCATCTTTTTGAATATATTTAGTGAATTGGCCTCAACAACTTTCTGTGGTAGAGAATTCCACAGGTTTACCACTCTCTGGGTGAAGAAATTCCTCCTCATCTCGGTCCTAAATGGCTTCCCCCTTATCCTTAGACTGTGTCCCCTGGTTCTGGACTTCCCCAACATTGGGAACATTCTTCCTGCATCTAACCTGTCTAACCCCGTCAGAATTTTAAACGTTTCTATGAGGTCCCCTCTCATTCTTCTGAACTCCAGTGAATACAAGCCCAGTTGATCCAGTCTTTCTTGATAGGTCAGTCCCGCCATCCCAGGAATCAGTCTGGTGAACCTTCGCTGCACTCCCTCAATAGCAAGAATGTCCTTCCTCAGGTTAGGAGACCAAAACAGTACACAATACTCCAGGTGTGGCCTCACCAAGGCCCTGTACAACTGTAGCAACACCTCCCTGCCCCTGTACTCAAATCCTCTCGCTATGAAGGCCAACATGCCATTTGCTTTCTTAACCGCCTGCTGTACCTGCATGCCAACCTTCAATGACTGATGTACCATGACACCCAGGTCTCGTTGCACCTCTCCTTTTCCTAATCTGTCACCATTCAGATAATAGTCTGTCTCTCTGTTTTTACCACCAAAGTGGATAACCTCACATTTATCCACATTATACTTCATCTGCCATGCATTTGCCCACTCACCTAACCTATTCAAGTCGCTCTGCAGCCTCATAGCATTCTCCTCGCAGCTCACACTGCCACCCAACTTAGTGTCATCCGCAAATTTGGAGATACTACATTTAATCCCCTCGTCTAAATCATTAATGTACAGTGTAAACAGCTGGGGCCCCAGCACAGAACCTTGCGGTACCCCACTAGTCACTGCCTGCCATTCTGAAAAGTCCCCATTTACTCCTACTCTTTGCTTCCTGTCTGACAACCAGTTCTCAATCCATGTCAGCACACTACCCCCAATCCCATGTGCTTTAACTTTGCACATTAATCTCTTGTGTGGGACCTTGTCGAAAGCCTTCTGAAAGTCCAAATATACCACATCAACTGGTTCTCCCTTGTCCACTCTACTGGAAACATCCTCAAAAAATTCCAGAAGATTTGTCAAGCATGATTTCCCTTTCACAAATCCATGCTGACTTGGACCTATCATGTCACCTCTTTCCAAATGCACTGCTATGACATCCTTAATAATTGATTCCATCATTTTACCCACGACCGATGTCAGGCTGACCGGTCTATAATTCCCTGTTTTCTCTCTCCCTCCTATTTTAAAAAGTGGGGTTACATTGGCTACCCTCCACTCCATAGGAACTGATCCAGAGTCAATGGAATGTTGGAAAATGACTGTCAATGCATCCGCTATTTCCAAGGCCACCTCCTTAAGTACTCTGGGATGCAGTCCATCAGGCCCTGGGGATGTATCGGCCTTCAATCCCATCAAATTCCCCAACACAATTTCCCGACTAATAAGGATTTCCCTCAGTTCCTCCTCCTTACTAGACCCTCCGACCCCTTAGGATTTTAATCCTAAAAAACGAGTGGATAGGTTCAGTTGGGAAGTTAAAGAGTTAAACATAGAAAAATAGGTGCAGGAGTAGGCCATTCAGCCCTTCGAGCCTGCATCGCCATTCAATAAGATCATGGCTGATCATTCCTTCAATACCCCTTTACTGCTTTCTCTCCATGCCGCTTGCTCCCCTTAACCGTAAGAGCCATATCTAACTCCCTCTTGAATATATCCAATGAACTGGCATCAACAACTCTCTATGGTAGGGAATTTCACAGGTTAACAAATCTCTGAGTGAAGAAGTTTCTCCTCATCTCAGTCCTAAATGGCCTACCCATTATCCTGAGACTATGTCCCCTGGTTCTGGACTTCCCCAACATCGGGACCATTCTTCCCGCATCTAACCTGTCCAGTCCCGTCAGAATCTTATATGTTTCTATGAGATCCCATCTCATCCTTCTAAACTCTAGTGAATACAGGCCCAGTTGATCGAGAGTCTCCTCATATGACAGCCCAGCCATCCCTGGAATCAGTCTGGTGAACCTTCGCTGCACTCCCTCAATAGCAAGAACATCCTTCCTCAGACTAGGAGACCAAAACTGAACACAATATTCCAGGTGAGGCCTCACTAAGGCCCTGTACAACTGCAGTAAGACCTCCCTGCTTCTATAGTCAAATCCCCTAGCTATGAAGGCCAACATACCATTTGCCTTCTTCACCGCCTTCTGTACCTGCGTGCCCACTTTCAGTGACTGATGAACCATGACACCCAGGTCTCATTGCACCTCCCCTTTTCCTAGTCTGCCACCATTCAGATAATATTCTGCCTTCGTGTTTTTGCCCCCAAAATGGATAACCTCACATTTATCCACATTATACTGCATCTGCCATACATTTGCCCACTCACCTAACCTGTCCAAGTCACCCTGCAGCCTCTTAGCGTCCTCCTCACAGCTCACACCACCACCCAGTTTAGTGTCATCTGCAAATTTGGAGATATTACACTCTATTCCTTCATCCAAATCGTTAATGTATATTGTAAAGAGCTGGGGTCCCAGCACTGAGCCCTGCGGCACACCACTAGTCACTGCCTGCCATTTTGAAAAGGACCCGTTTATCCCGACCCTCTGCTTCCTGTCTGCCAATCAGTTCCCTATCCACGTCAGTATATTACCCCAAATACCATGTGCTTTGACTTTGCACAACAATCTTTTGTGCGGACCTTGTCAAAAGCCTTCTGAAAGTCCAAATACACCACATCCACTGGTTCTCCCTTGTCCACTCTGCTAGTTACATCCTCAAAAAATTCCAGAAGATTCGTCAAGCATGATTTCCTTTTCATAAATCCATGCTGACTTGATCCGATCCTGTCACCGCTTTCCAAATGCGCTGCTATTTCGTCCTTCATGATCGATTCCAACATTTTCCCCACTACTGATGTCAAGCTAACCGGTCGATAATTACCCGTTTTCTCTCTCCCTCCTTTTTTAAAAATTGGTGTTACATTAGCTACCCTCCAGTCCATGGGAACTGATTCAGAGTCGATAGACTGTTGGAAAATGATCACCAATGCATCCACTATTTCTAGCGCCACTTCCTTGAGCACTTGGGATGCAGACTATCAGGCCCCAGGGTTTATCGGCCTTCAATCCCATCAATTTCCCTAACACGATTTCCCGCCTAATAAGGATATCCTTCAGTTCCTCCTTCTCATTAGACCCACTGTCCCCTAGTACCTTCAGAAGATTATTTGTATCTTCCTTTGTGAAAACAGAACCAAAGTATTTAGGTGAAATTATAATGGGGAACAAAGAAATGGCAGAACAATTGGGAACCATTTCTTTGTTCCCCATTATAATTTCACCTAAATCCGACTGCAAGGGCCTACGTTTGTCTTTACTAATCTTTTACTCTTCACATATTTATAGAAGCTTTTGCAGTCAGTTTTTATATTCCCTGCAAGCTTCCTCTCGTACTCTATTTTCCCCCTCTTAATTAAACCCTTAGTCCTCCTCTGTTAAATTCTAAATTTCTCCCAGACCTCAGGTTTTTTGTTTTTTCTAGCCAATTTATATGCCTCTTCCTTGGCTTTAACACTTTCCTTAATTTCCTTTGTTAGCCATGGTTGAGCCACCTTCCCAGTTTTATTTTTACTCCAGACAGGGATGTACATTTGCTGAAGTTCATCCATGTGATCTTTAAATGTTTGCCATTGCTTATCCACCATCAACCCTTTTAGTATCGTTTGCCAGCCTATTCTAGCCAATTCACACCTCATACCGTCGAAGTTATCTTTCCTTAAGTTCAGGACCCTAGTTTCGAATTAACTTTGTCACTCTCCATCTTAATAAGGAATTCTACCATATTATGGTCACTTTTCCCCAAGGGGCCTCGCACAACAAGATTGCTAATTAGTCCCTTCTCATTACACATCACCCAGTCTAGGATGGCCAGCCCTCTGGTTGGTTCCTCAACATATTGGTCTAGAAAACCATCCCTAATACACTCCAGGAAATCCTCCTCCACCGCATTGCTACCAGTTAGGTTCGCCCAATCAATGTGTAGATTAAAGTCGCCCATGATTACTGCTGTACCTTTATTGCACACATCCCTTATTTCTTGCTTGATGCTGTCTCCAACCTCACTACTATTATTTAGTGGTCTATACACAACAACCACTAGCGTTTTCAGCCCTTTGGTATTCCGCAGCTCCACCCATACCAATTCCACATCATCCAGGCTAATGTCCTTCCTTACAATTGCATTGATTTCATCTTTAAACAGCAACGCCACCCCGCCTCCTTTTCCTTTCTGACTATCCTTCCTAAATGCTGAATACCCTTGGATGTTGAGTTCCCAGCCTTGGTCCCCCTGGAGCCATGTCTCCGTGATGCCAATCATCCACCTTATTCCGAATACTCCTCGCATTGAGGCACAGAGCCTTCAGGCTTGTTTTTTTAACACACTTTGCCCCTTTAGAATTTTGCTGTAATGTGGTCCTTTTTGTTTTTTGCCTTAGGTTTCTCTGCCCTCCACTTTTACTATTCTCCTTTCTATATTTTGCTTCTGCCTCCTTTTTATTTCCCTCTGTCTCCCTGCATAGGTTCCCATCCCCCTGCCATATTAGTTTAACTCCTCCCCAACAGCACTAGCAAACACTCCCCCTTGGATATTGGTTCCGGTCCTGCCCAGGTGCAGACCGTCCGGCTTCTACTGGTCCCACCTCCCCCAGAACCAGTTCCAATATCCCAGGAATTTGAATCGCTCCCTTCTGCACCACTCCTCAAGCCACGTATTCATCTGAGCTATCCTGCGGTTCTTGCTCTGACTAGCACGTGGCACTGGTAGCAATCCTGAGATTGCTAGTTTGAGGTCCTACTTTTTAATTTAGCTCCTAGCTCCCTAAATTCGCCTTGTAGGACCTCATCCCATTTTTTACCTATGTCATTGGTACCTATATGCACCACGACGACTGGCTTTTCACCCTCCCTTTTGAGAATGTCCTGCACCCGCTCCGAGACATCCTTGACCCTTACACCAGGGAGGCAACATACCATCCTGGAGTCTCGGTTTCGGCCATAGAAACGCCTATCTATTCCCCTTACAATTGAATCCCCTGTCACTATCGCTCTCCCACTCTTTTTCCTGCCCTCCTGTGTAGCAGAACCAGCCACGGTGCCATGAACTTGGCTGCTGCTGCTCCCCCCTGATGAGTTATCCCCCTCAACAGTACTCAAAGTGGTATATCTGTTTTGCAGGGGGATGACCGCAGGGGATCCCTGCACTACCTTCCTTGCACTGCTCTTCCTGTTGGTCTTCCATTCCCTATCTGGCTGTGTACCCTTTACCTGCGGTAAGACCAACTCACTAAACGTGCTATTCACGTCATTCTCAGCATCGTGCATGCTCCAGAGTGAATCCACCCGCAGCTCCAGTTCCGCAACGCGGTCCGTCAGGAGCTGGAGGCGGATACACTTTCCGCACACGTAGTCGTCAGGGACACCGGAGGCGTCCCTGATTTCCCACATGGTACAGGAGGAGCATAACACGTGTCCGAGCTCTCCTGCCATGACTTAACCCTTAGATACACTTAAATTGGCAACAATAGTGCTAAAAGTTACTCACTGATATAGAAGAGAAAAAAGAAAAACTACTCACCAATCACCAGCCAATCACTTACCCCCTTGGCTGTGACGTCACCTTTCTATTTCTTTCTACTTCTTTTTTGCCCTCTCCCTATAGCTGCACAGGCACACCTTTATAGGCCTCTCGCCGACCCCGGACTCACGTCTCTCCGATACACCTCCCGACTGCTGCCGCGTTGGGCCTTTATAGGCCTCTCGCCGACCCCGGACTCACGTCTCTCCGACACACCTCCCGACTGCTGCCACGTTGGGCCTTTATAGGCCTCTCGCCGACCCCGGACTCACGCCTCTCCGATACACCTCCCGACTGCTGCCGCGTTGGGCCTTTATAGGCCTCTCACCGACCCCGGACTCACGTCTCTCCGACACACCTCCCGACTGCCGCCGCGTTGGGCCTTTATAGGCCTCTCGCCGGCCCCGGACTCACGCCTCTCCGATACACCTCCAGACTGCCGCCACGTTGGGCCTTTATAGGCCTCTCACCGACCCCGGACTCACGTCTCTCCGACACACCTCCCGACTGCCGCCGCGTTGGGCCTTTATAGGCCTCTCGCCGGCCCCGGACTCACGCCTCTCCGATACACCTCCAGACTGCCGCCACGTTGGGCCTTTATAGGCCTCTCACCGACCCCGGACTCACGTCTCTCCGACACACCTCCCGACTGCCGCCACGTTGGGCCTTTATAGGCCTCTCGCCGACCCCGGACTCACATCTCTCCGACACACCTCCCGACTGCCGCCACGTTGGGCCTTTATAGGCCTCTCGCCGACCCCGGACTCACGCCTCTCCGATACACCTCCAGACTGCCGCCACGTTGGGCCTTTATAGGCCTCTCACCGACCCCGGACTCACGTCTCTCCGACACACCTCCCGACTGCCGCCACGTTGGGCCTTTATAGGCCTCTCACCGACCCTAGACTCACGCCTCTCCATGCACCTCCCGACTGCTGCTGCGTTGGGCCTTTATAGGCCTCTCACCGACCCTAGACTCACGCCTCTCGCCGACGCTGAATCACAACCCAAACCCGGCCAGTTCCGGTTTTAACGGAGGCAGGACGGAGGGCGGGCAGCCAAGCCACTCATAGGAGGTGGGTCGCCAATATAAATATTATAATGAGGCTGGCGTACCTCATGGTGATTGACCAGTTCAAATGTAACTCTGGCTGGTCAGGTTTCCCGGGACTCGAGCAACCCGCCGGCTAAAGTAAGGTGAGGGCTGCTGAAATCAGGACTTTCATGTCTTTCCACTTACTTGCTAGACCCAGCGTCCCTGCCTCACCCACTCACCCCCCACCACCGCCCCCCCCCCCCCCCAGACAATCGGATAATCCCTCGACGCTTCCGATCTCCCACCGACCTCCCCCGCCATCCCCGGGACCTCTGATCCACTCCCCAGCCCCGATCACCTTCCCGACCCTGAACCTCCAGCCACGATCCTCCTCCGGTCTCCAACTACCCAGCCCCCGATCCTCACTCCTCTCCGAGGCCAAGTGCCGCAGGCCTACCTGCCCGACAGCCCACCAGCCTCTCCAACCAGCCAGCGGGAAACAGTGCTTTGAAATGCTAATCAGACCCTGCCGTTAAATTCCATACCCCTGGCCCCCACTCCCTACCTGCCTCCAAATTAAAATTCTGGCCATGGTCTCTCCATTTGAAATAGAAGTTGAAATCAATAATGATTCTGAGCAGCTATCATCGCAACAGATCCCCTTTAGTCATTTTTCATTTAAGTAAATTGGTCAATTCCTTGAGGCTAAGTGTAATACTGTAATGTTCTAACTTTTTAATTTAAATTGTAAATTAAAGGTAAATTTAAAATAATTATCCTACACAGTGATTGCTTTATATCATTTAGGCCCATCTGGTGCATAGAGGCTTCTACACTGTGTCGTCCCAGTGACTCTGAGGATAACTGCACTCACCTGTGGTACTGGACCACATAACTCAGGAAAGCTTAATTCCTAGTCTGCGTTGCTGAGCTCAGCAGAGGTGGTTCTGAGGACACTACGGCTGACTTCAATGCCCCTGGCCACAGGAGTGGAAAACATCAACAAGTGGTCCTGAGCTGACCATTATCCAGTAACTCTTGCTGTTTTTTGATTATGCCTCCCTGAAACACTTCTACTTTGAAACATGTTGTTATTGTGTGAAGACGGTAGACAAACCGTTTTTTACGTATTTTGATAAACATTTACTTGTGCTTTTTATTTTTACAATGTACCTATCCCTTACATACGAACATAAGAAATAGGAGTAAGAGTAGGCCATTTGGCCCTTTGTTCCTGCTCCACCATTCAATAAGATCGTGGCTGATCCAATCTTGGCCTCAACTACACTTTCCTGCCTATTCCCCATAAGCTTTGACTGCCCCTGGAGTTCAAAAATCTTTCTATCTGCACCTTAAATATATTCAATGACCCCGCCTCCACAGCTCTCTGGGGCAAAGAATTCCACAGATTTATGACCCTCTGAGAGAAGAAATTCCTCCTCATCTCCATTTTAAATGGGTGACCCCTTATTTTGAAACTATGCCCCCTAGTTCTCGGTTCCCCCATGAGGGAAAACATCCTCTCTGCATCTACCCTGTCAATCCCCCTTAGACTCTTATATGTTTCAATAAGATCACTTCTCATTCTTCTAAACTTCAATGAGTATAGATAGGCCCAACCTGCTCAACCTTTCTTCATAAGACAGCCCCTTCATCTCAAGAATCAACCTCGTGAACTTTCTCTGAACTGCCTCCAATGCCGGTATATCCCTACATCCCTATATCCAGGCCAGGTCCAAGACCACCCCAACCTCTGTCGTCGAGCTACAGTACGCGGACGACGCCTGCGTCTACGCACATAGAGGCTGAACTCCAGGAAATAGTCGACGTATTTACTGAGGCGTATGAAAGCATGGGCCTTACGCTAAACATCCGTAAAACAAAGGTCCTCCACCAGCCTGTCCTCGCCGCACAGCACTGACCCCAGTCATCAAGATCCATGGCGCGGTCCTGGACAACGTAGACCATTTTCCATATCTCGGGAGCCTCTTATCAACAAGGGCAGGCATTGACGACGAGATCCAACACTGCCTCCAGTGCACCAGTGCAGCCTTCAGCTGCCTGAGGAAAAGGGTGTTTGAAGACGAGGACCTCAAAACCGCCACCAAGCTCATGGTCTACAGGGCTGTAGTAATAGCCACCCTTCTATATAGCTCAGAGACATGGACCATGTACAGCAGACACATCAAGTCACTGGAGAGATATCACCAACAATGTCTCTGCAAGATCCCCTGGGAGGACAGGCGCACCAACATCAGCGTCCTCGTCCAGGCCAACATCCCCAGCATTGAAGCACTGACCACACTTGATCAGCTCTGCTGGGCAGGCCACATTGTTCACATGCCTGACACAAGGCTCCCAAAGCAAACGCTCTACTCGGAACTCCTTCACGGCAAATGAGCCAAAGGTGGGCAGAGGAAACATTACAAGGACACCCTCAAAGCCTCCCTGATAAAGTGCGACATCCCCACTGACACCTGGGAGTCCCTGGCCAAAGACCACCCTAAGTGGAGGAATTGCATCCGAGAAGGCGCTGAGAACCTCAAGTCTCATCACCGAGGGCATGCAGAAAACAAGCGCAGGCAGCGGAAAGAGCACGCGGCAAACTAGTCCCACCCACCCCTTCCCTCAATGACTATCTGCCCAACCTGTGACAGAGTCTGTGATTCTCGTATTGGTCTGTTCAACCACCTAAGAACTCATTTTAAGAGCAGAAGCAAGTCCTCCACGATTCTGAGGGACTGCCTATGATGATCCCTACATGAATTCGGAACTGCTGGATAGTCAAACTTTCCTTAATTTGCAACTGCTGAGTTATATTGTGATTGTTTACATCTCAATACTTTTGGAATAAGTATTTGTCATAAAGACTTCCTTATGGAACTTACGTTGCAAAATCAGTTTTGACCTGTAGGTGGCTTTATTTTCAGTCTGACTCCAGCTACAGGTTCAGTGCAGCAGTTGATGCTGAGCTGTTATTGAATCCTATGTACACTTGCACCTCATCATTCTGAAGTTCAGTCCGCTATCATCTGTTTTTCGCCTGGCGACAAAGGTTAAAATTACATCCATGGTCTTTCAGGCAGGCTTTGAGAGTAATTATGTTATGTTTTTCCTGTAGACTTCAAAGATAAAGAATGAAGTTTGGATCATTTTTTGAGGTAAGTTTTGACAGCAAAAGTATTTTAAGAGATTTTTTTTACAGAAAGAGATGTAAAAACAGCGAAAAGGCAGACAGACAGAGGAAAACAGTGAGGCAAAGAGATAGAGGTAGAGAGAGAGAGGTAGGCAAAAAGAAAGTCAAAGAAAGACAGCAATAGACAGACAGTAGGTGAGTGAGGCAGGCAAAGAGGAAGAGAGACAGAGATAGTATTTGGGTAAATGAGGGAAAGAGAGACAAAGAGAAATGGATAGAGACTGCAAGCGAAATACATCATTTGCAGAGTACAGGCACAAAAGAGAGAAAGAAATACAGAGGAGAAAGAAATGGTGCGAGATGTACTGAAGAGAAGAGATATAATCAGGAGATTTACATAAAGGGAAAGTAAGGGAGTGTCTACGACATTCCCGATTTTAATCAGCAGCATATTTTTTAAATCTTCATGTTCTGCCTCTTTTAGCCTCAATCCAGCATTGAAGCAGGACTCTAGCTGGTTCCTCTAACAGCTGGTCATACAGTTGACAAGTGCTCATCTCACTGTCACTCTTTACAATTAGGTTTTGAACTAAATTACCAGTAATCTTCCCACTGCTTGAGCAGCTAGAACCAGCTTACAGTTAGGGCATTGGCTAGTAAGGTTATCTGGAGCTGAGACAGAAACACACATAGCTCTCATTAACAGTCTACCCCTCCACGTCCTATTAGCAAGTCAGGCTGGCCACAGAACTATCAACAACAGCCTGTAGTTCCATGGATATACCTGGCACATGAATCACATCACTGAATATGCCACAGAGGATCAAATTGGTTCCGATTTCTTATCACCAAAATGCCATCTTGGAACTAAAGAGTCTTCATGTACCTTCCCCTAAAAGGATAGTTATCAGATGGTCCTTAGACAGTTGTTAAATGCAGGTTAGAGCTTCCCTTAGGGTAGACAGAAGGTGCCGCGGTAGATCTCCTTGACCAGCATGACGAGAAAGAAAGACTTGCATTTATACAGCGCCTTTCAAGACCATCGGATGTCTGAAAGTGCTTTACAGCCAATGAAGTACTTTTGGCGTGTAGCCACTGTTGTAATGTAGGAAATGCTACAGCCAATTTGATAATGGCCAGAATATTTGTTTGTTTTAGTTATGGTGAGGGATAAATATTGGCCAGGGCACCGGGAGAACTCTTCTTCAAAATAGTGCCATGGGATCTTTTACGTGCACCTGAGAGAGCAGACAGGGCCTCGGTTTAATGTCTCATCCAAAGGACGGCACCTCTGACAGTGCTGCACTCCTTCAGCACTGCACTGGAGTGTCAGCCTAGATTTATGTTTTCAAGTGTCTAGAGTGGGACTTGAACCTTCTGACTCAGAGGCGAGTATGCTACCCACTGAGCCACAGCTGATCAGCAGCACAATATATCCTAAAGTGTGTCAGGGCATTGGCATCGTCCTTCTGAACATAGCATGGATGGGCACAAACCATACGCCATCAAATGGTGGCCCCACCAGTTAATGGTGCCGAGCTTCTGCAGCACTTGCTTGTCCCTTTACAAACAAATAAGATTAGGCACTGAACCCTGGATATGTGTGTATGTAAAGCTTTCCAGGAGCTATTGACCAAAGCCTCAGTGTTTCCTCATCAGTTATATCACAAATATCTTCAATATGGTGCGAAGACCTTGTGTTCCTCGCCATCTGGAAATCTATGAATATCCTTCCAGCTTAATAATTATCAATTTATTTTGCTACCTAAATCTTTTTATAGCTTTTTTTAAAAGCTAAGGTATGTCATTGCTACCATAGAAACCAAACGCGATCTCTCCCTGTATGGAATAAAATAGCTGCGCAATTTTACAATATTTATCATAATCACTCAAAATTGCTCATATTAAGCTCAGTATATTGGAGGTTTATGCTTGATATTATTTTGGAAAAACTTGCAACCAGGTATGGTATATTTATGTTCCTTTATAAAGTCTTTGGCAGGGATTTGTGGACAAATTGGGACTAGCTTATTGAAGCTATCTGAAGCATCGCTGTTCTATTATACATTTATAATCTCCATATTTTCTATTCATCTGCTGCTACTTTCAGCGGAACTATAGAAAGACTTAGTTTGACGACAGAGGATGGGACGGTCTTGGATCTAGCCTGGAGGCGCCGAAGGTTGAACAGGTTCCCACTGGTTCTATAGTTTAGTTCCACTCCAGCAGGGAGCTTGTTGAGCGTGAGGTGGAGCATTGCAGTGAGGTAAATCGAGAAGCGCATTGGTGCGATGAGGCAGCCCTGCTTGATCCCGGTCGTGGATTGGGTCTGTGGTGGTTCCGTTGGCCAGGATCACAGTTTGCATGTCGTCGTGGAGCAGGCAGAGGATGGTGACAAACTTTTAGTTTGACACCTGGGAATCCCTGGCTAAAGAGCGCCCTAAGTGGAGGAAGAGCATCTGGGAGGGCGCTGAGCACCTCAAGTCTCGTCGCCGAGAGCATGCAGAAAACAAGCGCAGGCAGCGGAAGGAGTGTGCAGCAAACCAGACTCCCCACCCACCCTTTCCTTCAACCACTGTCTGTCCCACCTGTGACAGAGACTGTAATTCCCGTATTGGACTGTACAGTCACCTGAGAACTCACTTTTATCGTGGAACCAAGTCTTCCTTGATTTCGAGGGACTGCCTATGATGATGATGAGAAAGACTTGCATTTATAAAGCACCTTTCAAATCCACTGGATGTCCCAAAATGCTGTACAGCCAATGAAGTATTTTTGAAGAGTAGTCACTGTTGTAATGTAGGAAATAGTAAGCCAACTTACACACACCAGGCTCCTACAAACAGCAATATCATGACCAAATAATCTGTTTTAGATGTTGATTGAGGGATAAATATTGGCTTAAACCCCAGGGATAACTCCCCTGCTCTTCTTCAAAGTAGTGCCGTGGGATCTTTTACATCCACCTGAGAGGGCAGATGGGACTTCGATTTAATGTCTCATCCTTAGAATGGCACCTCTGACAGTACAGCACTCCCTCACTGGAGTGTCAGCCTAGATTTTTGTGCTCAAGTGTCTAGAGTGCTCTGAAGTTTGATGATAAATCAATGCTGGCAAAGGAGAATTGAGTTGAGTAGAAACAGCATGGTATAGTGCATCTGCAACAGAAAGGACTTGCCTTTATATAGCGCCTTTCATGACCTGGGACATCCCAAAGTGCATGAAACACAAAAAGTTAGTATGCAAGTACAGCAAATAATCAGGAAGGCAAATGGAATATTGGCCTTTATTGCAAGGGAGATGGAGTATAAAAGCAGATAAGTCTTGCTATAACTGTACAGGTTACTGCTGGTGCCATGTGCTAATGAGTATAAGAATAGAAGGATAGAGAGGATGAACACGTGGCTGGAAAGTTGGTGTAGGAGGGAGGGCTTTAAATTCTTGAGGCATTGGGACCACTTCTGGGGGAGATGGGACCTGTACAAACTGGACTGGTTGCACCTCAACAGCGCCGGGACCAATATCCTCGTGGGGAGTTTTGCTAGTGCTGTTGGGGAGAGTTTAAACTAGCTTGGCAGGGGGATGGGAACCTGAGAACAAATTCAAAAGGGAAGGAAGTAAAGCAGAAATTGGATAGCAAGAATCCAGAAAGCGAATCTGTAAGACAGAGGAAACAAGGAGGTCTTCCTGTGCTGAATGGTATATACTTTAATGTAAGGAGTATAATGAATAAGACAGATGAGCTAAGAGCACAGGAAGGCACTTGGGAGTATGAAATTATAGTCATTACAGAAACATGGCTGAAAGAAGGGCAGGTTTGGCAGATCAATATTCCTAGCTACAGGCTTTTTAGACAAGATAGAGGGGGGGTGGAGTAAAAAAGGGGGGAGGGGTTGCAGTACTGATTAAAGAAACTATTACAGCGGTGAGGGATGAGATGTTAGAGGGATCATCAAATGAGGCCATATGGGTCGAATTGAAAAATAAAAAAGGGGTGATCACACTGCTGGGCGTGTATTATAGACCCCCAAACAGTGGGAGGAAGATAGAGGAGCAAATATGTAGGCAAATTGCTGTGAAGTCCAAAAACCATAGGGTAGTAATAGTAGGGGATTTTAACTATCCAAATATTGATTGGGATAAATTTAGTGTGAAACATAGAAACATAGAAAATAGGTGCAGGAGTAGGCCATTCGGCCCTTCTAGCCTGCACCGCCATTCAATGAGTTCATGGCTGAACATTCAACTTCAGTACCCCATTCCTGCTTTCTCGCCATACCCCTTGATCCCCCTAGTAGTAAGGACCTCATCTAACTCCTTTTTGAATATATTTAGTGAATTGGCCTCAACAACTTTCTGTGGTAGAGAATTCCACAGGTTCACCACTCTCTGGGTGAAGAAGTTCCTCCGCATCTCGGTCCTAAATGGCTTACCCCTTATCCTTAGACTGTGACCTCTGGTTCTGGACTTCCCCAACATTGGGAACATTCTTCCTGCATCTAACCTGTCTAACCCCGTCAGAATTTTAAATGTTTCTATGCGGTCCCCTCTCATTCTTCTGAACTCCAGTGAATACAAGCCCAGTTGATCCAGTCTTTCTTGATAGGTCAGTCCCGCCATCTCGGGAATCAGTCTGGTGAACCTTCGCTGCACTCCCTCAATAGCAAGAATGTCCTTCCTCAGGTTAGGAGACCAAAACTGTACACAATACTCCAGGTGTGGCCTCACCAATGCCCTGTACAACTGTAGCAACAGCTCCCTGCCCCTGTACTCAAATCCCCTTGCTATGAAGGCCAACATGCCATTTGCTTTCTTAACCGCCTGCTGTACCTGCATGCCAACCTTCAATGACTGATGTACCATGACACCCAGGTCTCTTTGCACCTCCCCTTTTCCTAATCTGTCACCATTCAGATAATAGTCTGTCTCTCTGTTTTTACCACCAAAGTGGATAACCTCACATTTATCCACATTATACTTCATCTGCCATGCATTTGCCCACTCACCTAACCTATCCAAGTCGCTCTGCAGCCTCACAGCATCCTCCTCGCAGCTCACACTGCCACCCAACTTAGTGTCATCCGCAAATTTGGAGATACTACATTTAATCCCCTCATCTAAATCATTAATGTACAGTGTAAACAGCTGGGGCCCCAGCACAGAACCTTGCGGTACCCCACTAGTCACTGCCTGCCATTCTGAAAAGTACCCATTTACTCCTACTCTTTGCTTCTCAATCCATGTCAGTACACTACCCCCAATCCCATGTGCTCTAACTTTGCACATCAATCTCTTGTGTGGGACCTTGTCGAACGCCTTCTGAAAGTCCAAATATACCACATCAACTGGTTCTCCCTTATCCACTCTACTGGAAACATCCTCAAAAAATTCCAGAAGATTTGTCAAGCATGATTTCCCTTTCACAAATCCATGCTGACTTGGACCTATCATGTCACCTCTTTCCAAATGCACTGCTATGACATCCTTAATAATTGATTCCATCATTTTACCCACTACCGATGTCAGTCAGGCTGACCGGTCTATAATTCCCTGTTTTCTCTCTCCCTTTTTTAAAAAGTGGGGTTACATTGGCTACCCTCCACTCCATAGGAACTGATCCAGAGTCAATGGAATGTTGGAAAATGACTGTCAACGCATCCACTATTTCCAAGGCCACCTCCTTAAGTACTCTGGGATGCAGTCCATCAGGCCCTGGGGATTTATCGGCCTTCAATCCCATCAATTTCCCCAACACAATTTCCCGACTAATAAGGATTTCCCTCAGTTCCTCCTCCTTACTAGACCCCCCGACCCCTTTTATAACCGGAAGGTTGTTCGTGTCCTCCTTCGTGAATACCGAACCAAATTACTTGTTCAATTGGTCCGCCATTTCTTTGTTCTCCGTTATGACTTCCCCTGATTCTGACTGCAGCGGACCTATGTTTGTCTTTACTAATCTTTTTCTCTTTACATATCTATAGAAACTTTTGCAATCCGTCTTAATGTTCCCTGCAAGCTTCTTCTCATACTCCATTTTCCCTGCCCTAATCAAACCCTTTGTCCTCCTCTGCTGAGTTCTAAATTTCTCCCAGTCCCCAGGTTCGCTGCTATTTCTGGCCAATTTGTATGCCACTTCCTTGGCTTTAATACTATCCCTGATTTCCCTTGATAGCCACGTTTGAGCCACCTTACCTTTTTTATTTTTATGCCAGACAGGAATGTACAATTGTTGTAGTTCATCCATGCGGTCTCTAAATGTCTGCCATTGCCCATCCACAGTCAACCCCTTCAGTATCATTCGCCAATCCATCCCAGCCAATTCACGCCTCATACCTTCAAAGTTACCCTTCTTTAAGTTCTGGACCATGGTCTCTGAATTAACTGTTTCATTCTCCATCCCAATGCAGAATTCCACCATATTATGGTCACTCTTCCGCAAGGGGCCTCGCACAACGAGATTGCTAATTAATCCTCTCTCATTACATAACACCCAGTCTAAGATGGCCTCCCCCCTAGTTGGTTCCTCGACATATTGGTCTAAAAAACCATCCCTTATGCACTCCAGAAAATCCTCCTCCACCGTATTGCTTCCAGTTTGGTTAGCCCAATCTATGTGCATATTAAAGTCACCCATTATAACTGCTGCACCTTTATTGCACGCACCCCTAATTTCATGTTTGATGCCCTCCCCAACATCACTACTACTGTTTGGAGGTCTGTACACAACTCCCACTAACGTTTTTTGCCCTTTGGTGTTCTGCAGCTCTACCCATATAGATTCCACATCATCCAAGCTAATGTCCTTCCTAACTATTGCCTTAATCTCCTCCTTAACCAGCAATGCTACCGCACCTCCTTTTCCTTTTATTCTATCCTTCCTGAATGTTGAATACCCCTGGATGTTGAGTTCCCAGCCCTGATCATCCTGGAGCCACGTCTCCGTAATCCCAATCACATCATATTTGTTAACATCTATTTGCACAGTTAATTCATCCATCTTATTGTGGATACTCCTTGCATTAAGACACAAAGCCTTTAGGCTTGTTTTTTTAACACCCTCTGTCCTTTTAGAATTTTGCTGTACAATGGCCCTTTTTGTTCTTTGCCTTGGGTTTCTCTGCCCTCCACTTTTCCTCATCTCCTTTCTGTCTTTTGTTTTTGCCTCCTTTTTGTTTCCCTCTATTTCCCTGCATTGGTTCCCATCCCCCTGCCATATTAGTTTAACTCCTCCCCAACAGCACTAGCAAACACTCCCCCGAGGACATTGGTTCCGATTCTGCCCAGGTGCAGACCGTCCGGATTGTACTGGTCCCACCTCCCCCAGAACCGGTTCCAATGCCCCAGGAATTTGAATCCCTCCCTGCTGCACCATTGCTCAAGCCACGTATTCATCTGAGCTATCCTGCGATTCCTACTCTGACTAGCACGTGGCACTGGTAGCAATCCCGAGATTACTACTTTTGAGGTCCTACTTTTTAATTTAGCTCCTAGCTCCTTAAATTCATTTCATAGGAACTCATCCCTTTTTTTACCTATGTCATTGGTACCAACGTGCACCACGACAACTGGCTGTTCTCCCTCCCTTTTTAGAATGTCCTGCACCCGCTCCGAGACATCCTTGACCCTTGCACCAGGGAGGCAACATACCATCCTGGAGTGTCGGTTGCGGCCGCAGAAACGCCTATCTATTCCCCTTACAATTGAATCCCCTATCACTATCGCTCGCCCACTCTTTTTCCTGCCCTCCTGTGCAACAGAGCCAGCCACGGTGCCATGAACTTGGCTGCTGCTGCCCGCTCCTGATGAGTCATCCCCCTCAACAGCACTCAAAGCAGTGTATCTGTTTTGCAGTGGGATGACCACAGGGGACCCCTGCACTACCTTCCTTGCACTACTCTTCCTGCTGGTCTTCCATTCCCTCGCTGGCTGTGGACCCTTCTCCTGCGGTAAGACCAACTCGCTACACGTGATACTCACGTCATTCTCAGCATCGTGGATGCTCCAGAGTGAATCCACCTTCAGCTCCAACTCCGCAACGCGGACCGTCAGTAGCCGGAGGTGGACACACTTCCCGCACATGTAGTCGTCAGAGACACTGGTGTTGTCCCCGTGTTCCCACATGGTACAGGAGGTGAAGGGTACAGAGGGTGCGGAATTCTGGAAATGCATTCAAGAGAACTTTTTTAGTCAGTATGTAGCAAACCCAACACGAGAGGGGGCGGTATTGGATTTCGTTTTGGGGAATAAAGCTGGGCAGGTTGAAGGGGTATTAGTGGGAGAGCACTTGGGTGCCAGTGACCATATTTCAGTCAGATTCAAGTTGGTTATGGATAAGGACAAGGATAGGCCTGGAATAAAAGTGCCGAATTGGGGAAAAGCTAATTTTGCTAAGTTAAGGAGTGATTTAGCCATAGTGGACTGGAAACAGCTACTTGTGGGTAAATCCATGTCAGAACAGTGGGAGGCATTTAAGGAGGAGATCCGGAAGGCTCAGGCCAAATATGTGCCCTTAAAGAAAAAGGCTGGGAAAAATAATTCTAGAGCTCCCTGAATGTCTAGGGACTTACAGGAGAGGATTAAGAAAAAAAGGGATGCTTATATACCATATACCAACAGCTAAATACTACAGAATCTTTAGAGGAATATAGAAAGTTAAGAGGCAAAATTAAGAAGGATATTCGGAATGTTAAGAGACAGCACGAGAAATTATTGACCAGTAAAATTGAGGAAAACCCTAAGATGTTCTATAAATATATTAAGAGTAAGAGTGTAACTAAAGAAAGGGTAGGGCCTATTAGAGTCCATGAGGGTAATCTTTGTGTGCAGGCGGGAGATGTTGGTAAGATTCTTAATAAATACTTTGCATCTGTTTTCACAAAAAAAAGAGGCAATGCAGATACTGCTATCGAGGAGGAGTGTGATATTCTGGATGAAATAAATATAGTGAGAGAGGAAGTATTAAGGGGTTTCGCAGCTTTGAAAGTAGATAAGTCCCCAGGCCCGGATGAAATGCATTCCAGGCTGTTGAGCAAAGTAAAAGAGGAAATGGCAGAGGTCATGACCATCATTTTCCAGTCCTCTTTGGGTCTGGGCATGGTGCCAGAGGATTGGAGGACTGCTAATGTTGTACCCTTGTTTAAGAAGGGAGAAAGGGATAGGCCGAGTAATTACAGGTCTGTCAGCCTAACCTCAGTGGTGGGAAAATTATTGGAAAAAGTCCTGAAAGTCAGGATAAAACTACATTTAGAAAGGCAAGTATTAATTAGGGACAGTCAGCACAGGTTTGTTAAGGGAAGATCATGTTTGACTAACCTGATTGAATTTTTTGAGGAGGTAACCAAGAGGGTTGATGAGGGTAGTGCATACAATGTAGTATATGAACTTTAGCAAAGCTTTTGATAAGGTCCCGCATGGTAAACTGGTCATGAAGGTTAAAGCCCATGGGATCCAGGGCAAAGTGGCAAGTTGGATCCAAAATTGGCTTGGAGGTAGGAAGCAAAGGCTAATGATTGATGGATGTTTTTGTGACTGGAAGGATGTTTCGAGTGGGGTTCCGCAGGGCTCACTACTGGGTCCCTTGCTTTTAGTGGTAAATATCAATGATTTAGATTTGAATATAGGGAGTATGATTAAGAAGTTTGCAGACGAAACTAAAATTGACATGTCGGTTAATAATGAAGAGGAAAGTCATGGGCTGCAGGAGGATATCAATCTACTAGTCAGGTGGGCAGAGCAGTGGCAAATGGAATTTAAATCAGAGACGTGTGAGATGATGCACTTTGGGAGGGCTAATAAGGAAAGGGTATACACATTAAGCGGTCATACTCTTAATAGTGTAGATGAACAAAGGGACCTTGGAGTGCTTGTCCACATATCCCTGAAAGTAGCAGGCCAGGTGGATAAGGTGGTTAAGAAGGCATACGAAATGCTTGCCTTTATTGGCCGAGGCATAGAATATCAGAGCAGGGAGGTTATGCTTAAATTGTATAATACTTTGGTTAGGTCACAGCTGGAGTACTGCGTGCAGTTCTGGTCACCGTATTATAGGAAGGATGTGATTGCACTAGAGAGGGTGCAGAGATTTACTAGGATGCTGCCTGGAATGGAGAATCTTAGTTATGAGGACAGATTGGATAGGCTGGATTTGTTCTCATTGGAACAGAGGAGTTTGAGAGGAGACCTCACTGAGGTGTACAAAATATTGAGGGGCCTGGACATAGTGGATAGTCAGGGCTTATTTCCATTGGTGGAAGGGTCTATTACGAGGGGCATAGAAACATAGAAACATAGAAACATAGAAAATAGGTGCAGCAGCAGGCCATTCAGCCCTTCTAGCCTGCACCGCCATTCAATGAGTTCATGGCTGAACATGAAACTTCAGTACCCCCTTCCTGCTTTCTCGCCATAACCCTTGATCCCCCGAGTAGTAAGGACTTCATCTAACTCCCTTTTGAATATATTTAGTGAATTGGCCTCAACTACTTTCTGTGGTAGAGAATTCCACAGGTTCACCACTCTCTGGGTGAAGAAGTTTCTCCTCATCTCGGTCCTAAATGGCTTATCCCTTATCCTCAGACTGTGACCCCTGGTTCTGGACTTCCCCAACATTGGGAACATTCTTCCTGCATCTAACCTGTCTAAACCCGTCAGAATTTTAAATGTTTCCATGAGGTCCCCTCTCATTCTTCTGAACTCCAGTGAATACAAGCCCAGTTGATCCAGTCTTTCTTGATAGGTCAGTCCCGCCATCCCGGGAATCAGGCTGGTGAATCTTCGCTGCACTCCCTCAATAGCAAGAATGTCCTTCCTCAAGTTAGGAGACCAAAACTGTACACAATACTCCAGGTGTGGCCTCACCAAGGCCCTGTACAACTGTAGCAACACCTCCCTGCCCCTGTATTCAAATCCCCTCGCTATGAAGGCCAACATGCCATTTGCTTTCTTAACCGCCTGCTGTACCTGCATGCTAATCTTCAATGACTGATGTACCATGACACATAGGTCTCGTTGCACCTTCCCTTTTCCTAATCTGTCACCATTCAGATAATAGTCTGTCTCTCTGTTTTTACCACCAAAGTGGATAACCTCACATTTATCGACATTATACTTCATCTGCCATGCATTTGCCCACTCACCTAACCTATCCAAGTCACTCTGCAGCCTAATAGCATCCTCCTCGCAGCTCACACTGCCACCCAACTTAGTGTCACCCGCAAATTTGGAGATACTGCATTTAATCCCCTCGTCTAAATCATTAATGTACAATGTAAACAGCTGGGGCCCCAGCACAGAACCTTGCGGCACCCCACTAGTCACTGCCTGCCATTCTGAAAAGTACCCGTTTACTCCTACTCTTTGCTTCCTGTCTGACAACCAGTTCTCAATCCATGTCAGCACACTACCCCCAATCCCATGTGCTTTAACTTTGCACATTAATCTCTTGTGTGGGACCTTGTCGAAAGCCTTCTGAAAGTCCAAATATACCACATCAACTGGTTCTCCTTTGTCCACTTTACTGGAAACATCCTCAAAAAATTCCAGAAGATTTGTCAAGCATGATTTCCCTTTCACAAATCCATGCTGACTTGGACCTATCATGTCACCATTTTCCAGATGCACTGCTATGACATCCTTAATAATTGATTCCATCATTTTACCCACTACTGAGGTCAGGCTGACCGGTCTATAATTTCCTGTTTTCTCTCTCCCTCCTTTTTTAAAAAGTGGGGTTACATTGGCTACCCTCCACTCCATAGGAACTGATCCAAGGCCACCTCCTTAAGTACTCTGGGATGCAGTCCATCAGGCCCTGGGGATTTATCGGCCTTCAATCCCATCAATTTCCCCAACACAATTTCCCGAC
Organism: Pristiophorus japonicus; assembly: GCF_044704955.1. Lineage (NCBI taxonomy): Eukaryota > Metazoa > Chordata > Chondrichthyes > Pristiophoridae > Pristiophorus > Pristiophorus japonicus. The sequence continues at coordinate 26,649,497 of NC_091991.1, forward strand.
TAATAAAGATTTCCCTCAGTTCACCCTCTGACCCCTTTTATATCCGGAAGGTTGTTTGTATCCTCCTTAGTACTTGTTCAATTTACTGCCATTTCTTTGTTCCCCGTTATGACTTCCCCTGATTCTGACTGCAGAGGACCTACGTTTGTCTTTACTAACCTTTTACTCTTTACATACCTATAGAAACTTTTGCAATCCGCCTTAATGTTCCCTGCAAGCTTCTTCTCGTACTCCATTTTCCCTGCCCTAATCAAACCCTTTGTCCTCCTCTGCTGAGTTCTAAATTTCTCCCAGTCCCCAGGTTCGCTGCTATTTCTGGCCAATTTGTATGCCACTTCCTTGGCTTTAATACTATCCCTGATTTCCCTAGATAGCCACGGTTGAGCCACCTTCCCTTTTTTATTTTTACGCCAGACAGGAATGTACAATTGTTGTAATTCATCCATGCGGTCTCTAAATGTCTGCCATTGCCCATCCACAGTCAACCCCCTAAGTATCATTCGCCAATCTATCCTAGCCAATTCACGCCTCATACCTTCAAAGTTACCCTTCTTTAAGTTCTGGACCATGGTCTCTGAATTTATTGTTTCATTCTCCATCCTAATGCAGAATTCCACCATATTATGGTCACTCTTCCCCAAGGGGCCTCGCACAATGAGATTGCTAATTAATCCTCTCTCATTACACAACACCCAGTCTAAGATGGCCTCCCCCCTAGTTGGTTCCTCAACATATTGGTCTAGAAAACCATCCCTTATGCACTCCAGGAAATCCTCCTCCACCGTATTGCTTCCAGTTTGGCAAGCCCAATCTATGTGCATATTAAAGTCACCCATTATAACTGCTACACCTTTATTGCATGCACCCCTAATTTCCTGTTTGATGCCCTCCCCAACATCCCTTTTACTGTTTGGAGGTCTGTACACAACTCCTACTAACGTTTTTTGCCCTTTGGTGTTCTGCAGCTCTACCCATATAGATTCCACATCATCCAAGCTAATGTCTTTCCTAACTATTGCATTAATCTCCTCTTTAACCAGCAATGCTACCGCACCTCCTTTTCCTTTTATTCTATCCTTCCTGAATGTTGAATACCCCTGGATGTTGAGTTCCCAGCCCTGATCATCCTGGAGCCACGTCTCCGTAATCCCAATCACATCATATTTGTTAACATCTATTTGCACAATTAATTCATCCACCTTATTGCGGATACTCCTTGCATTAAGACACAAAGCCTTCAGGCTTGTTTTTTTAACACCCTTTGTCCTTTTAGAATTTTGCTGTACAGTGGCCCTTTTTGTTCTTTGCCTTGGGTTTCTCTGCCCTCCACTTTTCCTCATCTCCTTTCTGTCTTTTGCTTTTGCCTCCTTTTTGTTTCCCTCTGTCTCCCTGCATTGGTTCCCATCCCCCTGCCATATTAGTTTAAATCCTCCCCAACAGCACTAGCAAACACTCCCCCTAGGACATTGGTTCCGGTCCTGCCCAGGTGCAGACCATCCGGTTTGTACTGGTCCCACCTCCCCCAGAACCGGTCCCAATGCCTCAGGAATTTGAATCCCTCCCTGCTGCACCACTGCTCAAGCCACGTATTCATCTGCGCTATCCTGCAATTCCTACTCTGACTATCACGTGGCACTGGTAGCAATCCCGAGATTACTACTTTTGAGGTCCTACTTTTTAATTTAGCTCCTAGCTCCTTAAATTCTTTTCGTAGGACCTCATCCCTTTTTTTACCTATGTCGTTGGTACCAATGTGCACCACGACAACTGGCTGTTCTCCCTCCCATTTCAGAATGTCCTGCACCCGCTCCGAGACATCCTTGACCCTTGCACCAGGGAGGCAACATACCATCCTGGAGTCTCGGTTGCGGCCGCAGAAATGCCTATCTATTCCCCTCACCATTGAATCCCCTATCACTATTGCTGTCCCACTCTTTTTCCTGCCCTCCTGATCACCTGGATAGTTTTAAGGTGGTTGCTGGAAGGTTTTAGAGGGGATTTGAGAGGGGTCTTCTTCATGCAGAGGGTGGTAGGGATCTGGGACTTGCTGCCTGGAAGAGTGGTGGATGCAGAAACCTTCACCACTTTTAAGAGATGGTTGGATGGGCACTTAAAGAGCTGGTAATTGGGATTAGACTGGATGACCTTTTGTTGGACGGCGCAGATATAATAGTAAGTACTGCAGGGAATAGAATACAGCCAGGGTGATCTCCTGGACCAATTTTGATCACCTGGATGGTTCGGAGAAGAATTTTCCAAGATTTTTTCTCCCAAAATTGGCCTGGGTTTTTATCTGGTTTTTGCCTCTCCCAGGAGATCACATGGCTCCGGTTGGGGTGGAGTGTAGAATGCTTCAGTATAAGGGGTGTCGCAGTTGTGTGAGGTGGACTGGCTGGGCTGGGTGCTCTTTGCCTTTCCGTCATTGTTCATAGGTTTATATGTAACCTTTAGGGCTGCTGACCAAGGATTGTGCGGCTCTTTGTCAGCCGGCGTGGGCACAATGGGCCGAAATGGCCTCCTTCTGCGCTGTAAATTTCTATGTTTCCATGTTTCTATGTATTGGTGAGGCTACACCTAGAGTACTGCATACAGTTTTGGTCTCCATACTTGAGAAAGGATATACTTGCATTGGAAGCAGTTCAGAGAAGGTTCAGTAGGTTGATTCCGGAGATGAGGGGTTTGACTTAGGTTGAATAGATTGGGCCTATACGCATTAGAGTTCAGAAGAATGAGTGGTGATCTTATCGAAACGAAAAAGATAATGAGAATACTCGACAAGGTGGATGCAGTGAGGATATTTCCACTCATAGGGGAATCTAGAACTAGGGGACATAGTATCAGAATAAGGGGCTGCACATTTAAAACTGAGTTGAGGAGGAATTTCTTCGCTCAGAGGGTTGTAAATCTGTGGAATTTTCTGCCCCAGAGAGCTGTGGAGGCTGGATCATTGAATATATTTAAGGCGGAGATAGACAGATTTTTAAGCGATAAGCGAATAAAGAGTTACGGAGAGCGGGCAGTGAGGTGGAGCTAAATCCATGATTAGATCAGCCATGATATAATTAAATGGCGGAGCAGGCTCGAGGGGCCAAATGGCCTATTCCTGTTCCTATTTCTTATGATCTTATGTTCAAAGATCATTTAAAGTCAATTAAGTACTTTTGAAGTGTCGTTACTGTTGTAATACAAGCAAATGTGGCAGCCAATTTGCAAACAGCAAGGTCCCACAAACAGCAATGAGATAATGACCAGATTAAGGGCCCAAGTTTCCACATCATTTGCGCCTGATTTTTAGGAGCAACTGGTGGAGAACGGACTATCTTAGAAATCGCAATTCTCCACATTTTTTTTTGTGCAGTTCTAGTCAGGTAGAACAGTTCTACTTTGGAACAGAATTTTTTCTTCAAAAGGGGGCATGTCCGGCCACTGACGCCTGATTTGAAAGTTTCCACAGTGAAAACGTACTCCAAACTAAAGTAGAATGGAGCAAGTGAAGATTTTTGTAGAACTGAAAAAACCTGTTCTACACATTAAAAAATCAGGCGCAGGTTACAAATTAGGCGTCCAGAACGAGGTGGTGGGGGGGAAGGGAAGTCATTAAATTCTATAATAAATCCTTATTTATACTTATACAAATATTATACAAATAAATCCAACCTGAATAAACATTTATAAGCAAAGAAAAGATTAAATAAACCATCTTCCTACCTGTGTGAAAGTGCTTCAGGCAGGCCTTTCGGGACCGAAGGCTGAACGAGCCGGCCCGAGAAGGCCCGTCCCCAGCACCAGATTTACAGGTAGGTGGCATTGGGTTGGGTCGGGTCAGGGAGGTTCGGTTCGGGTCGGGGGGGAGGGAGAGGGGGAGAGGGAGGGGGGGGAGAGGGAGAGAGGGAGGGGGGGAGAGGGAGAGAGGGAGGGGGGGAGAGAGGGGGGGAGGGAGGGGTAGAGAGAGAGAGGGGGAGGGAGTGGGAGGGGGGAGGGGGAGAGAGTGAGAGGGGGGGAGGGGGGGAGAGAGAGAGAGGGGGGGAGGGGGGAGAGAGAGAGAGGGAGGGAGGGAGAGAGGGGGGGAGGGAGGGGTGGGGAGGGAGTGGGAGGGGGGGAGGGGGAGAGAGAGAGAGGGGGGGAGGGGGGGGGAGAGAGAGAGAGGAGGGGAGGGGGGAGAGAGAGAGAGGGGGGGAGGGAGGGAGGAGGTCAGGTCGGATCCAGTCCGGGAGCGGGAGTCGGGTCGGGTCAGGTCCAGTGTGGGGGGGGGGGTCGGGTCGGGTCGGGTCGGGGGGCAGGAGCGCGGGTCGGGTTGGGTCCAGTCGGGGGGGCGGGGAGCGGGAACAGGAGCGCAGGTCGGGTCGGGTCCAGTCGGAGGGGCGGGGGGCGGGGAGCGGGAACAGGAGCGCGGGTCGGGTCGGGTCGGGTCAGTCGGGGGGGGGAGGCGGGGACGCAGGTGTCGGGTCTGGTCCGGAGGCAGGGGGGGCGGGGAGCGGGTGTCGGGTCTGGTCCGGAGGCAGGGGGAGGGGGCGGGTGTCGGGTCTGGTCCGGAGGCAGAGGGGGGGGGAGCAGGTGTCGGGTCTGGTCCGGAGGCAGGGGGGTGCAGGGAGCGAGTGTCTGGTCTGGTCGGGGGGGGGGAGCAGGAGCTGGCCGTGGGAGGAGCCTTATTCACGCAGCCCCAGTGAGGCCATTCGGCCAGGGCTAGGGGCTGCGTGCTTCGGGCCCCTCCCACACAGTTCAGCGCCTGGAGCTACTGCACTTGCGTGCCGACTGTAGCGCGCATGTGCAGAGGTCCCGGCACTGTCTTCAGCGCAGGGACCTGGCTCCGCCCCCCCACAGCTCGTGCTGGCTGCGCCGAGGGCCAGAGGACCTGCAGGTAGGTGGAGAATACCGAGGATTTTTTTAGGCGCACTTTGTGGCACGAAAAACGGGCGTCCAGGTCGGGCCTGCGCCGTTCTAGGCGTGTGTGGAAACTTGGGCCCAATGTTTTTTTTAGTAATGTTGGTTGAGGGATAAATACTGGCCAGGACACCAGCAAAACTCACGTGCTCTTCTTGGAAATAGTGTCATGGGATCTTTTGCATTCACCTGAGGGGGCAGACTGGTACCCAATTTAACATCTCCTCCAAAAGACTGTGTAGCACTCCCTCAGTACTGCACTAAAGTGTTTGCCTGGATTATGTGCTCACACCTATATAGCTTGAACCCATAACCTCTGACTCAGAGGCGTGTGCTACCACTAAGCCAAGGTTGACAGAAGACTAACATGTTTTATGTCAGTTGCGGCTTAGTTAATAGCATTCTTGTCTCTTAGTCAGAATGTTGTGGGTTCATGTTCTGGAGACTTGCTAACACTCTAGGGTAGTATTGAGGGAGTGCTGTACTGTTGGAGATGTTAAACCAAGGCTCTGTCTGCTCTCTCAGGTGGCCGTTAAAGATCCCATGGCACTATTTTGAAGAAGAGCAGGGGAGTTATCACTGGTTTCCTGACCAATATTTATCCCTCAATCAACATCAACTTAAAAACAGATTATCTGGTCATTATCATATTGTTGTTTGTGGGAGCTTGTTGTGTGCAAATTGGCTGCCGTGTTTCCTACATTACATCAGTGACTGTGCTTCATTGGCTGTAAAGCACTTTGGGACATCCTGAGGTTTGAAAGGTGCTATATAAATGCAAGTCCTTTTTAAACCACTGACTCAAGAGGCGAGAGTCACAAGACTGATAGAAAGGAAAATTGTTCTGGCCTGCAAAATAGAGCAAAAATACTGAAAGATGTTGGAAATCTGAAACAAGCAGAGAAAATGCAGGAAACACTCAATAGGTCCGGCCGCTTCTGTGGAGGGAGCAGAGGGATTACGTTTTGGGTACAGACAATAGGTATTTGCTTTCCATTTAGATCACAAATCAGATACATCAATAATATATTTGATAGGTATTCCTCAATTTATCCTTATTTTATGAGTTAGAACATAATTATTTTTAAAGTGACAAACATTTGGAGATGACGTTAACCGTGACCACTTTGTTTTTGGTTAGCAAGGCAAGTAATGCGGCAATGCGAAAGTTTACAGTTTCAGAAGCTGAACAAAAGTTCAGACATAAGCAATGGGGAGGCTGAATTTTAGCATTGTGTGAAATCAAAAGTTGCGTTCAAAAGACCATTAAAAAGGCGCTGGCCCGGAATTTACGCTCAGCGGCGAAGCGAAGACGTTCGGCCACGGGCCCCGGTATGCTTCGCACAAAGGTCTCGCAATCCCTGTGGCGAGAAGTTCGAGTTTTCCGCCGCGCAATTGAAATCGGCCACGTATAGTAGGGATCCCATAGTGCGAGCTGCTGTGATGCCAGTGCGCCGTCATCAGGACCGTGAATTCCCGACCTTTGTGTCAGAGCTCTGTATCCCCTTTGGCAGCTGACTCAAAATCACTCCTGCAAGTTTAAGTGTCAGTGGACAGGCACTCGGCACTGACACAAAGGGCTGCAGTGTAAATGCTGACTAACCAAATCACAACCCAAAAATACAATTGTACACATGAAACATCTTTACGTCATTTTTGCTAACAAAGTACAATACCCTAAATTAAATCCTCTTATATAGCTAGTTCACAGTTGAATATAATTATTGCTAACTCAAGGAGGCGACTGAATCAGTGTACCTTATCCGGAATTCGCCTCGCTCCGGTTTAACCTGCTCGCCCCGCACTGTTAGAAGTTCAGGGGAAGTGTGTCGGTTATCTGCAGTGGGACCTTTCGGATGCATTGATCGCAAGGAAGTTTCACATATTTTTATTTCAGATATACTGTCGCACGGTGCCGCTGTGAAGGCGGCGCTTGCAATTGACATTTAGAAATTGAACGCTCGCAATGAACATGTTTGCCCGAGAACTCGAGTCAGTGAGGATTGCAGAGAATTGGGGAATAATAGAAAGTGCGCCTTCATTCTTTTTTTAAAAGATATATTATGGAAGTACATCTTGTCTCGGGGTAAAGCCAGGGTCTGCTGGGGGGCGGTGTGATCTCCCCGCTCCCATTCATGTTGGACTTGGGTTAAGGTGAATCTGGGAGGTGGATTCCCCTCCCTTACCTCTCGAGCATGCATGACGTGGGCCAATGGGTAAAGAGCTCGATTGCTGTTTGGGAGGCAGGGACATTCATTCAATGCCGGTTTGAGGCAGCAGGGGAGTGGCTCCAGAGATGATCGCAGCTGCCTCGTGGATCTCCTCGGGAACCTCGCTGGGGAGATGGACGGTCAAGGCTGGGGCAGTGAGCGCCCGCTGAACCTGAGCCAGGGCGGTGCAGCCCTCTCTCAGCGGCTGGGCGTGTGGAGCCTTGGCCAGTCGCTGGCTCTGGTGCTGATGGTGCTCCTCACCGGGCTGGGCATCGCCGGCAACCTGGGGGTGATCGCCGTGATCCTGAAGACCCCGCCGCTCAAGAAGTTCCTTTTCGTCCTGCACCTGTGCTTGGTGGACCTGCTGTCCGCCCTCATCCTCATGCCCCTGGGCATGGTGTCCAGCGCTGGTCTGCTGGCCGGCGGCACCGCCCTGTGCCGGACCTACAGGTCCCTGGCCATCTGCCTGAGCGGCGTCTCCGTCCTCACCACGGCGGCCATCAATGTCGAGCGCTACTACTACATCGTGCACCCGCTGAGATACGAGGTGAAGATGACCATGGGGCTGGCCGCCTCCGCCCTGTTGCTGATCTGGAGCCAGGGCACCCTCGCCTCCCTGATGCCGCTGCTGGCCGGCACTTCCCAGCCCAGGAACTCCAGCCGCCGCTGCTCCCTGCACTGGGGCACCGGAGCCCAGGGCAAAGCCTTCGCCCTTCTCTTCAGCCTCTTCTGCTTCTTGGTGCCGGCGCTGCTGATCTTCTCGGTCTACTGCAGCGTCTTCAGGGTGGCCAGGGTCGCCGCCCTCCAGCCCTCCTGGGCAGCAGCGCCCGGGCAGCGACATGGGACCACCAGGGCGAGAAGGTCCAGGACCCCAAGGCACTCCCCGGCCAGGAGGCTGGGAGGAGGGAAGGCTGCGGCCACCCTGTTGGTCATAGGAGGCCAGTTCCTCGCTTGCTGGCTCCCCTACTTTGCGTATCACCTTCACGCCGCGATGAACAGCAAGGCAGTGTCCGCCACCTGGGAGACGGTGGTCACCTGGCTCGCCTATTCCTCGTTCACCCTCAACCCGTTCTTCTACGGCTGCCTCAATCGCCAGATCAGGGCCGAGCTCCTCCTCGGGTGGCCCAGATGCTTCCTGAGACAACCTGAGGACGACCGGCTGGGGCTCTCCAGCCACGAGGGCTCGGCGGAGGAGAACTTCCTGCAGTTCCTGCAGAGAACCACTTGCTCGGCGGACAGGAGCAGCCCCCAGGCGACCAGCCCCGGCCACCAAAGCGCGCAGAGCCTCCGCATCCCCGGCCAGATCCCCGAGGACAACCCCGGGCCCTCCCTGCCAGAGAAAGCCGCCAGCCTCTACACCAGTCACCAAAGTCACCGGGGCCAGGGGGACGCGAAGGACCACAGCGGGAGACGGGGCCAGCCCTCGCTCACCCTCCCATCGACCGAAGGCAGATGATGAGGGTCCACCACAACCTGCAGGAGGTCCACCACATCCTCGATTTGGTCCTGCTCCCATTGATGTGCAGCCACCTGGATGACACTGAAAGCTGACCGCACTAGGAAGGACTTGCAATGTTGAAAGAGCCAAATCTGCGGGAAATCTGAAATACAATCAGAAAATGCTGGAGATGCTCTTCAGGTCAGGCAGCATCTGTGGAGAGAGAAACAAGATTAACGTTTCAGTTTGATGACCCTTCGCGACCTCAGGATGCTCCAAAGCTCTTTACAGTCAATGAAGTACTTTTTAATGAGCAGTCGCTATTGTAATGTACCGAGACACAGGAAAATAGATTTTTTTTTTAATTATTTAACAAGTATTGACATGAATACTGTACTGGCGGAGCAGGCTCGAGGGACCAAATGGTCTACTTCTCCTATTTCTTATGTAAACAACCAGATTGGAATATCATTTGATTAAAAGTAGTTTCGGACCCTGGTTTCCTGCTCCTGCCCAGCAAATGCATATTTGCTTTGGAGGCAGCTCAGAGAAGGTTCACGAGGTTGATTCCAGAGATAAGAGGGTTGACTTAAGAGTAAAGGTTGAGTAGGTTGGGTCTCTACTCAATGGAATTCAGAAGAATGAGAGGTGATCTTATCGAAACATATAAGATTATGAGGAGGCTTGACAAGGTGGATGCAGAGAGAATATTGCCACTGATGGGGGAGACTAAAACTTGAGGGCATGATCTTAGAATAAGGGGCCGCCCATTTAAAAGAGAGATGAGGAGAAATTTCTTCTCTGAGGGTTGTAAATCTGTGGAATCCGCTGCCTCAGAGAGCTGTGGAAGCTGGGACATTGAATAAATTTAAGACAGAAATAGAGTTTCTTAAACGATAAAGGGTTATGGGGAGCGGGTGGGGAAGTGGAGCTGAGTCCATAATCAGATCAGCCATGATCTTATTGAATGGCGGAGCAGGCTTGAGGGGCCATATGGCCTACTCCTGTTCCTATTTCTTATGTTCTTATATCAATGGAGCACTGGCCGCTCATTTAAAAAAGTCATTTTCGAGATAGCAACTGCTTTAAATATGATTGATATTGAGATTAACTATCTGAGTTAAAAACACACTGTACTACAGCGATTAAGTAACCCGGGAGGGGTCAGAGGGGACCTCATTATTTTTACCCAGCCCTCGGGATGACTTTGGAACAAACTTTGATTTTGGAAGTAGGTGGTGTGGAAGTGCTTTACTAATCCCTCTGTTCCGGGTAATGAAGTGTCTATCTCACCAGGTTGTAACAGTAGTCGCTTAGTTGTAACATGAGCTATGTACGGAGCAGTTTGTGATTCAATATCAGAATGAAAATCACAAGTGATTACACCGTGTCCTTATTCCTTTCATTGTCGGCTCGTATTTTGATTCATGGTTCGTTGTAAATTTATGCTTTCAGCACTGACAACTGTACACCTCAGTTCCAACAACACCAACTTAGGAACGTTGCACTTTTCTGTAAATGTCAAATTAAAATTTTAATTAATCGAATTTGCATTCTCGGTTTGATTTGGTCCTTTCAAGACTGAAATATGGGTTCCTTAACCGCATTGGGCTCATTTTCTGTTGTCACAGGTTACCATTATGAAAAGTGTAACTGTGGTAAAACAATTATCGTTGTGGTTTTCCAGTGTAAGAACACTGAACTCAGTTTTAATAGGGAGGGGGAGTCGACAGCGCACTGTGTATACACTTGACTTGCATTCATATAGCGCCTTTCATGACCAACAGAAATCCAAAACCACTTTACAACCAACAATGTATTTTTGAAGTGTAGTCACTGTTGTAATGTAGGAAACCCAGCAGCCAATTTTCACACAGCAAGCTCCCACAGACAGCAATGTGATAATGACAAGTTAATTTTTTTTAGTAATGTTGATTGAGGGATCACTATTGGCCAGGACATCAGGGGTAACTTCCGTCCTCTTCAAAATAATGCCATGGGATCTTTTATGTCCACCTGCGAGCGTGGACAGGACCTCGGTTTAACGGCTCACCCGAAAGACAGCACCTCCGACAGTACAGCACTCCATCAGCACTGCACTGGAGTGTCAGCCTAGATTTTTGTGCTCTAGTCCCTGAAGTGGGACTTGAACTCACAACCTTCTGACTCAGAGGGGAGTTTGCTACCCATTGAGCTGCAGCTGACACTAATCCAAGGAAATGATCAGTTGCTTACATTGGCCACTTTAAAGGCTTCAAGTCTACAAAAATATGAAATGAACCAGAAATTCTTCAATACAAGTAGATACACAATAAAGAAACTGGTATGCACTTAAAATCGATTTTTAATTTTCTATTCAGTCACAGGATGTAGACGTTGCCAGAAAAGTCAGCATTTAATGCTTATCCCCAAATTGTCCTCGAGAAGGTATCGGTGAGTTGTGTTCTTGAATACAAATGAGTGGCTTGCTAGGTCATTTCAGAGGGCAGTTAAGAGTCAACCACATTGCTGAGGGTCTGGAGTCACATATAGGCCAGACCAGGTAAGGACAGATTTCCTTCCCTAAAGGACATTAGTGAAGCAGATGGGTTTTTACAACAATTTTCATGGTCACCATTACTGACACTAGCTTTTTATTCTAGATTTATTTAAATAACTGGAGTTAATTTCCAACATGCCGTGGTGGGATTTGAACTAATTTCTCCAATTAGTCCAGGCTTCTGGATTACTCGTCTAGTAACAGCCACTACGCTGACAAAGAGTCATCGACCCGAAACATTAACTCAGCTTTCTCTCAGCAGATGCTGCCTGACCTGCTGAGATTTCCGGTATTTTTTGTTTTTATTCCAGATTCCAGCATCCTCAGTATTTTGTTTTTGTACTATGCTACCCTACCTCTATTAATCAATGTCACAGTCACTCAATGTATTATCTATCGATCAGATATTGAGCTGAATATTTCTTGGTGCTTGCAACATCAATGTCCAGCACAGAGTGTATTTGGCACATGAATTAGAATCAGTTAGCTGCTTACTTACTTATGAACCTTAATATTGTGGTATCACACATTATAATCAATTAAGTGGATACTCAGAAGAAAACTTCTAGCTTCAGGCAGCTCATAGTTTAAATGGACTCAAACTGAGTACATAGCCCTTACAGACATCTGCCCAGACTACTGAAATCAGGTATGGAGATAGGATTTACAACTTGACTCCAAAAATCGCATTCTGAAGTCAAGACCAGCAGCTCAATACTATCTACAGGGGTATGACTGACCTTCACCCTTGGATTATGGTCACTACTGAGCAGAAAGAATAGACTTCAATAGCCAAATAATAATGCATGAAAATGGCAGCTGCCATCAATCACCTCAGCAGTTCCTGCTGGCATCTGTCTTTCCACAAGAGAAATTGTGTTTTAGTGCAGGGTCTGAAAACTGCTTGATAAAAGGAAGGTTGCTGCCTGGGACCATTTGCTTGCAATGTCATGCCTTCTGTCCATTTACATCTGTCCATTTACATTCATATATGGTATGAAATTCAAATTCTGATCAACACTACTCTGGAGAACGTTGCCTCTTCTGATTTACATAATTTCATGAAGAATACTCGAGGATCTCCTTTGCATAAAGTAAATCTCAATTGTAAAGAAAACTGTGCTTCTGCTGCAAGGGTAAACAAGTTTAACACTTAGCTTGTTGGTGTTGGCAGTTACTAATCGATCAGAATGGTTTAGTTTCTCCAACTTAGTGAACATCATTGCATTTGACTCCTGCAGCTCCCATAAAACTCAAAGAATTACGTAAACTAATAAAGAGCATGCAGAAATCAAGTGCAGACAGCAAAAGGAGCGTGCGGCAAGCCAGACTCCCTGCCCACCCTTTCCTTCAATCACTGTCTGTCCCACCTGTGACAGACTGTGGTTCTTCATGCTAAGTGTGGAAGCAAGTCTTCCTCGATTCCGAGGGACTGTCAATGATGATGATGATGGGTAAAATGTTTGGATGACTGGAGTTAGGGAGTTATTCCTTCTAGTTGCTTAGAAATACCCATACTTCAGTATGTGGTTATTTTTAAAGGAAATTGTTAAGTTTAAAATACTAATATTGAAGCTTCTGTTTTAGAAATACTTTAGTTTGTTCACAGGATTCTGGAACAGATTCGGTCCTACTAGCAACTGTGGCAAGATTTTAGCTATTGTAGTGATTCGGACATTCATGAGTATTTTACTTTAATACCGCCAAATGATTTCCCATTAATAGTGCATGATTATTTAAAATCCTCTTGAAGTGGAATATTTGGTAAGGCTGCCATCGTGTTTTATCCTGGAGCATTCTTTCAGTCTCCACAATTGTCTCTGGGAATTGTTAGGTCATTGTAGCAGTTAATACAGTACACTGGTACTGTACATACATTATTACTGCATGGAATTGTTAAAAAGTAATTATTTTCAACTAGTTCAAAAGCCTTTTACAGCTGATCTAATGGAGCAAAAGCTATTACAAAGGAATGGAAAATAGAATATGCATCAAGTACATTAAACAGTTATTCTGCTTAGTGCTTGTACATTTCAAATTCACATTTAGCATATAATTCATAGGCAGTCCCTTGGGATCGAGGAAGACTTGCTTTCACTCTTAGCATGAGTTCTTAGGTGGCTGTACAGTCCAATACGAGAACCATAGTTTCACCCACAGGTGGGACAGGTAGTCTTTGAGGGAAAGAGTGGGCAGGGAGTCTGGTTTGCCGCACGCTCCTTCCGCTGCCATATAATGCAGCCTAACTGGTCAACAATGCTCGGTAACAAATCTCTCACATTGGCATACTTCCTGCACATTTGTTTTTTTTCTTTACTTGCTTCAAATAATTGACAGGAGACCTGATATTAGACAAAAGTTCTTGAAGAATAGTTTATTAGCAACTGTTTTAAATAAGTCTCAAATACTTTGAAATGCCCAAGATGAGATCACACATAAATCTGTACATGGAAACCTAACAAATGAAACAGAAAAAAAAAATCGAAATTGGATTGAATTTGCCATGGAAAAACAAAATCAAGAAAAAAAAAATCAAGAATGATAATTCCTTTCAACAGAAAAAAAAAAGTGGCTCAGTGGCTCAAGTAGTCAATAATCCTATCTTCAATCAGTTCCCTCAAGTCCCTTGGACAGTCTCAACTGGGCTGGAGATTGAAGATAAATGTGGCTAACACGCCAAAAAACCTATCTCCTGATGGCTGCTCAATGTAGCGATAAAATAAAACTGTAAAGCCCAAATGATCCATCCTTGGTCTGCTGAGAAAGGAGATTGACCAGGGAAGTACAGATCAGGAGAAATATTGCGTACACACATCGGACAACTTTATACGAAAATAGTTGCTATTGAGGGAAATAAATTACAAAAAGACAGTTTAGGCAATTTGGGTAAATCAAAAGGACTTGTACAAGATACAAATTTTGCCCTTTATGGTACTTATTTCTAGGCTAAAGGGATGTTTCAAACACTGTATCTGCTCTTCAATGCTTTAAGTGATCCTTCTTCAACACCAGATTTCTGCAGATGATCAAATAAGTCTTTTACAACTGGAAAAAGGAATCAGAAGTGGAAGTAAAAAATTAATCTTTTCTTTTATATTGACAATTATTAAGCACTGGCTCAGCTTATGCTCAATCAGAAATAACACAAGGGACAAAATCTATTACAGCATATGAACTAGTGTAATTGATTAAAACATGTGGTTATAACATTTTGATCACTTAGAATACACTGCCTTCAATTACAGAAAATGTCCCACGGCACTTAAAAAAAAAACACATTCTCGGGATGTGGGCATCGCTAGCGAGACCGGCATTTATTGCCCATCTCTAGTTGCCCTCGAGAACAAACATTACTAAAGGACATTAGTGAACCAGTTGCGTTTTACGACAATTCGACAGTTCCACAGTCACTTTTACTGATGCCAGCTTTATGCATCTAGATTTTTAAAACTGAATTCAAATTCTAAAACGACCAGTGGGATTTGAACTCATGTTTTCTGGATTACTAGCCCAGTAACATAACCACTACACCGCTGTACCCGTCACAAAGGCGGAAAAGGTAAAATAGATAATTAAACAAAAAAGAAAAAATGAGGAGGGGTGACCAAAGCTTGGCCAGAGATCACACTTGATCCTGACTGCAACGATGCTTCGATTCGAGGGAATTTCTACCAATGCCTTTGACTTGTCTACCAATTAATGGGATAATGCCGTTATGGGGAATTTAAATGGCTTCATGATGAACACTTTGTGTAAAAACAGAACACAGGAAATAATCATGGCAAGACAAGGCATAATACAGGATCCAGAGAGCTAAAGTCATTTTCCAGTTAAGCGATTAGAATTATTTCTAATGTATGGAGAACAAATGAAGAAGTTAAATTATTGCTTTAAGGCTTCACTTACACAGTACTACCAATCTCAAATCAGCTGGGTAGAGCACAGGTTAAACTCTATAGACTGTACCTTGTTGCTACTCATACTGTCACAAGTAGAGAGCATTGTACATGGGCACAGATATAGCACAGGTGAGAGCATCTGCTTTTTCATGACTTTACAAAGTTTACAAGGTGGCCAGTGGGCACGAGTATTTCTTAAAGCTAATGTCACACCATTCTGGAGCCATGTTCCACACTGCTTGATTTTAGCACATTCCAGTTAAAATCTAAAAGAACTGCCATTTTCAGTTCAAGTGAGTGGTCTAAATAAAAGGATAGGTGGACAAAACCAAAGTAATTTTCCTGTTTTAATGAGCCTCCCCATTTTTACCTTTTTTTTAATAAAAAGGTGAGCAGTTGATCTCTGTCCCCTCCCAAGCTCTGACGAGACTCTTCTGTAATGATAAGCTTGGAGATGTTAAAGACCAGGGTGGCTGTGGGGAAACGCCTCACCTCCGTGTGGCCATACTTCAAGGGAGATGCCAAGATAAGCAGCGCATTGTGCAGAGAGCTGTAATTGTAGTCAGTTCATCATATACTAGTACATCAACTGAATCACAATAATTGCTTCTTAAACTGTAGTTGGTTAACTATAGCTTACCTTTTCTTTCAAATTCCGACATAAACATCACAGCCATATCAAATCGTTTTACATTTGATAAGTTCCTTAGGACATCTAGAATTAGGGAAGGTTCTTCAAACCTATAAGATGCAATGTAAGAGGAAAAAGGTTTTCCCAATTTGATTCAGCGCTGTGATTACTTTGAACCTCAGAAGGCCGTGGTAACATTTCTACATTGAATTAAAATTATTCAGTGAATTTAAAAAAGCATTCCATGATGTCACCAGAATGGTGCTAGAAATCAAGTGCAGTTCCTGTATTATTTATTATTTTCAACAGTTGTAAAATTGATTCAGTCCATCACAATTTCTGGCAGTTGCACTTAATTTACATTGTGATGCATTAAGTCACTAAAACTTGTCTTTCCTTTGGCTAAGGAATAGGGCCCTTAGAAACCAACAAAGTGTCTTGTGTGGCTACGGCCAATATTCTGATTTAATAGCCACAATATATATATATTTTTAATTTAAAATTGTAATTGGCATTCCAAATGTTTGATGAAAGGCCTTAGGATCATTATTTTGGTCATGGGTATTAAGGATATGAAGATTCTATTGTGAGCAAAACTTGGAAAAATAAATGAAAAATTGTAGATCAATATGGAATCTATACATATTTAATGGGATACACTGCAAAAGAATAAAGGCCCAAGTTTCGGGCCGCGCCGAGAACGGCGCACCCCCGACCTGGGCGCCCGTTTTTCGCGCCACAAAGTGCGCCTGAAAAAAACTTCCAGATTCTCCGGCTCCCTGCAGGTCCTCTGGCCCTCGGCGCGGTGCAACACAAGCTGTAGGGGACGGAGCCAGGTCCCTGCGCTGAAAACAGTGCCGGGACCTCTGCACATGCGCGCTACAGTGGGCGCGCAAGTGCAGTAGCTCCAGGCGCCCAAAACTGTGTGGGAGGGGCCTGAAGCACGCAGCCCCTAGCCCTGGCCGAATGGCCTCACTGGGGCTGCGTGCATAAGGCTGCCTCCCACGCCCAGCTCCTGCTTCCTCCGGACCCGACCCAACTTGACTCCCGCTCCCCCCCCGACCGACCTCCCCCCCCCCGCCACCTACCTGTCAGTCCGGCAGGTCTAAACTCGAAGTCTTGGGCCCAGCGGGCCCGTTCACTCTCTCTCTCTCTCTCTCTTCCTCTCTCTTCCCTTCTCTCACCCCCCCCTCCTCCCAACCCCCCTCCTCACCCCCCTCCTCCCTTCCTCCTCCCTCCCTTCTCTCACCCCCCCCCTCCTCCCTCCCTCTCTTCTCACCCCCCCTCCTCCCTCTCTCCCTTCTCTCACCCCCCCTCCTCCCTCTCTCCCTTCTCTCACCCCCCCCTCCTCACTCCCTTCCTCCCTCCCTCCCCTCACTCCCTTCCTCCCTTCTATTCCCCCCCTCCTTTCTTACCCCCCCCGCCTCCTTTCTCTTCCCCCCTCTCCTTCCTCCCTTCTAACCCCTCCTCCCTCCCTTCTAACCCCCCCTCCCTGCCTTCTCAACCCCCCCTCCCTTCCTTCTCAACCCCCTCCCCCACTTGTCACCCCCCTCCCCACCCACCCCCTCTTCCCCACTCCACCACCCCTCCTCCCCCCCTCGCTGTCAGAAACACAGACACTGACAGACAGAGAGTGAGAAACACACACAGACAGACAGAGAGATGGAGACACTGACAGAGACACACTGGGGGGGGGGGGGGGGGGGCATCTCAGCACGCTGTTGGAGGACTCCCGGTGCTGCAGTCGGTAAGTAGAAAATGTTTTATTTATTGATTTAAAAAAATATATATTTATTAATTTTTTTTTATTGGTTTATTGGTTGATTTATTGATGTTTTTATCATTTATTATTGATGATGGCTCTTTATTTGTAAAACTGAAGTGTTTAATGTTTGTAAACTTCCCTTTAAACCCCCCTCCCCCCATTCCCTACGCCTGATTTGTAACCTATGCCTGATTTTCTAAAGTGTAGACAAGGTTTTTTTGAGCGTACAAAAATCTTCACTTACTCCATTCTAAGTTAGTTTGGAGTAAGTTTTCACTGCCGAAACTTTGAAAACTGGCCAGACACGCCCCCTTTTGAAAAAAAAATTCTGTTCCAAAGTGAAACTGTTCTAACTGACTAGAACTGGAGCAAACTAAATGCCGAGAATTTGAATTTCTAAGATACTCCGTTCTACACCAGTTGCTCCAAAAAATCAGGAGCAACTGAGGCTGAAACTTGGGCCCTAAAAGTGGGCTTTTCAAAATATGATGTTGCACCAGAACCTCTGATTACCTGCCATCTCTATTATTCACCAGAATTTGGGCAAGATAAAGCCAAATTTGAACAAGATTTCTGTAAAATACCATATCTCAGGAATATCTCGATACCAACTTCAGGAAAAATTTCTATTGCAAAAGTGTGGCATTTCCATTTTTCACACCAACTATTCTTGTGGTCTCTCTCTCTCTCTGGAATGATACTGCCAATGTCATTCTATATTAGCAATTGTGTTATGCAAGCTTTTGTCCTTTGCAGGATGGCTAAATAGCAGATCACAAGAACAAAGCAACAATTATTACCTGGAAATGATCATTCCTAAAACTATAAGCAGTTTTTTAAAGTTACTTTTTATGGTCTTAACGGCCCTCATTGCCCAAGGACTAGAATAGTCCCATAAACTGAATTTTCCACTCATTAGATTGAGGCTTATTAAGCATAAAAATAAAATGTGCGCCGACTTGGACATTCTGAATCATGGAATAACTTGGCACCAAATAGAATAAAAAAGCCATGATTATTACCAACTGATAGGTGGAACAAGTGCGGTGAGAAATGTACATATAACTTATGTTTAATTAGAAGAGTTATACCACGATCATAATTAAGGTTTTTAAAATCACATTTTGATTTCAGACCTTTATGGCCTGGCTGAAATGTCGTCCATCATTTTCAGTCACTGTGGCTCAACTTTATTAAAGAAAAATTCCATAAAAAGACCATAAAAAGTAATCTTTAAAAATGACAATTCCTAAAACTATAAGCAATTTTTTAAAATCAAATCTATTTGTTTTCAAATAAATCTTCCAGAAAACCACAGCTCTTTTCTGTCCTGCATTACAACTTTCCTCTCGTCATTGAAAGTGCTCTGCCTCAACTCCTTTAA